>NC_080839.1:42283710-42623881 GCF_030435755.1 Ochotona princeps | reverse complement strand
TCCAGGTTCCCGGCTTTGGATTGGGGTGCACCAGCTGTTGCGGCTCACTTGGGGAGTGAATCATCAGACGGAAGATCTTTCTCTCTGTCTCTCCTCCTCTCTGTATATCTGACTTTGTAATAAAATAAATAAATCTTTAACAAAAAAGAAGAGAGATGATAAAGGACATGCAGAAAAGGGAGAGATGTAGGGAGAAAGAATTAGGAGATTTCAGTGGAAGCCAAGGAAGGATGGATTTTGTGGAAGAGAATGTCAACATCATTAAATGATGTTGATGTCAAGTTCAGTTGCGAAAGCATAGAACTTGTACTGGCTGGTTAAGAAAGTGATGCAGTGAAAAAGCTAGTGGTAGTGATCATTCAGGAAAACAGGACATACCACTCTTCCTTCAATGCTTTAGTCAGGGGACCAACTCCCTGTTGGTTCCACAAGCACCTAAACAGCCAGCCAGGAAGCTTAGATGAATGTGTGAGTGGTGTGTGCGTGTGCATGTGCGTGCGTGTGTGTGTGTGTGTGTGTGTGTGTGTGCCATCTGTGGGGCTCCCATGGGAGCTCATTGTTGATGGTTTCGTTTACAGTGGGCAATCCTTCATACTCTAAGTTGGCCTAGCAGGCCAATAGGAGAAAGTTAGCTTTCTCTGATGCTATGAATAGGGAAACTAGGATATGAATTTGCTTTTCCCATGAAGTGAGAGCATGGCAAGACATTGTTTTTTTCCCCTAAAACTCATTTCAACTGAAAATTTGTTCAAATAGTACTAGAGTGCCCTCAATGGTCATAAATTCCTGACTTGGCAGAAGTCTCATCTCTCCTGCTCAGGCTTAGCAGGCTTGTCACCAATCCTTAAGGTTTTTTTGGCAACAGCAGTGAGCTGGAAGAAGAGCTGCATGATTGATACATGGTGTGGCCTTCTCCCTGTTGGTTTGTTTGTCCAGCTGCTTGCTTTAGCAATGTGGCTACTTTTGTTGGCTGAGATATTAGGATATGGTAAAGATTCATAAAGATAATTTCATTTATGAAAATATCCTTTCCACCAATGAGAACATGAGAGTAAGCCAATGATTAACCAAGAACTTTCCTAGCTAAGGCCCTGAATCAGTGAATGTTAAATGAGAATGCTAATGGGAAATCTCATGTTTAAAGTTAAGAAATTGTTCATATTAACACTTTCACATTTTCTATAGATAACTCTGAGAACACTAATCATTTACTCTCTAATAGAGGAAGTACATGAACAATCCTCATCTTGTTATATTGTGGATGAAAGAGCCCTTGGAAACTATTGCTTTGGATCTCCTAGACAGATACTGTATTTCAGGATCTGTCCATTCTTTGTGTACTGTGCATCTCCCATCATCTTTTCCTCTCTAGTTCCTCACTGTCAAGACTTTCAGTTGTTAACAGAATGAACCCTAATATTTGTGTAACCAGTGGTTTACTTTAAGAGAGATTTTCCTTTTGTGGGATCACCTTATTTGTATCTCTGCTTCTCTCTCTCAAAATTCCATTCATTCCACAGCACTCCATCCAGAGTACATTCTGCTGGTCAAACCCACACACATGTAAAATTTTACCTGCACTGATGTAAGGCTTGGAGTTTTTGGCTGCGTAATTCTGGTGGAATCTTGTTTCTGAGTCCTATTCTCTCAGTTCTTGAACACTGATCTCCATATTTCTTCACAGTGCTTTGCTCAAACAACTCTATCTGGTTGAATTAGTTCTAGAGAATCCCACCAGAACTGGTAAAATTTATCAGCTGAGAAAACTTTAAAGATGCAAAATTCCTTGTTAGAAAAATTCAGGTACTTGAAGATGTTTAATCCTATTCTAGCTTGGTGGTCTCCTGTATTCTTCCTGTTCCTAATTCGAGGACCAAACAGGCAGAAATTTCTGCATTTGAACTCCTGGTTGAGATAGTTTGGTGGTCATTCTTTCTGCCAAAGCAGAAAGGAACTCAATAAATTCAAGCAATGAAACTATAGTTTACTCTCCATGTCACTGAATCCTATAACTAGAATTTATCTTTGGAACTAACTGTAGATGTATACAGATCTTGTTCAACAAAATACTCTATTCAAGAATGTCACAGGGACTGGCAGACGTAAAGAAGAGGAACTGTAAGTCTAATGAAAAATAGCTTACAAATATCAACACAATGATGGCAGTGATTGTTAGAATGCCTGTTGTGTTTCAGGGACTTTATATAAATATTTTAAAAATTCATATAACATTGCTAATAGGTGTTTTTCTTTTTTAGTCACTTTATAGATAAGAAAAGTAAGTTCCATAATGAATAAATGATTTGCCCATAGGTTAAAAAGTGGTGAGTACCAGAGCCATTGTTTGAATAACTGTCCATCAGACTGACATCCTAGGTTTATCCTATAGACCATGTTATAGTCCTCTTCGTGTTGATTGTTGGGGCTTTTTACTTTGTGATTATAGTCTCAAGGGTCTGATTTGGGGAAATGTGAGTGTTCAGCCATAGCCTGGTGCCCACAGCCAGAATTGCACACCATTCAGAGCATTATCTGACTACTATTATCAAGAAGAACAAGGCAACTGGATTCAGCTCCTGGGGGTCTGGAATGTGATGTGGATCCCCAGGCAGACTTCTCTGAAACCAGACCCTGCCTTGACCCTGGTTAATTACTCTGTAGTTATTCACACAACCGGATTCCTGCTGTCAGGGGGTGCTGTGATGCATGTCAGGGCTGCCAGTGAACACAGAACAGTGCTAATCCTAGTGAACTAGCCCTGAGGCTCGGCAGGCCGCACTATCGAATGATTATCATGTGATAATGGCCCATCCTGGCTTTCTGGCCGCAATGTCAACTGTCTTTTCTTCTGGGACATCCTGGAGTTGGAAATTTCTCACATGGATCACACACAAGCCGTCTGCCGCCAGCCTTGCTGAAAGCCTCCCTGACTCTGGCTTGATAACGATCAGGCGGTCCCAGTTGGAGCTTGTTACCTGGGAGCTGTCCAGATCAAATGATGAAAACTGGCTAGGGTGTAGTCGTTATGGTCAATTACCGGCAGCCCATTAAGTGAAGGTTGGCAAACCTGGGGGCCTCTGAGCGCCATTTCCAAGGCACTTTGGGTTCATTGTTTTTCCAGGCTCTTTCCTCTTCACCTGCCTTGGCTCCAGTCTTTTCATTCACGTTGAAACTCATGGGAATAGGATAGGCTGCAGGAACCATGGTTTGCTGATTGCCAGAATGGTGGTTCACTGTGGGGTGGTAGGGTAGAGTGATGCTGTCTGCTCAGGAAGTGGGCCAAGACTCTGCAGCTTCTCCAGGATAGAATGCTTGCTTTTGCCAGAAGCCAGTGGACTCAGTCTAATCCTGTGATTAGAAACCTAGTGCCTAAAGAGTTCCTCTGTGTCTGTCCCTGAAGAAGTCACTCCTACTTGGTAGATTGCACAATCATGCAGGGAGAAAAGTGCTTTATAATGGAAGGTTCCATCCAGGTTTTTCAGGCACCTATTAGAGACTGCCAGGTTGGATCGCCTCCGAAGGTAGCCAGCACCCATTCTGGGAATAGGTGTCATTCTAGTCCAGTATTTGCATCATGAGAGTTTCTCTGATCTGCTCAGGAATATTAATTCATTGCCAGATGCTAGGACCTTCCACACTGATGTTTTAGGGCTAAGAAAGATAGGGTTTTCTGCACAAGCACTCTCAGTATTATCTGGAAACGAGTTATAGATACCAGTGGTTTAGCTCCACATTGATTCAGATTCCCTAGGGGCTGGCCCTGCAGTAAGTTTCAGCATAACCTTCCCGAGAGACCTGGAGGGATGTGCAAATCTGTGACCTGCACTACTCACATGGTGCTCTGTGGATCACAACATCAGCCTGTCTTGGGATGTGAGTGTAAATATGGTATCGCACACCCACCTCTCAGATCTGCTGAATCAGAATTTACATTTGCACAAGATCCCCAGTCGATATGAATGCACTTCAAAACTTGCAAAGTGCTGTTTTAGAGCAATGATTCTCAATTTGGACTGTGCATGAAACTCACCTAATGCCCTGGCCCCACCCTGAACTAACTAAATCAGAGTTTCTTGGGATGATGTTCAGGCATTTGTGTTTATAAAGTTTCCCAGCAATGTTAATCACTACACAGCCAAGGTTGAGAGCAATTGTTCTGGATCACAGCAGGCTCTGGAATCATGGGGAGCTAAAAATGTTAAAAAGCAAAACAACCAGCTACCACACACTGCCAGAATGAAGAAGTGAGGATTCCCAATACCATAGAGGGACATGTTAGGATTCCATTTATGTGTTGGTGGATGAGGTGTTATCCCCCTTACCCCCTGGTGCAGCAGGATGGGTTCTGGTGGCCACAGACAACCAATGACATCAGAGGTTATTCCAAATTTCACTTCCCACGTGTGCTGTGGTGGCAAAAGCATCACAATTCATTAGAGAACCTTGATATCCATGGTCATGTTTGTGCCGTAACTACAGAGATCAGGTATATATGGATGAGAGAGTTGTGGGAAAGGTATGTATGAATGTCAAATGCATTAGGACTAACGGTGCAGGGACGAGGCTCTAGATATGTTGACTTAGCTACTTTCTAGGTATCATTGTTACCCTGGCATTTACTTGGCATTCTTGCAATTTAAAGGTTTCCCAGCTGTGGTGTGATGATTTTTTAAAAGAAAGATTTATTCTATTTTTATTGTAAAGTGAGACATACAGAGAGGAGGAGAGATGGAGAGGAAGATCTTCCATCCATTGATTCACTCCCCAAGCAGGGCGGCAACAGCTGGAGCTGCGCCAATCTGAAGCCAGGAGTCAGAAGCTTCTTCTGAGTCTCCCATGTGGGTGCAGAGTCCCAAGGCTTTGGGCTGTCCTTAACTGCATTCCCGGGCCACAAGCAGGGAGCTGGATGGGAAGTGGAGCATCTGGGGTTAGAACCTGTGTCTTCTTCTATGTGCTAGACTTTATGGAGGGCACACACAATTCCTGCCAATGGGGCAGCCTGTTTCTGAGATGCGTGTAAGGGATCATTCTCCAGCACTTTGCTTGGTCTCCTTTCCCCTTTGTTTTCTTTTTCTCCTTCTATTTTCTTTTTCTTCTCTTTCTATATCCATAATATTTGCCTTTATTTGTATCTTCTACAACTAAACATGTCCTTGTTTTCTTCACCTCTCTGGACATGCCATTTTAAAAATCATTGGGTTATAGAATTTGAAGCAAACAACCAAGTAGGAAAATATAAAGGCATCCCTCCAAATCCTGTCCCTGAACAGTCACGAATGGGTTAAACAGCACTTCTTTTTCTTCTGGCCCAGGTAGTAGAGCAGAAATGGTCCATTATATGGAAGGTGTTCATATCTGTGGGCGTTCTGAACTAATAACATTATGAGCTTCTCTCATAACTACCTACAATAGGCTAAATCCAAGGCAGAATTGCAATCCTGAATCAGAATTACCCTGGATTTTCTGTGCTTTACACCAGATTGCTAATACCTGGTGATTTTATTAGAGCATCTCTTTGTGGGTGTGAATTTTTTTTTCCACTTTCAATTTTGGTTAAAGGGGGGAAATGAAGAGCATATGTCTCCAAGAAAGAACTTTGGCAAGCAGGCAATATGATTCTGGAAAAGAAGCCTTAAATATTGTTTACATGCTATTTAAAGTCACAAGATGGGTTTCCACATATTCCTGAAATATTAAGTATCTCTTCAAGCTGTGACTCCTATCAAGATTATATCAATTCAACCTCTCAGGGTGAGGTGTTATTGTTAGGAAAAAAAAAAACAACCCTGCTCCTGTTAGTACAATATCTATGCAGGTGATAAAGGGATTCGCTCACTGGGTGTTTACTGTGCCAGGAAAGTGGCCTGAAGAAGTAATGTGGGCTAGGAAGCTATGGTTTCCTAATGTGTGATTACTGACCTCTTCAAATGATTGGTTCATTCACTGTTTCAGATATAATGTCTGACTTTATACTTTTGATGTTTGGATAAAAGTAATTAAATGGAAAATCAACAATAATATAGCATTCTGTATAATAAGGGAAATATTTTGTGTTTTTTGAAGTTAATTTATTCACTTTTATGCTTAATTTATTTAAAACAGAGGGAAGAGGAGAGAGAGAGAGCACTGTCTTCTGTTGGCTGGTTCATGACTTAATGTCTCTGAGATCTAGGGCTGGGCCACACCTTAGCTAGGAGTCAGGAATGCAATCAAGGTCTCATATGTGGGTTTCAGGATTATAAGTGCTTGAGGCATCAGCTGCTGCCTCCCAGGGTGCACACTAGCAGGAGGCTGAATGGGAAGCAGAATCAGGGCTTAAATCTAGGCTGTCCAACATGGGAGGCAAGCAGTCCAAGTGACAGCCTAATGCACTGTGCCACAACACCTACCCCTCATTTTATATTCTAATTATTATTTCCAGAAAAATTATATGAATACGTTTTCTGAGAAAACATTAAACAAGTCTTTGCTGTATGGATTATTTTCTGGCCACATTTTTGTCAATATAAATTTGGAAACCTTTTGAGAAATTCACATTATCACAACAAAAAATTGGTTTAAAGGTGGTGATTCAAATCAGGATGGTCTTAGGTTTTGCTGTGATAACAAGGGAGGTCAAAAATCCCAGTAACTGGGGCTAGTGTTGTGGAATAGCAAGTTAAGATGCAGCCTGGTTTGAGTCCTTGCTGCTCCACTTCTAGTTCACCTCCATGCTAATACTCCTGGGAAAACAGTGAAACATGATCCAAGTATTTGGACTTCTGCTAACCCCTTGCAGACTTGGATAAAGCCCTGGCTTCTGCCTTTGACCTAGCACAGTTTCAGTTTTTGGGTTTATTTGGATAGTGAACCAGTGGATGAAATCTCTCTCTCTGTAACTCTACCTTTTAAATAACTAAATTACTTTTTAAAAGCCTCAGAAACTGTGTTGCTTCCTTATTTTAGAATTCCAGGAAATTCCTTTCCTAGGGATCTAGATTTCTTGCCTCTTTCTGCTCTGCCATGTGGAATACATCTTTCATTTTGTTCACCAAACAGTCATTCCAGAAGTAACAAATATCACTTCTGCTTATAATTTATTGAACCACTCTAGCCACAGTGCCTTTCCTAACAAGAACTGAGGAAATAATGGGGAAATGTATAGACAGGCAGTATCAAATGTCTCTGCCACAAAGCATAAATGGGACCCATGCTCTGCCTTGCTAAATACCAGTATGTGCTTAGAGAGACCTGCAGTAGGTTTTTCTGCTTGGGGTGGTGGTGGGGGGAGCACCAGTCAAGGTTGTCTCAAAGACAGAAGAGCTGCAGTTCGAGGTAGGATTTCTTAGGCTGCTGGTTTTAAGTGTATAAGCTTGTGGGAGACCCACCAAGAGGTCTCAGGCAGAGGTCCGGTTGCCCTCTTATGAGGATCCACACAGTGGAGGCAAAGGACCTGCTGGGTCTGATGTTTGCCGTCTAAAGTCTTTAGATTTATGAAGGCCATTTCTGAGGCTGGCTAATGTCCTGTAGATATTACACCTTCCTGCTTGTAGTCCTCCCAGGTGGTAGTTACACTTTTTAAAGGGATGGGCTGTGTCTTCCCGAATGTTGTGTCTTTGGCAGTGTACACTCTGACCACTCACCCACTGAAAACTGGCAGCTACCCAAACAAACTGGGCAAGCAGAGTAAGTCAGTAGATATTGTTTCCGGGATATAAACTGGTACTGCTCAAACTGTTCACACATAACCTAAATACCTGGTCGTGACTTAGAGATACTGATTCAGTAAATTTGTAGTGGAGGTTGATATTCTATAATTCTTTAAAGGTTTTACACTCTACATAAGGTTCTTAACACTAAGGACCTCATATGGGTGTGTTTGTCCACAGAAGACTCAATTGTTTAAATACAATGGAAGGTTCTGGAAACCTTCACAATGCAAGACCATCTCAGTCTGTTAATTCCTTCTGTCCAGACCTACTGATGGGGCTCATATATGGGCTTCAGGACTCAGAAAGCTCTTACTAGGTCAAACTATTTGTGAATATATGAATTCTAAATACACCTGGTTTTGTTTTCCCTTCTTTAAGATTTTGAGAGGCAGTTAATAGCTCGTGAAAAAGCCGTATCCAAATTATACTGTGAAGGGATTGGAAAACGCAGGTTTTGAATGATTTCCTTCTCTTTGCAACTCCAAAATTTGGTCCAGAAAAGAAGCCTGGTGCTGAGTGGCTCCTTGTGTATTCAGATGTGTCTGAGCAAATATAGAGGCAAAGAAATCACCAGAACACTGGCCATTTCAGAGCATTCAGTTGATATGACAGTTTGAGCTTCAAAAGAGATAAGCAAACTGGAATAATGAAATGTTCCATTATATTAAGTTCCTGGCCAGAAGGAGGGATTGTATTAGAAGGGAGAGAAGTTCTGAGTTCTATGTTGCTGATAAGCATAATTTTTACGGAGGGGGTAAAAAGTAATCCACTGCAATAAAACCATTTTCATAATACCAGGGGAGTGAGTTATTGCTTGGAGTGAGGTACAGCTCCTAATGGCTGCATGTGCTCCCATCTTCATGTTTCATGGGTCAGTCTGACGTTTTTATAGAGCCAACACAAGAGAGCATTTACATGGCTTTCCTCCCCATCTGCCAACAGTTAAGGGAGAGTGCCACTACCTCAGATTCCCTTTTGATCTGATTTCTGCATCAGCCTGGCATGGGACTCTGGATTTATCATGGGAGCAAGGTGGCTCGAGAGGCCAGTGGTCCCATGTTTTCAGAACATTAATGGCTGGAAAGATGGAAAGTAAATCATTTTTGCATGAATCAGAGGAAAGTGCTGTTTCCTTTCCTTTATGGTTCATCAAAACCTTGGCCACGCTGCATTGGCCTTGCTTTCCCTGGGCCTCCCAGAAATTTGTCCAAGTTCCATTTCCAGAAAGTAGAACTTTCTGTCTCTTATTGGACATGGTATTTATTTGGCCCTAAAACAACAATCAGAGAGCTGGTTAATTTCATTAACATGAAATCAGTATTGTGTGTGTGTGTGTGTGTGTGTCTCCACACTTTTTTCTGTATCCATAGCATCTTCATGACTCTGGTATAACAGGCTTACTTTCCCTATCATTTACTTCAACTCCTGCAAATATGACTTGATGTAAGGGAATGGACAAGATTTAATTCCTTCTACTGTACTAAGAAACAGTGGTATCTTAGTAGATAGTTATCAATGGAGGATAGAATCTCCTACTTTCAGTTTTACAAATAATCATTTTGAAGAAGCTGTATACACAGTCTTAGGTCAGGCCTGGTTGAGTCTTGCTCAAGCTCAAGTGTCCAGTGAAAACGTGGCGGTTTTTATGAGAATATGGATTTATTTTAGCGTATTCAATTTACTCTAGTTTCTTAATGTTTGTTAACATGTTTCATCTTTTTCATTTTTTTGGAAGGCTAGATAAGATAGAGGCAAGGACAGTTTTGAACTTTGCTTATGTGTCTTGTAAAATCAGGGTTCTATGCAGCGTAGCTAGGAATTCATTCACCATGCAAGAAAGCTGTCAAGAAGAGATAGTTGGACTCTTTGTTCAACAAAGTGATGGTAGTAAATAATAATGCACAGGTACTACAGTAGGCTCTACTTAACACTATTTAAAATCCTGACTGAAATCTCACGAAAAAGACCAACTTATTCCTATTTTTCAGACAAGGCCATTGAGACGCACAGAGATGAAGTCACTTGCTCGGAATTTGTGATTAGTAGGTGATGGAGGTGGGAATCTGAAGCCTGTGAATGTACCCCATCCTGCTGTACATTTATGATATTCCTATTGTGTTAAAAGTTAAGTCTTACTAGTTTGTGAGAATTGGTACCTGCACTTTGATTGCAAAGAAGTAATTTTCTGAAAGAAATAATGACAACTGAAGAACATATTAAGAACACACTTGACTCCAGCTGTAGGCAGCTATTTAGATTGCCTTGTATTGAGGCAAGTATTACACTACTAGGAGAGAAGTAGCCAGTAGCTAATGGGCATTCTAGGCCTGGTTAATGCAAAATTTGTGCTAAGTATACCAGTATGCCAGCATAGTAGCTTATTATTACTATTTTTAAATATATGTGGGGCAGGTGAAGAATGCTGGGCTGGGACATGTCACCCAGATCCCCAGGTGGAGGTGAGGGTGGGGGAAGGGCTACAGATTGATCAGGAAGAAAATCTGGCAACATGCTGGAGTGGGAACAGCCGAAGACATATTTGATGGAAGAATGACTTCTGGGATCTTGCATAAACCAGGTCACTGCACTCTCAGGTAGACGAGGGGGCTGAAGGAGTGGTTTAGAGGGTAGAAACCAGAGGGCATGTCTGGGTCAGGCCAAGGTAACCACCCATGTAGGAGACATGGACTCAGCTAAATGGCGTCATCTGCCACCTGTTGATGCATGCAAAAGCTGGGGCTGGGACTGCAGCGTCCACCAAAATGTGAGAGAACGGGATCTTTGGGAAAATTCTATACCCACCTGCATGCAGGGATCCTGAGCTGGGAGTAGGTCTGGTAGGAGAACTTGAGGAACTTACCTACTAAGCTTCAGCTCTTGCTGGGCTGGAGGTGGGCCAGACCAGGCAAGGCTGTTGTGCTCTTCAGCATTTGTGTGGGTCAGGTCTGGGTACAGGTCGGGCTGGGCCAAACCTCAGCACCCACCAGCAGGAGTTGAAACTGGGGGTAGGTCATGCCAGGCTGTGCTGAAGCACCTGTTAGCACAAGCAAGACCTCAGACTGGGAATGGGCTTGTTAGGGGAACTCTGGAGACTCCCCTGTTAGGCTGCAGCTCTCACCAGTGAGTGTTAGAGTTAGGGCTATGGGTAGACCAGAATGAGCAAGGCTGCAGTACCCACTGGCATTGGTGAGAGCCAGAATGGCTGTGAGACTGGCTGTGCTCGCCCATGGAACTCCCCAGTTCGCATGAAAGCTGGGTCTGGGGGTGGGTCAGATAGGCTAGCACACAGCATCCATTGGTGAGAGCCAGAATGGGTATGGGCCAGTTAGGCTAGGCCACAGTACCTGCTGGTGAGTGCCAGACTAGGGGCCAACCATGTCAGTCTGGACAGCAGCACTGCCAACATATGCAGGATCTGGGCATGGGAGTGGGACTAGTAGGGAACTTACAGAACACCCCAGCTAGGTCTCAGCTCCTCCTGGTGAATATGAAAGCTGGGGCTGGGAACAGATCAGACCAGGCTGGGCAGTATACTCTTTGGCATATATTTGAGTTGGGTCTGGATGTGAGCTTGTCAGGGTCAGTCCATAGTACACCTGGCAACAGTGAGAGTCAGGATATCGTGCAGACCAGACTGGGTTGAACTGCAACACTCGCCAGTTCACATGAGGATGGTGACTGAGTGTGAACAGGGTGGTCTAGGCTGCTGTACCTGCTGGCAAGAGCTGAACTGGGGGCAGTATGGACTGAACAGAGCTATAGCACCTACTGCTAAATACTGGAACTGAGGGCAGGCTATTTCAGCCTGGGCTGCAGTACCCGCTGGCATGCACAAGACCCAAGGCTGAGGGCAGGCCTAGTAGGGGAACTACCAGGACTCCTTGCTGGGCTGCTGCTTCCATGGTTGAACATGAGAGCTGGGAGTGGAGCCAGGCCAGGCTGGGCTAGGCTACTGCATTTGATGGCATGCATGAAAGACAGAATGGAAGTGGGTTAGCTGGGCTAGGCTGTAGAGCCAACTGGCAAATGCCAGGACTGGATGTAGTCATGTCAGGCTGGACTTATGCTACCCCAGACAGGCGCAAGATTTGGGACTGGAAGTATCCCTGGGAAGGGAATGGTGGGTACTCTCCTGCTAGGCTGAAGAACCAGGGCTGGCCAGGGGTAGGCCAGGCTAGATAAGGTGGTGACACCTGTTGGCATATGTGAGAGCTGGGTCTGAGGGTATGTCAGACTGAGCTAAGTTGCGGTACTCATGGGTATGCATGAGAGCTGGGTGAGATACAAGTTGGGATGGGCTAGGCTGCAGCAGACTGGCACATGCAAAAACTGGGACTGGAGTAGGCCTGGTAGGGGTTGGTGAGGGTTATTGTGGTTTCCCTGGCTGGGTTGCAGCACTTGCTGGTATGCATGAGGACTGGGTCCCTAGCAGGCTGGCTGGGCTAGATTGCAACACCTATCCATTCATATGGAAGATGGGGCTGGGGTGGAACTGACCAGGCAGCTTGCAGCCACTGGTATGTACATTAGATGGTGCAGGTGACAGATCAAACCTGACCCTGGTACTGGTTGGTGCACACAAGAGCTAAGTCTGAGATCACCACAGGTGAGGTTTCTTAGGCGACTCCCCAACTAGACCTCTGGACTCAGACCCTGGAGGGAAAAATCACAGGATGTATGGTCTAGCCTTGGAGGGCATGTATCAGTACTGGGCCTGCTCAGTTGCTGATGCCTGCGCGATGGACAGCATGGCTAGTTGCACTCGGGACATGTCAGCCAACTCATCTAGGCCAGCAGGGAACCTTGATGGTCTCATCAGAGGATGGGAAGTAAGAACAGGTTGGAAAATTCTTCTGGCCTAGTTTTGCGGTATGTTCCTGGTACTGTGGATTCACTAAAGTGGACTTTGTCAACCAAAGATTTTCTCAATCTTGGAGCAACCAGCAACTTCTCAGAACTATCAAAAGCACTCCGATGATGCTCTTGGAACAGTCTTCCCCTTATCCCCACATCGGGGTCTGTAAGATGTTGTCAAATGATCATCCTTCTCTCCCCCTCCCCTGACATTCCTGGATGCTGATGTAGTGTGACAACAATGAGCAACCTCTGCCTCTTCTCCCCTGTGTACATACGAAAAAACGAAACAAAACCAAAACCAGAAAACAAAAAAGGTCCTGGTGCAGTGGCTCAATTGGTTAATCCTCCGTATTTAAGTGCCAGATTCCATATGGGCAACAATGTGTGTTCCTGGCTTGGGATTAACTCAATGCTGGCTGCTGTGGCCACTTGGGGGAGTGAACCAGTGGGTGGAAGACTTTTCTGTCTTTCTCTCTGTGGGTCTGCCTTTCCTACAAAAAATGATAAAGCTTTAAACTTTTTGAAGTGCCCTTATATTTTAGCATTCATGAGGTACTCATTTTGTGCAGGGCTCTGCACTTGAGTCTATCAGAGGGATGGGTTGTGCTTAGTACTGGTTAGCATTCTTGGGGGATCCATGAAAGTAGAACCAAATTCTCTTCTCTGTTAACTCATTTTTATGATTTATTTATTTTTATTTGAAAGGTAGATTCTACATAGAGTAGGAGAGACAGAAAGAGAGGACTTCAATGGGCTGATTCACTCCCCAAATGATCATAGGCCAGATATGAGCAGATCGGAAGCCAGGAACCAGAAGCGTTTTCTGGGTCTCCCATGCAAGATGTAGGGCCCAACGACTTGATCCATTCTCAGATGCCTTTCCGAGCCATAAGCAGGGAGCTGGATGGGAAGTGGAGGAGGCGGGACATGAACAGTTTGGATGCTGGTGCTTGAAGGCAGAGGATTAGCCAATTGAGCCATTGCACCTTAATTTATTTTTAAATTTATTTATTTATTTTTGTTTGGTTTAAAAGCATAAATAGACAGGGATCTTCCATTCACTAATTTTCTTCTCAAAGGTCTGAAATAACCAGGGTTAGGTCCAGGTCATATAGGTGGCAGGGGCCCATACCGTTGAGCCATCACCTGTTACCTCCCATGATATACACCCTCAGCAAGCTGGAATTGGAGTCAGAGTGGGAACCAAGCCTAGGCACTCGTTGAAGATGGGATGCAGATGTCCCAAGTGTTGGCTTGTCAAATGCCTAGCCCTCTATTAATATCTTGACACAAGTGTTTGAACCAACTCATTAGCATCTGCTAACCTGTATTTGTTACTTTCCTAAAGTCCTTAAAACCAGGATGTGTTTTCTTCTTTGTGTTTTCCTATGGACAGATTCCTGACATAATGAGTATTTGATGTTTAATGGATTCATTAATTGACACAATGTCTTCTTGGATCTACTTATACTTTAATAGCCAGGATGCTTTAAAGGTGAGACAAGATAGCCACAAACACATGCACATAGTTTTTTGCAAAATCTATCACCTGAGACAGGGCAAAAATCTGTCCACAAGCTGGTAGAGGAAATTCCAGCATGAGCCAAAAGAGGCTGTAGACAAACGCAAATAGTGTAGCGTAGCCACTGGACTGTAGCCTGTCTGGCTGTAGCTTGGAAGGCGTCTTAATGCCTTTTGAAGCATCTTGCTCCTGAAGACCTCATTCAGCCTTAGTTTAGGAAAGTAATAACTAAAACTCCAACTCAGAGATGGTCATTGATCAATGGAATGAGCTAGCAGTTTCCAGACAGATTCATGAAATGAAATACCTCAAATTGACCAGCTCAGGAACATTTTTCACAGCCTATCCATCCCTTCTGAGCTATTCAGAGAGCAAAGTAAAAGAAATAAGAACTCTGAAATTGCTGCTTGTCCAGTGGCAACCTCTCTGGGACACTGAATGAGTTGCAGTTTACCCAGTTTTCCCACTTAGAGATATGGCAACAGCAGCTGCACCAACCACATTAAATCAGAATAGATAAAGTAGATGCTTTATTAAGTATCTTGATTTCATTTAATTTTGTAACAAAAAAGGTAAGGTAGCAACATTTAGCTTCATTTTCTAATTGAGGAAACAGAAACTTAGAAGGACAAGTGAGTTTCCCTAAGACACAAGGCTGGAAGCTGGCAGGCAGAAAGACTTGAACCCTGGGGTCTATTTGATCCAAAGCCACACTTTTGAATGTTGTGTAAACTGTCACTTCACTTTTCACAGGTAGCTTCTTCAATAATAAAATATTCCTTTTCAAAGTGGAATTTAAGGATAATGAAATGCATCCTGATCCAGTACTAAGAGATGTGTTATTGTGATTCGAGAAATGGGAAATGTCAAGATGTTTTCCTGCTATTTTTTCTGTTAAGTCCCCATTTCAAGTACTGAAGACCCACAAGATAACAATTGGAACTGTTTTGTTGTGGTACTCTATTCCCTTTAGAAATATGTTGCATCTTAACCCTAGTAGGATTTAAAATTGTCTTAGGGGTGGAACTGCTAGGATTCCCAACCCATAAGGCCAGCACAAGGTCAATAAAACCCCATGTTCTGAGGAACAAATGATGAGGGTGGCAGGGGTAGAAAGATGGGTTTGATTCAGTGTGTTCCAACCACTAGAAAAACATCCAGGCATATTGAGCTGGAAGGTAGGAGAATATGACTGCTGAAGTCAGGCTAAATACATAAATAGAAGGATAGTTGAATGTGTAACAACAAGTGAGGTTACCAAAGGGTGCAGTGCAAAGAGGGAAAGGGAAAATCAAGGTCCAAATCTTAGAGGGAGATAAGTCCATAGTGGAAAGTTAAGGTGTTCCAAGCCAGGAGAGGAGGAATTGTGCAGGACAGTCATTCAGAGTCTGCTATGTTCTTAGTGAAACAGCTGTGTCTGTCTCCTACAGGGAACACAAGCACAATTAAGATGACCGCAGAACTGTTCCTGCATGCATATTCTACAGAAATGAGCAGATCAGAACCTTCAAAATATTGATGATAGTAATATCCCTAACAACCGAATACATATCAATAATAGATACTCATTGTACCATATTAACACAACTGCAATAGTACATATAGCAAATTAAAAATGAAATAGCTTTTATGTGCCAACTTGGATTCATCTCACAGACACAACACTGAATGAAAGATTCAAGAAAGTGTTTTAGAGAGTATAAAAGTTGAGCAGGGTCGATTTTATTTCCTCCCTTTAAGAGACATTTGGGATTTTTATTCTTCCTTTTAGAGTTTCTCTTTAAAATTTGTCTTGCTGGCTGCTTAAGAGGTGTTTTTGTTTTGTTTTGAATCCTGATAGAGTACAGAACTAGATTTCTGTATTCAGTTTGTGCCTCCTTTTGCTCCCTGATCTGTTGGGTGAACAAAAGTGGTGAAGCTGCAGAAATTTAAGATGGGTCATATCTGACCTTGACCTTTCGGACCAGGCCTTTATGAAGAGCACCTGCTACAGCAGGCTAGTCACCCTTCTGGGTCACATGTTGGAAATTTGTTCTTTGGTCTTCATGATTTGAGTTTGTCACATTTTGACCAGATTAGTCATTCTTTATAAATGATTCCAAAGGAAATACAGAAATAGCATTTTCCCACTACAAGGTTTTCAAAGTTGTCACTAAATGTGTATTTCCTGAGTGTTTGCCTTATGTGCCCTGAGTAGAAATGAGTGTTACTTTAGGAATCCTGTTTGATGTGGTTTGATTATAAGTCATGTCTTAGAAATCAGCATTAAGTTCTCTCTCAACAGGAGACATCAGGGTTGCTGCCTTTTTCTCACTTGTTTCTAACGAGACAAAGATACCACAGAGTAACTGGCAGGTGTCATGTGACAAAGACTAAGCCAACTGCTGAATGCATTGATTAATTACACAGCCTGAACAGATCAGCTGTTCAGAAGGGAGAAAAGAGAAGGAACATGAAGAAGGAGACTGAAGATTGCTATAGCCCAAGGGAATAGCTGGTGGCCAAGGCTGAAGGCCGGGTTGGAGGAGCTGTGCGGTACAGAATGAGTAAGAAGAGGCTAAAAAGAAATATTTGAGGGGTAGGAATGACAGAATCTTTACAATTTGGAAAAAAGGTGAGAGTCCTGGTTGAATAGGGATGAAAATTCAGGCAGTGTCCACTGCCTTCCATCAAGAGTTGGAAATCAAAACCAGAATTCAGTGCAGTAGCAATAAATTCCTACCCCTCTCTGTAGCTCTCAAATAGAATCAACTATGTATTTGCAGTCAGCTATGCATGTTGTGTCGAGCTGGGGATGGAGGAAGCATCTGAGGAATTGATTATCTTTCAACAATTCATTAAATGTGGTTGACTCAGTGGAAATATATTCTTTTATATATATACATTTTAGAATTTCACTTCCTATTGAGATTTTTAAAAAACATACACAGAATCTTTGATCTTCAAGGTATCTGCTACTCATTATCCAATTCTAATGTTATTAACAGCTCATGGTTTTTGGAAGATGAGCTCCTGTGAGTTTTAAGAACCACATTGCAGCATAAATATTTTGAGAATTGTTTTTCTCTTACAGTGAAGACAAATTGGTACAATTAAGGGAATAGAAAGCATTTGTTGGCCTCTAGTGTGCATGACACCTAAACATCAGATGGTATCCAAACAGAATAGCAATGGATTTGGTACCTTAAGCACTTTCTTGGACCTATTGGGTACTTCTCCAGGCATCCCAGCATTCAGGACCGCTTTACCTATTTTTATTACCAAATTATCTTCAGAAAACCTTTGCCATACTTTTTCACAATGAAAGTGGATGACTGGTAATATTTCATGTCTATTTGCTATGGTGATCTGCATCTTAACTAAAAATAAGAAGCAGGTTATATAAATAAATTGGTAATTGCAGAATAATTGCAGGTGGCAGGCAGCAGATGAAGGAGTTATTTACTCAGGGTGCAGAGCCCAGACTCTCAAAATGGCTTGATTTGGGCTAATAACTGTGTGCAAATAAGGTGGCCCCAGCACATTGGTATTATCCCTGACTCAGGCAGACCAGCTCACCTTTGAAATATACTGGGTGTAGCTCCTTCCCCTGGGGGCTGGTCAGCCTTCTGTTGATGCCTTAGGAACTCTTTCAATGGGCAAGGTCAAAAGCTGGTGACTGTGGTAACTGCTGGTGTTTGTGAGAGGAATGTGCAGCTGTTTATTTTTTACTCCCTCCTGTTCTATCCCTTGGAAAAGTTATTCATCCTCTATTGCCTTCTGAAATGAGTATTAATGGAATCCTCTTCATCACTCCCTACCCTCCTCTTGGTTTTTCCCCGTTAGTTCCTGATTATTTCATTTTGGCCAGGCTCTTTCTCATGTCTGTTGGCCCCTGGTTTACAGTCTGCTCTTTCTTCTACTCCAGTTTCTTTTCTTTTTCTTTTTCTTTTTTTTGCCATTCTTTTCATATGCTGTTTCTCTCCTCTTTAAGCTTGCACAGACTAGAGCAAATGAAACATTTCAAATTTTACTAGCCCATTTGTTCTACTTTAAATGAAGCCATCAGCAATCATAGTGATCTCTAAAATCCTCACAATCTGAGGACAGAATAAAAAATCAGTTCTGCCTTCCTGCCCTCTTGTCTTGATATGGTTTTATCATAGAGAATATTATGAATTTAAACGTGTTCTAAGTCTCAGTAAAAATTTTTCCAGTGAGAAAAAGTAAATTATTAATAGTTTTGATTGAATTTGTACTAGGCATATACTATATGTCTAGCTTTAGGCTGATCAGCTATAGCCTGTGACTGGCATCATTTCCAAAAGAATGGTGTCTTATGAGGTGTCTCCAGAAATCAGAAAAAGCAAAGTGAAGGTATTATGTGAGTATTATGCCTTGAAATGGTCAGGTTGCTTTTTTTAATAGCTTAGATTAACTCTCATCATTTCCACATGGATTTTCTTAGTCATTTCACTGCTAGAAGATCCATCCCTGAATTTGCCTTTTCTTTTATGCATCTTTCCACTCATACAACTAGCTGTCACTTATCCATCCATCTATCTACTGCCCTCCCCAACCCACCCACCTGGTTTTCACTCTCTGTGACACAAAAAACAATGTAACTCCCATCCTTGCAGGGCTCACAACTTGGGAGGAAAAATTTTACAATAAAAATAGCAGCTAACGTTTACACAGCTCTAATTGTAAACCCCGTGTTGCAAAAAAAAAAAAAAGCATTTTAATACAGTATCTCAATCTTCATAGAAAACTCTGAAATTCCATTTTGCTGATAAGGAGAGTATGAGATAAGAGGGCAAGTTTTTATCAAAGTGCTTGTCTGGAGTTTATAAATTGCAAGTCCGATGTGCTTAGCTTTATAAAGCTTTTGTGTTTATGACTACAGCTCACGTGAACTTTCACTGTCTCTCCTTGCTCAAATACAGGAGAGACATTGGGTCTGTCTCTGGCTATGTAGACACTGACAATCCTCCTTGAGGAATTAACTAGGGACCCTGTTACTAATAGGCATACAGGGATGAATTCATGAGGATTTTGATTATCTGTGAGTACCAGTAATGGTAATTAGAAGGAAATGCAAAGACGTTAAGTAATGTGCCCAGGTTACAGAAGTAGAAAGTGCCAGTGATACCAGAACCCAAGTTGCCTTTCTCTTGCATTGAACTTATTCCACTTACTTGGTGTTCATTAGGTAAGAACTTGAAGTACAAAGAGCAAATGCTTTGACCAGGCCCACTTGGGTGTGAATGTGTCATTTTCCGTGAAAAAAAAATTTTTTTTTGTAGTACTCTCATAGGTATTATGGTGGAAAAGATGCTTTCTTTGGGAATTTCTAGATTTGGAGATTGCAGGTGATCATCTTTTTTGTCATCATACTGGGGACAGTTTGTGGCAACCATACCATCTACATCTTCAGTACTCACTACCAGCCCCCAGGTCCGTAAATTGGGTCAACATGATTTCTCATCTCTCTCTCCCTTTTTCTTTTTTTATTTCATTTATAATTTGCAAATGGTGAAAAGATGTCCTGAACATAATTGAAAGTCTATCTAATAATAATGAGTCCTGTATCAGGTTTGTAAAGAAAGCAGATCAGACCCACTTGACCGTAATGGTCCCACCAAGTAATGAAGACTCAAGTGGTCCTTATTAAGTATCAAGCTGTGAACCAGAACTCATCTAACACTCTGATTGCCAAAGGAAATAGGTAATTGATGCGGCAGAATGGCCATTATTATTATTACTATTATTATTACTTATTTTTTTTTAAATTCAGTTGTGGCAGTGAGAAGCCTGTCCCCAGCCTCCTTGGGGTGTACCAGGTGTGCAGGTGACAGTTGCCCTTCCATTAAACCTTTAATAGGGAGTCTAATAAATTTTGCATTGAAATAAGTAATGACCACATTTAACGACCAGTTTGCCTGAGTGTTAACAGCTTGTGAACCAACAAATGAGTCATTAACAGGTGCTAACTTCTGCTTTCTGATTTAAACAATCCCTTCTCATCTCTCCTGTTTGGGAGGGGGACATATGCAAATTCCTGGCCTAGTTCTTGCTTTTTCTTGTGAAGGGCAGCTCTTCCCCTTAGGCACCTCTCTCTGCTGTTTTTCTTTTCTAAGGTAGTTTCTTATGTACTCCATGGATGAATGTATCTTTTTTGAAAACTACCTGCCCCACCCTCAGAAAAAAAAGGAACAATTTTAGGGATAATTTTGGAGTGAATTAGGTTGAAAAGTCTTGGAACAAACATCCACAGTTCAAATGTAATATCTCTTGTTCTACAGAAGGAATGCCAATTGGTTGAAAGCATCACAGTGTTTCAGTTAGCGTTTGTGGCTGCTGAGGAGACATAACAAAGATTTTGGTCTCTGTGTTAGAAATAAGCAGACCTCTTTTTACTTTAAAAAACTATTGGCATTATTTTTCATGATAAGGTTTTGTAGGCATTGAGATCCTTCCTTCATTGATATTCTTCTCTTTTTCCTTCAGCCCCTTTTCTGCTGCCTCATATTATTTATTTTTTTCCTTTATTTTTGACAATCTTTACATAGTTGATTAGGGCACATAGGGTCACGGGCTACAGGAAAGTGCGTAAGACTATTTTTTCCACATTATTGTTTTTTGTTTGTTTGTTTTTTTTTTTTTCTGTATCTGGGGTAAAGAGGCAGATAAAGGGAGAAGCCCCTACCCAGTCTCCTACCCATCCCAGGTCCCTGATATGGGGCATGCTCCGAGGGTCCTGCTCAAGTGGTTTTGACAATTCAACAGTTATGAATTGCTGCCAATCTTGCCATTCCAAGCACGATTAAATCGCTGCAGAATCCACTGGTTGACATAGTCCACCTTAGAGTCTCTGCCCAGTTTTTCACTGCCAACACATGACTGGGGTAGTTGATTGATTTGTTCTGTCCTCCGTCCTCTGTTGTGGTACCAGGTGTCCTCTGGAGGTTCTGATGGATTGCCATGTCCTCCATGTGCACCTGGATATGCTGTCCACTGCTCCATCTGAGCCTCTGAGGAGGCTCAGCTTTGACACTTGCACTCCAGAGTCAGACCATGGAACCTGCACTTCTCTTCATGGTTGGGGTTCTAAGTCCAGCAGTTTGATTGGGTAGATCTCCAAAGAAACTTTGTCTGAGGTGATCCCAGACCAGATTCTTGTGTGTACTTGGCAGTACAGAGCCCGTTGCCCCCAATCAGCTGGTGGTTGCAATTGCTGGGTCAGTTCTGTTTCTAACCCTGTCTTCCACAGGAACCTTTGGGTGTTGTAGTCCAGCCTGATTCTGCCCAGCACACACTCAGCTCTCACATAAACCAGTGGGAGCTGCAGTCTAGTGAGAACGACCCACAATAACCCCTACCAGGTCCGCCCCCTGCCCTGATTCCCATACTTGCCAGTATGTACTGCAGACTGGCCCAGTCTGTCCCACATCCCATTCAGCTTTCATATGTGTCAATGGGGATCGAAGCCTAGTTTAACCCAACCAACCCCTCTATCCAGCCCACACACCTGCTGGTGCGTCCAGTCCCAGTCCACACTTGTGCCAAGGGAGACTGCAGCCACATCCAGACCAGAACTCAGCCCCCACTCCAGCCCCTGCACTCACCAATGGGAACCTCAACCCAGCTAGGGTGTCCTCTTAGCTCCCCAGCCGGGCCTGTTCCCAGCCAGATTGCTCACATGCCAGTGGTTGTACTGACCCAGCTTGGCACAGCCCCTCACCTGTCTTGGCCTTTGCCTTAGATGCTGTGGCCTAGCATCCCTACCTCATGTAGACCAGTAGGTGTAAGAGCCTAGCTCAGCATGACCTGTGTTCCATCCTGATTTCTATTTTTGCTTGTAAGCTAAGGTTTGCTCGGCCCTGCCAAGTCTACCCCCTTCCATAACCAACCCACACATTAGCCAGCCATTGGAGCTGCTTTGCCCAGCTTATCTGACCTCCAGGCCTGGACCATGTGATTACCAGCAGGAGCTATGACCCACTGGGGGAGTTTCGCAAGTTCACCCACTTGACCTGCTTCCAGACCTAGTTCTCATACATGCTGGTGAATGTTAGATCAGTGCCCAGCATAGTCTGGTCTTCCATTTGGCTTTGTATAAACTGGTGAACATTGCAGCCTGGCCCACTCCACACCCTAATTAGGATGCACATTTGGGTGCTGCTGCCTTGACCAGCCCAGACTGTTGCCAGTTCCTTTACCGGTGAGTGATGGCAGGTTCCTTGGCCACACCTAGCTTAGCCCATCACCACCCCAACCTTGAGCTAACAAGTATGACTAGTATTTCCATAGGGTTTGTCCCCCACCCCCCACCCCACAGAATCTACCCCTGGAAATGGTTCTCTCGTGTGCTGGTTAATGTCATGGCCCCCTCCCTCATATTATTACAGTAGTATAGCCCTTTAGTAACAGTTGCAAGTTTAACATTCTGCTAGTTAAGTTTATTGTGGTATTGAAGACCTTTTTTCTTTTCAACATTTATTTATTTGAAAGGGAGAGAGAGATTTTCCACTGATTGGTTCACTTCCCAACTGGTTCTAGAAGTCAGGACCTCCAACAGTGTCTCTGATGTGAGTGGTGGGAGCCCCAGCATTTGAATCATTTTCCTTTGCTTTCCCAGGAATACAAATAAGGAACTGGATCAGGAACAGGACAACAGGACCTGAAATGATGCTCTGGTATGGAATGTCAGCATTGTACGTGGTGGCTTAATCTGCTGCTACCATTATGCTGGCCCCATGTGCACATGTACAGACAGTCTGTCTGAAGAATGGCTGCACCATTGATCCAACATGTGCCTGTGATGGGGCTGGCCCTCCTGTGAAACCCTGCTGTCAGTTTCTCTTTTCATCCTCCCCCTTTTTTTGCCAGATCTATAGCCAGTAGGAAGGAAATACTTTCCTTTCTCAACTTACCCTTGGCTGAATGGGGTTGGGTGATGGTATGGAGAGTGAATTTGGGTTTTTGTTCCTATTTTTTTTAAGGATTTATTTATTTTTAGTGGAAAGGCAGATTTACAGTGAGAAGGAGAGATAAAAAGTCTTCCATCCACTGGTTCACTACCCAAATGGCTGTAGCAGCTGGAGCTGATTTATAATTCAGTATGTGTGGTAAGCACAACCATCAGTTCCTACATGTGTGACCCAGGGAGTGGTGTTTCCATGCCATGTGGGGAAATGTTCCCTATTCCTCCTGACTGTGAAGGAGCCTCTCCATTACATGATAGCACAATCCTCTGCAGCAGCTGCTGTGGAGATCTCTGAAATAATAATATCATCTGTCACTGGAGTGTTGTAATGGGGGAAAATTCATTGAGTTGAATCCTTTGTGTTTAACTCTGTTGTAGGATAGAGGCAAGGCATGTGGGCTGTGCTTCTCTGGAAGCTGACTTGAGGGCAAATATTAACATTGGGGGATTAATTATATAGAAGCTTTTATCAGAGTTGAAATTTGGGATTTGGGTGGTTTTAGGTGTAGTAACTGAAGGCTATAAGGGTAAATGCATTGATAAATGACAAAAACAAAAGAGAGGTATGTGGCAAATTGAGAGGGGAATGGAGTTAAACAGAGAAACAGAGGGGATGCTTTCTGTTCACAAAACCAAAGTAGGAATATTTCAGAAGGGAGCACATTTAGCACTGTCAAAAACTGCAAGAGGATGAAAAGCAGGTTGTGACAGATACTACGGGTGCCTACTAGTTCCTCTTGGATCCTGTTCGGTGTCTATGGGTGTCCACTGCCCAGCCTTGATGTGTTTTTGGCTCCAACTGCCTATATCTGCAACTCTTCCAGTGAAGACTGCCTCCAAGCTACTGGACTGACTTGCCTGGCAAGTTCACTGAGGAGGAAGTGAATCTACCTTCCCTACCTCCCAACTTGGTCCTTAGCCATACCTGCCAGTTGGGGAGTGTAAAAGCCACATTCCCTTGGCTCAAGCTGGAACTTTGTAGCACTCCCTAATGAGATTCTGCTTGGCTTATGCTCCAGCATTGCCCTGCTCGCCCCATCCCCCAGAGCATGGCTTTAATAGATTACTTGCCTGTGAATCCTCACTACAGGGTCTACTTCTGGGAAGTTGCATCAATGATAGTGCAGTTTGAAAGAACAGTCCTGATGGTGAAGCAACTACTAGTGAATCTCAAGAGGGTAGTGGAGTGAGAAGCAGATGCCAAGGAGCAAAGAGTTGAGGAGAGCGAGATAGGGACTAGCTGGAAATATCATTAGAGGCTATTCAGTGGCAAAATTTGCTGGTGAAAAGATCGGGAGAACAATAGGGACATAAGTCAAATAAATTTGTTTTTCAGGCTAGAAGAAATCTGCGTGAATATTCAAAGGGAATGAAAGAAGTGAAAAGGAGAGATTGAAGGTGGGGGTGGAGTTAACATGAAAGAGACAACAGGGAGAGACTCCTGGACATACACAGCATGTAGTGTGTACCCTTTGACATGGATATGAGAGCTGGGCAAAACACTTTGGGGTGAAGAGTAATGAAATGAGTAGTAAGGAAGGTGCAAGCCAGGGCTGGGAAGCACTTAAAGATGATATAGTATAACCCTTTCATTTTATAGCTCTTGAAAACTCCCAAAGGGGTCAAGTTGTCTAGTTTGCAAGGAGCAGAGTTGAGATCAGAAACAGGTCTCCTGGGAACTGTGTTACTTTCCTTACTGTCCTAAGCAGTTTGGTCACCTGCACTGAGAAAGCCATGAGGAAGGATGAGAGAAAGGGGATTTGAGACAGTGGAGGATATGCGGATAAACATTTGGCATTGAACAGCAAAGAAAAGGCAGGGTCTTAGTGTCTCTGACCATATAAATTTTTGTGTGGGTGATTGTGGATTTGGGAGTGAATACTCTCTAAAGGTCTGGATTCCCAGCAATTTTCAAAATGATTTGAAGGTGTATGTATGTTTCAAGGCCATAAATATTGGCAACTTTTAAAAGACATTCATCAGTAAAGAGAAGATCCAGTAACTTTCTTGACTCTGGAAGGGGTGGTAACAAAGAGATGGAAAAGATCTTAACAGGTTTTTTGTTTGTTTGAATTTGACTTAACATATTAAATATTGGACACCAAAAATGGACTTTTATTTTTGCAAGGGAATTTATGGCTTTTTCATGTTTATTTTTCCTTTACTACTGAACATACAAGGGGGAAAGAACATAACGTCAGCGATTCCCCTTGACCAGTGTTGGGCCACATGTCCCCAGGTTCCCAAGCTTTCAGGTGTTCTGGGGATGGAGTGATGGGGAAAGGGTAAGCTGCCACTAACTCGGTTAAGCCTCCTCATTATTCATCTAGAAATCAACCTTATTTTTACAAATTTATAATTAATTTCAGTTATTTGAGAAGGCTAGAGGAAGGGAGATATGAACAAAAAGAGGGAGGGAAAGCACTTGCAGCTACTACTCAAACCCCCATAAATATCCAGGCTGAACCAGGTTGAAGCCAGGAGCTAAGACTCCATTCAGGCTTTGTGTGTGTGTGTGTGCGTGTGCGTGTGTCAGGGACTCCTCAACTGCCTGAGCTTTTTCTGCTGCCTCCCAGGTTACATGTTGACAAGAAGCTGGAATCAGGAACAGATTTGACCAGGAGTCAAATCTAGACACTCAGATGTAGCATGTCAGTATCCAGCCTTAACCACTGGGCTGTACACCTACTGCCTAGGAATTAATTTTCGTACGCTCATTCACAACACATACAACTTGGCTACACCTTGTCCACCTGTGCCCAGCATCACTCACTTATCTCTCTCTCATGTTTTCATGCCATTCCCTGTTTGCTTGTTCTGTGAGAAATAAAGTCATACAAGCTCCAATAGCAAGTTCAAAGCAGGTGGAAGAATAGTTAGGCCTGGTAGGGTGGGCAAAATTCATATGGGAAAGCTGAGAAAATGCCAGTGGGTTTGTGTCAGGTGCAGGAGAACTTACCTTGTGTGTACCCTGATATGTATCATCTGTCATGGATGCTTAAGCAAATTCAGTGCATAAAGGGGGCATCGATTTATTTTCATTCCTAAGGCAAATGAGTCTGTGTGGACAGCACAGGAGCTCATTAACCGCGTGGTGAATTTAGTGCAGACAGCTTTTGAGATTGGAATGCTGAGCCTGGCAACACTGAAGGATCATCCATCAATATTTGGGGAGGGACTCAGGGTTGCAAAGTTTCTACTAAGAGAAGCTATAGGAAGTATAGGAAGAAAGATGATTCTGTCCATGGGGAATATGCAGATTGGATATAGACACAAGCAGAAATCCAACAATTCAAGGCTCTCAAGGGTTCAAATAAGTAAATGCTGTATCAGAATGGTTTGGTGGAATTTGGAATAGGCAAATGTTCACTATATTCAACTCTTAAAAATAGTAACACTCTTAGCTTTTCTGGGGAAAGTTAAAAGAAGGAAGTGATACAATATCTGAAGAGAGAGGCCAGATTGGTAGCTCACAGGCTACCAATCCTCCCTGTGGTGCTGGGATCCAGTTTTTGTCACAGCTGCTCCACTTCCAATCCCGCTCTCTGCTTATGGCCTGGGAAAGCAATGGAGGATGGCTCAATGGAGGATGGGCGACTTGGAAGAAGCTCCTGGCTCCTGGTTCCTGGCTTTGGATCAGCTCAGCTCTGGCCATTGTGGCCATTTTGAGAATGAACCAGCAGATGGAAGATTTTTCCCTCCCCGTTTCTCCTTCTCTCTGTAACTCTGCCTTTCAAATAAAATATTCTTTAAAACAAAATCTAAAGAGAACACACGATTTGGGTCAGGATATCTATACTGAATGTGAATATCTTAGTTTTTGCAGTTTCTATCAACATTTTGCTTCCATCTGGTGTCATGATGGAGTAGGTAAATGTGGAAAACTAATCCGTCTTGTTACCTGTGTAAATCCATGTGGCGTCACTGTTCTTGTGCCAGAGCCAGAACAGTTAGTGTGCCACCATAAACTGCCTGTTTTGAGCTTTACCTCTGTCCTCAGCATGTGGTATTCACCTATGGAGGTGCTAATGAGCAATAGTGTGGTGGAAGTACATTCCATAGTGTTGTGGAAAGAAAGTGGTGGGACTGCAGTCAGTTTGAAAGACTGAATCTGTGTTCCTAAAACGAACAAATGTCTGTCCAGAGACACATGTTTTTTCATTGATGGATGGATCTTCTATCTTTCGTTTTAGGGGTCATCTCCTCTTGGCCTCAGATTTAGTTCTTCGTTTTGTCACCATAATCTAGGCATGTGTGAAAGTCCTTCTCCGGTTAGAAAGGGAAATGTCACAGATAACCCAGATGTAACCCAGCCAAACAGTGAAGAGTTGACTGTGCCATACTTAATTGACAGTGGAGGGGTAACCTCAAGTTACGTGCCTTCTGACTGAAGTTCTGTATTAGCTGTGTGCTTGGAAGGAGCAGATGTTTTGGCGCTGGTGGTCACTGCTCACCTCTGTCTGGGAAGTGCATCAATCACTTTAATTATAATGGAACATGGGGCCAGGAACTGAAGGAGAAAAATCAACCCAATCCCAAGAACAATCTTTCTTGATGAATTCTCCCCTAAATCGAAACAATTCACTGGGTATCCCAGCTGGGGTTCATATGCTTTTGATTACTGTGGGCTATTTAGCTCTACAAAATGACAGGCTGCTTAATGGACTTTTAATGGTTATAGGTTTCTCTCTCTTTTTTTTAATGAGCTTCACCAGTTTGTTACTAATGCCCTGTAGAAATTTGGCGAGGGGCCAGACTTGATGTTACACATTTCTGGTTTCCAGGCGGCATGCACGCAACCATCAGAGGCAGTGGGGAAGTATGTTGCCAGTGGTAGGGTAGCACCATTAGGGCTGGGAGAGCAGGAAACCTAATCAAGTGGCCTATAATCCTAACAATTATATCATCTTGGAGAAGGTGATTGCATTTTGTTGCTGAATTTACTCTGAAGGAGTCTTGTTTCAAACACCTTGGGATCCTGAATGGCAGGGAAGTTTGCAATACTGGGAGTGGCTTTGCCTCCCTGTGACTTCCGTGTTGTTGTTAAAGTGACATTTGCAGATTCAGTTGTATCCTGCCCACCAGAGGGTCAGGAAGTTTCTAAAATCCTGGGCCACATTTTACTCAGTCATAATTGGAGCCTCAGTTGTCTGGTGCCAGACCAGCCCTAGTAGGTATTCAGTGTACATCTGCTGAGTGAGAGCAACAACAGCTCCAACTGGTGGGACTCAAGTCTAGGACTCTTTTGCAGAAAAGCATAAGATCTGAGGGAAAAGAAAAGTAGGGAGATCAGTGAGAAGTATCAAGGATACAGACTACATTCTAATGATGAAACCAGCTCCCAATGCTTGTGTGGCATGCTACAACATGCTGAGCACTTTATCTTTGCCTCGTGGAATTCTGACAGCACTGCTGGGAGGTGGGCTATGATAAGCTGATAAATGTTTTGGAATTGGTTCTGGATTTGTAGTGTTGGCTGATTTCTGTGGGAAATATTCCCACCACAGTCTGTTTTAAACCACCAATATGATGTCAACTACCTGGCAAAATTCTAGAAAATGTAACAGTTGACCTTTTTGAGTTGGTGTGTATGTACCACCAGAGGCAGTTATTACTGTCTCATTGTACAGAAGATGAGGCTGAAGGAACTAACAGGTCAGGGTCATGGAGGAAGTAGAAGGATAGCATATGTTCAGGAAGACTCCAAAGAATAATAAGTTCTTAACTATCGCACAGTACTGCTCTCCTAAGATTGCTTCCAACATTATCACAGCAGCGCCACCAGGCTAGAGACTAGGCGACAAGGTCCGTTCTTATGTAAAGCTCACTTTGACTTTCTGAGGTTTCTCCTGTAAGTTATATATATAATATTTACAAAGAAATATAGCTTTGGGAGATGCACTGGTTTCTGGCTCACCCCCATCCTTATTCTGCAGCCCCCACACTCTGTAGAGATTTTGCTTCTTACCAAAACACAGCTCTGGGCTGCCGTTGAATCATGAAGTATTAATGTAGCACCACCTCTTCATTTTATAGATGAGCAACCGGGGGCCAGAGAGATGAAGCAATTTATCCAAATCCACCCAGTTTGTCAGTGACAGAGCTAGGAAATAAAATCCAGGTCTCCTGATCTCACATCGAGGCTCTTCCTTTTCAGCCACAGAGCATTCCATATTTTAAGAATAATCAATGGGACTTGAAATTGGTTTAAAAAGTGGTTGGGGATAGATTTTCCTGCCCTGTGACTGAGGTTCTGCCCTGGTCACTGCTGGCTTCCATTTGAAATATTCAATTCGACTTTCCTTGATTCAGGGGCAATGAGCCGAGAATTCAAGGACAGGCACCAGGAACATGTTGAAAGTGAGTGCACCAAACATGAAAGACATTCTTTGGAGGCTTTAGTGGATGCAGAAGCGGTGGGTAAGCAAGGTGGGGGCTCCTTGCTGAAATGCCCTCATGTTTCCAAGTCCCGAGATACTACTAAATCAGACCCAGGTCATATGGTACCTATACTGGTCTCTTGGCCCAGGGTGAAAACAGTTCACATTGTAAAATTAACTTTTCACATTTGGCTGGCCCACGCGGGCCAGACTTCTTTCAAAGTTAGTTTGCAAATGAATGAATGAATGTGTTGACTGGGTTACTGTTCTTAGGGGAGCCTTCTTTGCATTGGACTTGGAGAAAGATTAAAGCTGGTTTTGAAAAGTGTTGGTGCTCTCCCAAACACAGCATGCTGATAGAATTTTGGTCACACTTTTATTTGCTATGGAACAAAACACCCTAGTTTCATGGAAGAAATAGCCTAGCAGATGGTGTTTGGTGGATGGCATGAATGTAGCCTTGTAAATAAGTATTCAAAAGCCACTATCTTTCCCCCTTAAATTTACCATCTGCCCCTTACTCCATGAGGTCCACAGGTGGTAAATTGAAGAAAGGAAATGGGTGTTTTTTTTTTTTTTAGTGGCTAATACTATTTTAGTAGCTCCAAATTAGGCAAATACCCCCAAGTGGTGCCATTCTTAAATTTTGTTATTAAGAATTAAAAGAGTGATTTCTCTCATTTTAGAATTTTTTATTTCAGGCTTTAATGGCTCAAGATCGCTTATCTACATGGCATTGCCCTGTTTGTCTTGTCTCTGGGTTTTGGCTTCTGATGTGATTGTCTTTCTGTAGCCATGGCTAAGGCTCTTTTTCCATACCTCTCTTGGTTCTGGATGAGTCAGCTTCCCATTTCTAAGAAGTGTGGTAGTTTCATGTGTGAAGGATATAGAATCATCTCTACCTGGGTTTGAACCATGTCTTTCAGTTGCAGAGTGATGGACATATTATGTAACTTCACTGTTATATCATTTGTTAAAGCAGAAAGCCAATAGGATTGATCATACTACTGAAGTAGGCAGTTAAAGTGAGAAAATGTACCTGTGACACTTAGGATTCTGTGAAATTTTTCTTTGTGGTCACTTATATCATCATTAGTTTTGTTGTCAACATCATTCCCAACTATGACACAGAATTTTCTAAAACTGGAGAATAAAAGGTAGTGTTGGACACTGGTGATTTATCCCAAGGGTGGTATGAAGGTTCAAACTTACCAGGCTAAATACTCCCATCTTGTTTTCTCCCCCCTCACCCCAAAGAGAATTCTGATGGGCTACTAGCCAAAGCATGACATGGAGTGTGGTATGATACATGAGACTTTTACCAAGTTAGGTTTTGACAATCAAGACATGGAAGTTTTATGTTAAGATTGTCTCGCATTTTGAGTGGTGAATGACTCAATCAGATAGAGTGAAAATTGGCATTAGGAATCTGAGATCAGAATGTTTTAAATTCAGTATTCTGTTTTTATCCCTGAGGCAATAGAGGTTGCTGAGTTTTGATTTGCCCTCATTTGTGGAAAAATAGATCAGGTTTAACATAAATAATTAATTTGCTCAGATCTGAGGAAAGGATTTAGCTGAATTTAGAAAATTCTGCTTTTCAAGATTTTTGTTTTTGTTTCAAGATTTGTCAGAGACAGAGACAAAGGGTGTAGGTGGAACTGGAGCCTGAGAGGAGATCTTGGAGCATGCACAGATTGTTAGTAAGGTGGAGTTCTCTCTATTTTCAGTGATTGTGCCTACATTGACGGAATGGGGATTTTTAGGATATTGAAAGATATTGCAAGTGTTCTCCAAGACACTTAGAGTTGTTCAGAATGAACTGAAGGAGATTTGACTTGGTTTACACCAAAACAAACTTGCCTTTTAATTCCATTTTTTTTTTCAAAACCTTTGGAAGTATCCTTGTACCTTATCTATCTAGAATCTGTTTGTGTCTTTTTTTGGAAATTTTCCTGTGCCAACTAGAATCAGTGGAGCTCTGATAATGAAAGGTTATCAAAGAAGTATTATAGTACCACCTGTTTATGCTACCAGTAGGCAACTCCAACACAAATTAGATCACATTTGAACCACCCTCACCAATCCAAATCTAGAAACCAAAGGTAGAGTTATAGTTCTTGTATACCTAGAGGAAAACTTCAGAATTACGTGCATTTATTTCAGCCCCGTTGTAGGCTAATGATAGATATTACTGTCAGTATGCTGAATTCATTGTATATCATTGTGTTTACTATTGTAAACATTAATGCCTGGTCATCTGTGTGCAAGGTTCTATTCTAGGCACAAATTCAGCAATTAGTAAGACATGATCGCTGCCTTTAAGGACCTTAAAATTATCAAAAAATAACATTAAGGTTCAATGAGATAGTCTCCAGCTTATAAATGTTTTGCTAGACAAGCATAATTAAGAGGCCCAGGCTGTGTGCCAGGGTGGGCTTTCACTGCTGGCTTTCTGCCTCTTTACGAACTGTGACAACTTGGATAGATCACTTTGTATTTTTGAACCTGTGTCTCATTAATTTTAAAATGTTGATAATAGTACCAGTTCCTCTCTTTGAGTTTGGAGTCATGAGTGAAACAATAGCTTTGCCTATAAAGTATGACGTATAGTATACATGGAAGGAACCACACTGGAACTGCCCCTACAAAGTGAAGACTTAAAGTAACTTATCATTGCACTTATTGTCATCATAGTCCGATATTCATTATCATATATCATCCTCATTAAGCACCTTTGTGTGTGATACTTTTACTCTGCTGTCAGCCACTTCCACTGAACAGTTCAAGAAAACTGTGACAGGTCAGGGTTTGCATGATCTGGTTAGATGTTGCAGTTGCTCCATAACTTTTTGTATTTACACATGGCAATCCATATAAGCACTTCACTTTTCTTGTCTCTAAGCCATTCTGTGTTAAGCAGACTGAGTTGAACCTTAGCCCAATGATGGGATATAGTTTTTCTGGAATTTTATGGAGAACCAGCACAAGTTATTAATAATCATAATAGGTAGATAATTCCTGGATTAAACAGAAGACAGAAATCCTTGGTGTATATGAGGAGGCTGCAAACAGTTCATGGAAATGTACGTTATCTTCTAATTCCATTTTCTGTCAGCATTTTGAGTCCCCTCTCACTGCGGTATGGTCATGATGCTTTCTGCTCATTTCATTTTTTAAGGCTGAAACACATTCCAAGCTGGATGATACTCTCCTTCAGACATGTCTTTGCTTTCTTCTGAAACAATCTGAAGATGACACAGTTACTTACCTAATGATAATTTACTCTCCTTCTGTTGTTCTGCAGCAGATATTGAGTTTTATTTTAGTAATGATGTGATCTGCTTTCCTTCTAGCTAGGACTTAAATTAAGAAGTTGTTAAATAGGACTTCCAGGAAACCTGGAGGCAGGAACAGTAGCTGACCTGTATTTCCTTCAGTGCTTCCTTTTTTTTCCCCCTGATTTATACCTGGCCATGGATTTGACTGCTGTAACCTTTGGTAAACCAGCCATGTTGGGCAACCTTAAAGATGGAAATCAAGTTCATAAGGATATGGAGCATTTAGATAGAATGTTCCTGATATCATGAAACTACCATGAAATTTTAGCAAGCCTCACACTGGACTTTTTTTATACAGAGGAGGAAGCAAATTTACTGAATTACTGTTATTTCCAGACTCAGCTACTGGCAGTCAAATGCAATTCCTGATACAGATGCCTTCCCCCAATGAGTAATGTCCTTGTTTCTTTGCTGTTAGCTTCTGGAAACACTGTCTGTTGGTTCATGCTGATTCACAAGCCGCTACAAGAGCAAAGTTGGACTCAGCTTCTGCTAATGAGCAGAGGAATTGCTTGTGAATACAATGCTGGGATTATAAGGTGCTGGCAGCCATGCCAGAATAATAAGGTCAGATGGAAAATCATACCAGTAAATATCTTCCATTAATATCCTGTCCTACTCCAGTGCCCTCCAAATACTGTAGCCCAGGTTCACAGTCCATGTGTTAGAGTTGTGGCCTTTCCTTCCCAAAACCATCGTTTCTGCCTTTGGAAAGATTAATAAGGGTCTGGGGTTCTCACTCCAAAATTTCCCCTGTGTATCTATTCAGCAGGAGCCTGTATTTGTTCTAACTTGTAACTGAAATCCTTGTTTGAGTCTCTTTCCCCTAGCATTTTCATCTGCAATCTTGAGGATGGCAGTTCATTTTGTTTTGCTAATCTCCTACATCTTTGGTTGAGTGACACGTTCTCCTGGAGTAGTTTGGAGGATGAAAGGCACTTCCTTGGCTCACTGTGTCTGTATGTTTTATGAGCATCCTTGACCATTTGCCTGTAGAATGTAGAGCTGGACCTCTCAATATAATTAACGCCAAATTTCAGGAAAAGGTCTCAGGAAGCTTTCTATAATTTCAAATTTTTCTGTCTCATCACAGAGGTAGGTAGTCTTTCAATGATAACTTAGTACATTTTAGGGATCAAAATAAACAAGACCTAGGGAAGCTGATTATTCTTTGTTGGTTTTTTCTTATGGGTGGATTTGGTGATTGTGGGCCAAAACTAAATGCATTTATCAAAGGCAGCTGCTGCTACTGTTAAAATCTAATTCAGAAACTAGAATGGGATCTCTAGCCCTGATTGCATTACTGTATATCTTTTGCAAACAAACAGTGCTGTCTGATTTCTGAAGTCCATAAAGACTTGCAGGGAGAATACATGAGCACTGTACAGACTTTTCCTTCTGGTTCTATTGCTTATGTAGGTGTTTATCTTGTAGCATATTTGTTTTTTGCTTGACTGATTTCTCACAAATAGTATCAAGGACAGCTCACACAGACATGTAAGCTACAACAAATTAACAAAAATTTCAAGGCTTTCAGAAAGTTAACACTTTAACATTTTTCTCAAATATAAAATTATGCCATATTGTAAGGAGTAAGTACAGTATCTTCTAGAAAAATCCAGGTGTGCAGAAAGTGTTAGCTCATTTCCTTATAAGACTAATAAAAGGATTATTAATTCAAAAGAAAAGGAAGAGGGAAATAAATGAAGGTGATAACACCGCCCAAAATTAGTAAAGTTTCAGGAGTTTGCCTCAATGCAGTGAGTTTGGTGGCATGATCATATTTAGGGTCACGTATTTGTTACATATACAGTTATTTCACATATCCTCCTTACTCATGTTATTCATGAGGAGGGTTGATTATGTGGCTGAGGACTCTAGTTATGGGAGGGAATAAGCAAATACCTACTGTCTAATCATCTGAAAACAACTTTACAAGACTATTCTGGTGGAAAGAATTGTTTTCTCTTAGAATAAACTGGAGTCAGACACACAAAGGCCAAGCAAGAGAAGGAAGGAGTTCCTGGAGAAAAAGTATGTCCTGACCTTTGAAAGCTTTTTTTTTTCTGACATAAACCAAACCACACTGGACATTTAACTTCTTTTTTGCTGAGAATTTAAATAAAAAGACTTTAAAAAATAAAAATATTGCAGGGAAGTGAGTATTGTAGAATTAGCATTTATTTTTTAAACTTTCTTTTCAGGAGATTCAAAGCTATGAATGGAATTACTGTACTGAAGAAAAAACTTGACTCACCTGGCACAAATCACTAAAGGTACAGGCTCAAAATTTTCCTGTTGTTATTTTACAAACCTTAAGTCATCATATGGTAGACCAAATGTCCAGAGGAACAGTATCCAAAAGAAATAGGCCATAATGTGTGTGATGTACACACAATTTAAAAATTTCTCCAGAGGAACAGTATCCAAAAGAAAAAGGCCATAATGTGTGTGATGTACACACAATTTAAAAATTTCTCGCAGCCTCCTTAAAAAAAAAGACAATATATTTTATCTAACCCAATACTGCCCAAATATTGTCATTTCAACATGTGACCAATGTGAAAAATCAGCTAAGTATTTCACATTCTTTGACAGCATGCCTCAATTTGAGCTCACCACGTTTTGAGTAGCCCAAAGCCACAAATGACTGATGGAAAGTAGCATTGGAAAGCTCAAGATCATAGGAAACATGCAGTGTCTGACGGACTTCTGTAGGCACTTACGATCATGAGCTCTTGAAGTGTTAATGTCTCATAAGACATTCTGGGAGCGGACTTGTTCATTTTTAAAGAGGAAGTCCCCCAAAGTTGCTGGAGACCCAGATCTTTTGAACAGGAGGGGAAATAATCCGGCATTGAGTTCCATGTTTTCTGAAAGGAAGTTACCCCATAATGAACAGGAAGGTTCAACGCATCCGTTTTTCCTGCCTGTAGGGGGAGCTCTTGCCCCTTCACTCAACAAATCCGCAGCTTGATTCTGAGGCTGGCAGTTTGGAGCTCTTTCACCTGGGTCTGTAGAGAGTTTGTGTTTTGGCTCCCAACCAGCAGTGCTTTCGCAATCTCCACACGTTACGGCTGCTGAAAGGCTAGGACACCAGCCGGGTGGCGGCTCGAGTCTTGTGATTCCCAGGCAATCCAGAGAAATGATAAACAAAAGTCTTTTGTGCAATATTAATAAGCTTTAAGCACTCCCCAGCCGAGCCCCTTGTCATCCAAGTAAGTCATGTGTATCAAAACCCCTTATATGTGAAAGTTTGTTTTCATATCTGGCCGGCGTTGAATGGGAGACCCCTTTGCCATGTTGTAAAACAAACATTTGTTTATTTTGTGAACAGTGCTGGCAGTAGGATACAGGAACCAGGGTCTCAGTGGAAAGACCCCTTTCCAAGGAGGCGGCTTTGAAAACCTTTCTGCTGGACCATGCCAACTGTCAACTGATCTTGAGTTCTGTTTACATTAAGACAATCACAGTGTTTCCTAAATAAACAAGTTAGAGGGACCCGTGGACCTTCATGAAACCCAACAAATGGGCTGGGGGTGGGGTGAGGGAAAGGGTTTTTGTGTGTCCCAGGGAAACAATGGCTAGTTCATCTCGCCATGTATCCGAGGCCTGGGTTTGGAAGCCAGAAGGGGCCTTTGTGTTAATTACGCTGATAAAACTCCCCTGGCAGAGCATCTTCTGGAATGCTGGAACAGAAGATGGGACATTTCACCCGTGTGAATGCCACACCAAACGGGCGTTTTCTAAAGCTGAGAAGTGCTGGTCACCCTCCTGGTTGACCGGCTAGCCTCTTCTGGAGTGTGTGTGTATGTGGAGAAAAATAAAAGCTGTAAGACTCAACCATATGCTGCTGGGGTGTCTGGCTTTCCCCTTCTTTGCTTTGGGGTTTCCAGGAATCTGTTTCGGGTTCAGAGGCGTGTAAGTTGTCTTCAGGCAGATGGTAGAGAGCAAAGGGTGATGTGCTGATGCTGAAGTTTGATGGATTTTCCTGAGAAGCAGAAATTTCAGCCTATTGCTACGTGTTACACTCTAAGCAAAGGGCACATTGCATGTGAGGACTGAAGGCTGAAGGCCAGGAGCTAACTTCACGGCTCGCAAGTTTAAAATAGTGTTAAATACAATGTACGCATTGATTCTAAAGCAGAGACTCCATCATACAAGTATTTTAAATTATATGGATTCCTTATTGTTTTGCTTCATAGAAAGATTTTAATATGGGTTTAATTATAAAGTTTATATAATTGCATAGTCTACTTTTTTTGGGTTGGCATTTTTTCACATGTATTTTTTCCAACTCACCACCTAATCCTTGTAATTACCCTTTTCAGTATATGCAGAATTTTCCAAGTAGAAGAATTTCCAAGTGGAGATGCCATACTTTATGTTTCATTACTTTTTTGTCAACATAAATAATATTACAATGAACATCAGTATTTTCAAGGCGGAGATTTTCTTTCTTGAGGAAATATTAGCTGGGATAAATCTGGAAATTTAGCATTTACAGCCTTTTGGCACATGATTTCATATGGTTTTCTAGAAGGATTTCAAAGTAGTTGATGCTTCAGACTGGAACGGCTGCCTTCTTTTTGCAGGGCTTTCTTCTTGACTTTCACACTTGTCCTTCTGACTTGTCCAAGTACAATCCCTCTCCACTCAAGTGCTGCTTCCACTACCTCTCTCTGTCCCCATAGATTTCACCTGTTCAATTCTCAGATGTCCCTGGGAGATTCTTGATGAGTATGTCAATTATGACTTATTTTCACTGCTATGAGGCAAAATGTTTATAAGAATCATAATTAATTCCTAGTTGCTGGGATTGAGATACGTGTAAAATGCACTTAGTTCTAGACTGAATTGCTATTTATATAGTATTTCCTCACTCTCTAGTAGCTTGAATGTGCATTGTATTAGATATCTTTTGAAAAGTTTGCCCAGTCCAATAGCCTGACCTCAATCTGTGAGAATTATCACCACACTTCATCATGTGACTTATTCTGTACATGTCTGATGGGACTTGTGTGTGTATGCTTGAGCCCCATGTGTTGTTATGGAGACAGAGAGAGGTAAGGGAATGGGCAGGTAGGAGTTGGGGGAGATGTGGGGGAAAGCGAATGCAGTAGAGCTACAGAGAAATAGAGCTAGGTGTGGAGGAAAAGTGTTTCCTGAGTTTCAAATTATTTTTCAATCATGCTGTCATTTTTCAAGCCTGGCTATGTGTCCTTTATTTTGAATTTGGAGAGATACTCCCACTTCAGAATTCTTACAATGAATCTAGTTTCTTCCTTCATTCCTTCCTTACTTAATGATAAGATAAAGATTTTAGACATTGACACAAATTTTAGCTGTACTCTTCCATGACATATGGGTCTGAAGCAATGCTATATTTGGGTAAAATATTTTTCCTACATTGATAGTATTGACACTTCCAAAAAAAAACAATAGTTTATCACAGCTGTTCTAAGCGCTGGACAATCTGGATGCTTTCTCATGATGGCCTTAATTAAAGGTTTTGACCATAGATATTGTCTGACCCAAAACACAAAATAGAACAGTTTCCACCCCAAATTCTAGCTAAATAAAGGCAATGGATGCAGGAAAATGTTCAGAGGCGGAATGGAGAAAGGCACCTGGGTGGAGGAGGGAGGAAGTTTCCAAGTATTTTCTTTGACAGAATCCCTAAAATACCTAAATAGCTTCATACCCTTCCACCTGTGATCTAAGGAGCTTCCCTCCCGAGATAAAAGGTGACTGCTGTAGGAGCCACACAAGCTAGAACATTATGCCTAAACCTGACCCTCTTCAAAGGATGCAAGAGAACTTGGCTGGACACCATGGGCTGATCTTACATTTTTGCTTTCTTGCATTTATTTACTTTTAAATTTTAGAATGTGAAAAAGAAAGAATTGGTAGGTGAGAATGAGATACCTCTCATGAAATAACAAAGACATGGCATCCCTCATTGGAATAAATTATAAACCATGCCCTCTCCAGACATATTGGGTGGTGTGGTGACACTGAAGCATCCAAGCGACCTTGAAAACATACCCATTTTTTCTTTGCCTCTAAAGCTTTTCCTTCCTGAGTTTTGGGAGTCTGCTAACAGAGAAAGAGGGGGCAGTTTGAGAACTCCAGAGAGACCTGTTCCTGCCTATGGACTGATTTTCTGTGTGTTTGAATTATACACAATTGGACTAGCCTTTTATGATTGTGATTGTACAATAAGGAGCAATGGATAAAGCTATCAAATCATTTTAAATTGGTCTCTCAGTATCTTTGCCTGTTTGCTGACTAGCTGGAGTTTATCAGTGGATTGACATATTTCCTAGCATATGTGACCTGAGGCAGTCACTTTCCATTTTTTTTCCTGCCAGTGTTTTGTTCATTCATTTAATTGAAATGTACTGAGTGCCCAGAAAATGCCTGGAACTGTGCTAGACATGATGATTGCTATATAGAGCAGATCTACTGCTGGACCTTCTGACCCAGTGTGGTACCAAAGACAACTTGCTCAGCCTGTGAAAAAACCAGAGAACCAGTGGCCACCACTCTTAGGTACACACTATCCAGCCTTGGAAAATGTGCAGTCTATTTCATGAAATAAATGAAGAGGCTAACTGGAGCCCTAAGCGGTACAATCTCTGTGAATAAGGCAAGAATAGGCAGTGCACAGATGGCCAGAGTAGTCATCCATATCATCATGGAAGAGGAGTTTTATTGTGTGGAAGGTCAGACAGAGTTGTAACAATGGGAAAACAGGTGTGGAGTGGTTGGTGAGGGTTGGGGAGGGACAGAGAAACAGGGTAGCAATTCAGGGCAGACATGGGCAGCAGTACTGGAGACTTGAGAGAAGTTGGTGTTAGATAGAACAAGGGACTTGAGCACCTTGCAGAACCTGACCTTGATTCCTTAGGCAATAGGGTGCCAACTTTTGAATATTTCATACTCTTCCACAGGCAGTTTTTGTCCCCATGCCTAAAGGTTCCAGACTTTGTCATTGTCTTCCCTTCTCTGCAGAAGAGGTCTCATGCCAACCCATCTGACTCTCGTTTATTCCTTTTCCAATCTTATAGTGTGAAAAATTTGAACTCTGGATGAAGAGTCTGGATTCAGAAGGGGCCCCAAACCTGATGTAGTGGCATGGAATAGGCTGTTTGTGGTTTCAGATTGGTTTCCCAGAAAAGTGCTCTCACACAGAGGACCACGTGGAAGGCATGCATGCGCAGGTGTCTGTGTACATGGTGAAGCAGATTTTTCCAAGATTATCTGGTACGCAAGAAGCAAGTTTGCCAAATGGATTTATGCCATCTTTCCTGGTTTCCAAGATGTTGAGACACAATTAAAGCTCTTTTCTGCCAGTAGGAAAATTTCTAGAACATATATGCAGATACATACTCATATACACACATGTATGATATATACTACACATTCATGTCTTTTATATACACATTTTGAAATGCATTCTAAGTATATACCTATATGCTGTTTTTCTAATCTCCAGGAGATATATTTATTTAAGATTTTAAGATTAAGGCATTTGGTTTTCTTTCAAAATATACATCTGCTATAGATTTTTCTTCTTGGATAATAGGTTGAACCTGTGAGCTTGTCTTTCTTTCCTTTGGATTATTTCTCTCTTCACCTAATATATTTTTTGCCCTAGTCAGTACCTGCCTTCTCTTCAGGAGTTGTGTGCTGTATTGAGTGGGAATGGGCTGAGTGGGGCACGGGATGTTAGGGTGAATAAATGTGATCGATCTGTGTAAAGCATTGTCTTCCTAATATCATCCTCTTAATGGAAAATATGGCTGTGGATGAGTCCTGAAAATTTGGCCTTCCAAACCACCAACCACAGGAGGACAAATTATGGCTATAAATGCACCAGTACAGGCAATAGTTTAAATAGTGGTGATTCCACTTGAGGATGTAGGTTTGTGCAGGAATGTTCCATTTTCTGAGGCTCCAAGCTTGCTGGGGAGCATTGTTAAGATTTCTTCAAGCTGTAGAGGGCAGTGTGAGACCATGGAGCTGCCAGCTGGGTGATGGGGCAGTGCTGTGTCTAATGTAGGCCACCTGTGATGTCTCAAGATAGATTACGTTCCATGGGGAAAGTAGTCTATTGGATTTGCAGTAAATGTGTGCTGGTTAGCTTCATCCTAACCAGCATCTTTCTAGGATTTTCCCCTCTCTTCCAATTTTAGATATCAAGACTGGCTGAATGGCCAGCTTATAGCCCTTTTACTTTTCAGGTATGTGACTATCTTGTGTAAATTCCTGTGATGATGGTTGAGATGATATTTAGTGCCTTGCAGTGCATTAAAATTTAACTGTACTCTGTGTTAATGTGGCTTTGGGTGTGGAAAGATACTTCTTCAGTAATAATATTGATCACTTAGGTACTTTCTAATTTTTTTTCTGGAATGGCAATAACTGTAGCAGGTTTGCTTCTAGAATATTCTGCTCAATAGCTGATTCTACATACTCAGGGTCACCTGAACATGGACTTCCAGAACGGGAGGAGTCATGACAACGATTTCCTAGAGTGTTTGGGTTAAATGAGATAATGTATATGAAATACATAATTCAGAATATGGTATTTCCAGTGGCATTCAATTCACAAATATCTATTGAGCACCCATTAGGGCATTTGACAGTGGATAAGGTAAAATTATTCCTATTCTTAGGTCTGGTGAGAAAAAACAGACAGTGAGCATTCACTATGTCAAGATCATACTTGAGTGAACATGTAGCAAAATGATCAAAAGCATGGACTCTGATGCCAGTGTGCCTGATTTTGAATCTTGCCCTGTCACTTCTTAGTTGTATGACCTTTGGGAGGCCAAATATTCTGCTGGTATCTATCTTATAGGGCATTGCCAGGATCTCATGAATTAATATTTACAAAATCCGAAAATATTGCCTGGCATAGAGTGTCATCATTGTATGATTTATAAATGCATATTTTCATTGAGTGTGTTATGTTTTGTGAGGAAAAAAGACTATGATGCTTTGAAAGTGTATAATATAGAAATGTAAGTGAAATTCATTTAAGTGAAGTTTCACTAAGGTTGGGAATGAATCATAAAATAAACTCTGGGAAAAGTAAGAGGTAGGTGTATATATATTCTTAGAAAACAATTTCCAAGACACATAATTAAGGATTAAGCAGTGATGCATAGTGTCATACCACTTAATTTAAAGATATTGTGTATCTATCATATATTCCTCTCCTCTCATCTCGTTTCTTCTCTCTCCCCTGCGCCCTTTCCTCTTCTTTCTCTTTGTCTTTTTTTTCTTTCCTTCCTTTCTTATTTTCTTCCCTCCCTCCCACCTTTTTTTTCTTTTCTCCCTTATCTTCTCATATACTATATCAGGTAGTATTCATGAAGAGTTAGCTAATAGTATTGCCTTGAGGGGTAATCTGAATACTAGACCATTTTTTCCCAATGGAAAGAAACATGAAATAAGGCAGAATGAAGAGCCTACCAAGTAAAGTCAAGTATTATGGAGAATAATTTTCAAGAACAGTCCTGATCTCTGATGAAGGATTTAGTGACTCATGCCAGACTGGATTTCAGAATTGATGCAAGCCAGGCAATGCTTTATGTCTGGCATTCTCACACTTTCTTTTTGATTATTCAAGCTGGATTTCACAGTTATACATTGTGGTGTAGTATGTTTGGTGTGTTAGGGGCAGATGCTTTGTCTCTTTTGATCACAGGTCCCCAAAACCAAATGGAACCATGCTTCAGCAATTGCACCTGCACCTGAGGAGGCTCGTTCTCATGTATGCCTGACCTAGATGACCATATTCTGGAACTTGAATCCCTAATAACAAGATTAGATGACTCTTAGGAAGAGGCAAGGATACATTGTGAAAATGTAAACAACATGTGGACAAAAGGTAGACCATAGAAGCAAAACCAAAATGACTATAGATTCCGTATCAACATAGCCATTAAGGGTTATATCCATGTCTCTTTCTCGTCATGTGCTGGAGCTGGCTTACATCAGCCCATAAGAGTTATTTTTACATATCTTGTCCCAGCAAACTGTTGGTGCTAACCTGTTGGTAGCTGAACGTTGGTTATGGCGAAAATTATGCTACACAAAATGGGCAAATGTTAAAGATATTCATTCTTCCTTTAGAGTTGCTTTTGTATTGGAAAACTTCCAGGAGCTGGCAGGGGTGGAATGAATACTTTGCATGGAGTTTGGCTGCAGGACTCCCTCCAGGAGGTCATTGGCTTGGATAGAGAAGCAGAAGACATTACCAACGTGGATTGAGTCATTTATCTGAGAGAGGAGATGTTTCTTAAAGTTTCACATCTGCAGTACTTGCTTTGGCAGCACATATACTAAAACTGGAATGATACAGAGAAGGTTAGCATGGTCCCTGTGCAAGGATGACCCGCATCTGCAGTGATTATTTGTGTGATGGGTTAACCCAGAAATTCTGAGTGTGGATCACCAAGGCCAAAATGATTACTTTCAAAGTAATACTCAGATATTCTTTTCCCTTCCCCCTCTTATTTTCTCATGAATGCATACTGGAACTTTCCATTGAACATTTGGAAAATCTCGTTGTTCAATAACCATTTTCCAAATGACCAAGGTGTGATGTTATAAAAAGTTCCATTCCGAGTGCAGTTTAGACTAATGGGATTTAATGTAACAGGAACTGAAAAATTTGTTGATATGTTTCAGATTCATTAGCACGAGTCAATGAGTTTTGGTGTACTATTAAATCAGCATTGTTGCATTTTGGTGGAATGTCCAAAAAGAACATTCATTATAGTCTGAAGAGACTATGAAAATGTAGAGCCCATTTTCATCTCTTTCTGTATGCAAATATTTTATTCATATGTTTCAATCAAGGCAATGGATCTCAACAGACTGGATGCAGAAGCACATATGAGAACCCAGCTATCTTATACTAAAATATACAAAGAGACTTTTAAAACTCTAAGACAACACCATTCTTCTCACACTAATTTGTTTTATTTTGGTAGTTGTTTTCATAAAAATGTTCTTTATGAAATGTTTCTTAGTTTTCATTTCTAATGTGGTAAAGATGATAGTGAATACCTATATAAATTTATTTGGGGTCATCGCTTGTTTTACATAGTGCCACAAGCTCCTGAAACTAACCTGAGTCACTCCATCACCACTTCCTGTATGGGAACTGTTGACTGGTTGGGGCAGGAGGTAAGGAACACCCCTAGATTCACAGAAAGGACAAACATGATGTTAAGGTGGTGAGAAGACTCTTAAGACATATCTCAACTAATTTGTCAGGAATGAGAAAATAGGTTCTAGGCAAGCTAAGGGATATTGTCAGAGACCCCATAGTTAGCCTGCCCAGAACAGGCAAAAATAAGTTAGCCCTACTTTTTGGTCTTATCTCTCAGAGTGCCCATATGGTTAGATGCCTGCCAGGTGACTTCTAGTGGTGGTACTGTACATACTTCTGAGGGTCACCAGAGCCTCTCTCTGCATCTTGGTGGATGTGAGGTTTGGAGGAGGCAGTCTAGCTCTTAATTGGCTTCATGTCAAATCCAGGTCAGTGTAGTACTGATCACCTGAGATGCTTGACAGATTCTCAAATCCTCAATGATTTACCCAGAGACATAGGAAATTCTTACTTCTCAATGCTGTGTTTCTCAGGGATCTCAGCAAATTCTATGAATATCTTCAGTGTAAATAGGGACAGACTAGAGGATCCCAGGCAAACTTGCTTTGCAATCCAATGACTGCTGACAAATGCTACTACTACTACTGTTATCCCTACTTGAACACATAGTAATTTTCAAATACTCTGCATTGATCCTCCCTGCCTTAGAAGCCAGAAAGTTGTATTGGTCAGCCTTGCAGTTGATTGGAGTTGTACTCTGGCTGGTTGTGTCTCTGGGGTGGGGTGTGTGTGTGTGTGTGTGATGGGAGAATGCAATGCAATGGGAGCAAGCTGAGCAGGACTCACTTTTTCTTGCCTGGTATTTTATTTTTTAATTTAAAAAACCAAGTAAAACAGAATCTAGCCCAGCTCAAAGCAAGAATTCTGCCTGGTTTGGAAGCCTTGTGGCTTAAATGACACCATGGTCCTTGTGTCCCCCAAAGTTATATGTTGACTTCATAACCCTCAAGGTGATGATCTTTGAGAGGTGGGCAGGTGGTGGCAGTGGGATTCTCATGGGTGGACTTAGTGCCCTTATGAAAGAGACCTCAGAGAGCCCATCTCACCCCTTTTGCCATATGAGGACATGGGGAGAACCGGGAAGCAGGTCCTCCATCCAACATCAAAGCTACTGACACCTTGACTTTGGACTTGCATCCTTCAGAGCTTTGAGTAACATGTTCCTGTTGTTTAGAAGTTGCCCAGTTGATGGCATTTTGTTATAGTAGCTGTAATGTGTGAAGACACAGGCCGATTGCACCATTCGTCTTTCTCTTCTGCTTGAGCAGAGCAGAGGACTCTTTAATGGATTTTTCTAGTCTCAGTTCCATTTCAATAATGGAGGCAGGGGCCAGAGAGCCTCATCATGTATCAGAAGACCATCTTACATATGGTGTATCCCTCTGAAAAAAATCACAGCGTTTTTGTTTCTTCAATTTCACTGGACTTGGGGCAGGCATTGTTTACTTGCTATTTGAAAGCTACAAAAAAGTCTGTATGACCCACAGTTTATCCCTTCAGATCTTCTGTGGTGCCTGCCACTCTCACTATTAGCAGGGCTCCTGGGGGACCTTGGGAGTTGTGTTCCCTTAGCCAACTGGACACATTCTCATGCTGATTTGCACAATTCAATCTAGGGCTTGGTCACCATTCAGCCTGCTGCATGTTACCTAGCAGAGGCACCCAGTGCTGCCCAGCTGCTCTGTGTCCCATGCCAAGTCCTTCAACACCTGACACATCAGTGTTCCTGACCTGAATTTTCACATGAAGACTTATCTGTCTCTTGCTTGTCTAAATTCCCATGACTGCCTCTCAGGCCACTGGGTTATTAGCAGGTAACAAATGGCTATTCATTACACCCAGGGTTTCACACTGTGTTTGGGGCCAAAGCAGAGTCCTGGGTGGGTGCTAAGCCTGTAATATAATTATATCAGTGTAATACCACCTCTGTCTTAATGTAGTGCTGCTTTCTACTTCCTTGTAAGTGTTGCTTCAAAACATCTCATTACTTTAAACAATATTGGTAGGAAATCATAAAGCTGAATTGTGTAAGTGAGTGTCAGAATGAGTTCAATCAGTTACCCTCTAATAATCTAGAAAATAGAAAGGGTCAGGGCTATACTTCTTTCTGTTTAAAATCTTTTACATCAGAGATAGATAGGAGAGGAGAGAGAGAGAGAGAGAGAGAGAGAGAGAGAGAGAGAGAGAGAGAGAGAAATATGGAAGTTCTCTTATCTGAATTATCCAGGACAAGGCCAGGCTGAATCTGGACCTGGGAACTTGATCCAGGCTTCCTAAGTGGATGGCAGAGATTCACCTAACTACTTGAGCCATTATCTGCTGCCTTCCAGGGCTCACATGGGGAGGAAACTGGAGCCAGAGTCAGGAGTCAAACCCAAGCACTTTGATATAGGACACAGGCATCTAAAATGACATCTTAACTCATGAGGCCATATGTCAGCCCTCATCTTCTTAATTTGCTTGAAGCAAATTCTTCTTCCAGTTGCCTGTTCCTGTCACCAAGAAAACTTGATAGGGGAAATAGGGTTTCATGCACGCAGAGGGCCTAGTGTCCGAGGCACATGTCTTCAGTCTGTTTTTGAAAACATGTGAACAACAAAGCAAACAACTTTTAAAGGGGTAAAACAAACCCAGAAATGAAAAGGTGCACAAAATACAGTAGTGTCTGCCAAAGTTGATTCCAAGGTAAACACTCATACAACCACCCTCCAGGTGAAAGCATGGATCATTATCAGCACTTCAAAATCTGGTGCTTCCTCCTGTCACAATCAGTCCAGTTCCTTGCAGAATTAACCAGTGTCCTGAGCTTTAGGATAATCTGTTCCTAGCTTTCCACCTTAGGGAAAACAACTCTAAACATTAAAGCTTATTCTTGCCTGTTTTTGAACTTTACATGAACAGGGTAATAAAATCTGGCTTCTGTTACTATACTTTATCATTTTCCTTTCTCCCACACTAACCAATCTTCCAAGAAACACATTCTATAAATCTCAAGAAGGATTGTGGCAACATTTACACACTATAAAACTGAATAAGGAGGAAAAATAGTCAAAGAGCAACTGTTCTTAACTAATGTCTTCAGCTTGGAGGCAGTTACATTAGGTTCCCATTCACAGAAGAATTTTTTTGGAAAGACTTTTCATGTCAACTTCACAGATGCCTGCAACTCTTGAGAATCAGGTGTATGGAAAACAACAGCACCTGTAGTCCTCATGTTTGGTTTTCTAGAAGTCACTGTGGTAAGAACACAAAGGGATGTGCGTTATTTTAGGGCTGCCCAGAATAGAGGGGCAATTGTGGGAATGTAAGCATCTTCCCTTGCCTTGAGCCTGGTCTTCTGCCTCCTTGGCCCCTACTTCTTTCTGATAGTCAGTGTTGAGAGATGGTTATGGATGATCGGTCTCAAGCAGTTTTGCATTTGCCAAAGTGTACCCAGCATTCTCTGAACCTCTTTGGAATGCTTTTAGAGCAACATGGAGAATGGAATTCAACAACTCTCCACAGCTGCAAAGAGAATACAGCGACCCCAGGAGCAGCTGAGGGCAGTTGTTCATTATTTCCTTAAAAGCTTTTCCAGAAGATTATGGAAGACCCAGCGGTACCTATATACTGATACAGTACAGCTGGGGTAGACCCTTGGGCTCCAGGCCCTCACCCAAAAAATTGGCAAATATTTAGATCCCTGTCTCACTAGCAGTGTGTTCTTTCATAATTACTTTCACTTCATCCTCCCACCCAATAGTCCCGCATATGGGAGTACTTGTTCCATGGCAGCTCTGGTTAGCACAGAAGTTCTTGTTGAGAAATCAGAACCCTGGGGCTTTGCCATTTGCTGAAGCTTTAATCTGTCTGTGATCTTGTCTCAATGTCTTGTCCCCTCTAGCCTTAGTTTCCACATCTGTTAAACGAGCACCTTCTGTAGCGAGTCAGCAATGACAAAGACTACAGCAGAAGTCAGGGGTGCTGTCTTTGCTGTTTTGAGAAAGATTCAGCAGAGTATGTAATGGATGAGGAAGGGCTTTAGTGGAAAATAAGTGAAAATATAAACTATTCCCAACCAAAAATCCTTCCCACAACAAATATCCTGTTTTCCAGCCAACCTATCCACTGGAATTTGGATTGTTTTTCTGCCTGTAGTTTCATAGAATATTTTCCTTCTATGTCCATTCTCGTGGTTGTTGAGAGAGCAGTTACATTTTTACATATGACTCAACCCACTGCCATGGTCAATTGTCCCAGCAGTGGATAGCTGACTCAAATTGGGCCAGTTATACTCGTTTCCTGAGAATTAGGGATAGGGCCTGAGAGTCAAGTAGAGTATTCTTTGGTGTCAGGATCCATATTAGGAAAAACCCAGGAGCTAGTTAAAATTGTCTTCTGTCACACAGTTTGGAAAATTTGAAGAATGGCTTAACAAAAACACAGAGAAAATGGAAAAGATACACTGACAAAACTGAAATAGATGCACGAGAGAAGACTTACACTCTTTGGGATTCTAGATGTTGGCAAAAACTAGTTGTTGTTCTAAATGTTTTTTTAAACTAATCTGTTCCCATCCTTATAATTCCTGAGATATTCCAATTTCTAATTAGTATCTCACAGTTTCAGATTCTAGTTCAAGCCATAGCAGATAATGGTGCAGATATCTGTCACAAATTTCAGTTAAACACTCCTCAAAAGAAAGTCTCTGATTCTTAGGCAGCTCCCCGGCCCTGCCCTGTTCAACTTCATTGATTAATGAAAGCCAGTTGTTGATCCATATCAGTAAGATGACAGAGGAGGAACTGTTTTTAATCTTGTTTATCAGCAATTTTATAACTGCTGGCTTGAAGCATGTTCACTAGACTCTGCATACCCTCCAAAATATCCATCCATCCATCCACCTATCTGTTCATCTACCTTTTATCAGCTATCTAAAAAAAAAAAAAAAAAAAGATGCCTAAGTCCCTCTAAGTACTAGACAATGCTAGGGACTACATTGTAACATTTGGTTCACCATTATGTTCTTATGCCCACGGTAGCTTATGTTATTGACACCAAGTCCTCAAAATAGAGTAACAGATAACAGGCTCATTTCTTTACAGTTTGATCTCCTCCTCCAAATTCCTATTTCATGCAAGTGTCAAAACTTCCATTTCCTGTGTGCTGAAGAACTCCCCCAAAATGAAAACTTTATTTCTGAATTTAAGCCTGGACTTTAATATAGTTTTTCCCATAAGCAAGCATCTCTGGAATCCTTGCCAAGAGACCTTGGCTGGTAAAAATGAAATAAAGGAGCAGAAGGATTGGAGTTAGTGTGACTTGTGTTGGCCATTTGTGAATCATCATCACCACCAACATGCTTCTGTTCTTCTGGCCCCTGTGAACCATAGGAAATTAGTTTATCTTGGAAAAGTAAAAGAAAAACTGTCTTGTGTGTTGGGATGTGATCTGCAGAGTGGTGGTTCTCAGACTTGAGTCACCTCAGGAGCTTTGAAAAAACAAACAAACAAACAAGCAAACAAACAAAACAACTCAGCAGCTCAGAGTTCCTGTTCAGAGACAAAATGGAGGCACCCTTTCTTGGTGTTATGTTTGGCATACATTGCCTTGTTGTCTAAAATTTCTCTATTTGCTTTGTGTCTTTGAAAGATTGGGTGATGGCTGAGTCAAGCGTGGTGGATCTTCTTTTTCAGCCAATACAACCCCTCTCAGGATCAAATACAGCAAAGTGTCTGGGAGTGGAACCCGAGTATCATTTTTCAGAAAGCTTCCAGTTGTTAAGGTGAAGGGAAAGATATTTTGGTTTAAGAAATAAATTCATCTGCAATGTGCAGATGGGATGAGCCTATGATTATTGCTGCTTCCCCTGGAGATTTGCATCTTTGAAGCCTCTTTTGGGCAGAAAGAGAAGCTGAGAATATCATTACACATTATAACTAAGGGATCTAGCCTGCCTGAAGTCTACAAGTTGAGTAATTACTGTGATCAAAGGTAGATAGAGAAAAAAGGTGCCCATCCAAGGCCTGTGTCAGCCACAGACTTACAATGTTCTAGCTGTCTATAGGTACCCTTGCCCTGTTGACACTTGTCCAGAGTCTTCTGACCTCAATGCCAATCTTAGCATTGGTTGACTAACTGTCCAACTTGTCATTTAAATGAATCCATGATAAATCAATAAATAAGTATACATATATATTATATAAATATGTATATATAAAGATATATGATGTTTCAAGGCTCAAAAGATTGAAATGTCTCCATATGTTAGTAGTTTACAATCTTTTTCATATTCTTATCAGTAATCCCTGAAGAGAAAGGTGGAAAAGAGTGGATGTGGCAGAAAATCTTAGTGTCTGATCCTCTGGTGGCTTCTTTTATGTTATCTTGTTAGAATTGCCAAAGTTCTCGGCTTCTCTTTCAGAAATAAAAGCAATTTTCTTAGGAGTTCCTCTCAAGCAAGATCAAAGTATTTAGGGACCTTAAACACGGAATCATTTTAGTATTTCTCTTCCCACATATAATGTAGAATATAAATAATCATAAGTTATACAACAAATACAAATACTTTTAGCAGAATTACTACATAGTCTGATTGTTTTGGGTTCCTTCAATCTTGAAGGTACTCATTCTGTGACAGAATTTCTGTCGCACTTTTTTTTGTGTGTCCTTGGCATTACTGATAGTTTCAACATATGCCGAGAGGCCAGTTGGGCCTATTCAGCCATCCAGCATCAGCATTTGACCATATGCTATCAGTGAGACTGCCAGGAGGTCCCTTTTCTGCTGAAAATTCCTCAGCACTGGACTGAATGGACAGTGGGCAAGATCAGCACACTGACAGCCCATGGTCCCCCATTCTCTCCTGACTGACACAGGTGGCAGTGTGATTTCCTTGAAAGAACAGTGATTTAGAGACAGACAATCTGGAATATTGCTCTCTGGAGCACATTTCACCTTTCTTCATTGGTTAAATTCTATTGTATCAGACCTCAAGAGGTTTTTGCAATTAGATAGTCAAGTACATGTGGACAAGCTGTCCACTTACTGTAACACTCTTGGTCCTTGCAGAATGCCTGGCATATAGTGAGAGATCAATAAATATTTATGAAATGCATGGTCTGCAATCCCTGCTGTAGTTATTAGAGGCATAATTTCCATTGACAAGGTAAGTAGTAGTGTAGGAAGTCCTTGATTATTCAATGGTGAATTAGTAAAATAGAGTGGAAGCCTGCCCCTCTAGGATGGCTAGAATATCTCAGGAGAGTGGTCTTGGGATTGACCCTTTCTAAATTTTGTTTGGAGGTCAGAAATTGAACTTTTGCTACAATGGCATTGTACAAACGGCAGTAGATATTCTAAGAACTATTGCTATAGATCTATCACAAACACAGAAGTAGGTGCTTTCCAGCAAGGAACTGTGGTATGGTATGCACTGTTTTACCTATCTTTTGTTTTTTACCCAGACATAGAATTATGGCAATGATATCTCAGTGTATAAGATGCTGACAGCTGACTATTCTGTCTTTTCTGCTCCAACCTTTCACTCTCCTTCAAGGAAAAGAAAGGCACAGAGCAGGGGTGGAGAAGGGGTGAGTGGTTAGAAGGATCTGGAATGCCTGTCTCTTGGAACTCAACTTCTGTGCTTTCATGTTTGGTTTTGTGGCCTGGAATCTATGGGGTATTATGTTCTCCCTTGGGTGTGAGGAGAAAGAATTTTGACACTTCAGGGAGATTAGTTTCGCCAGATTCTCAACTCCACCCATTCAGAACAGCCTTCAAAGTCTTTAAAATGAGCCACTTACTAACTCTCTTGGTTTTATTTTGCTTGAATTCTGGTAAAGTGTTGCTCCAGGGATGCAGGAGATCCAGGCTTTCAGGGTACATCTTGTGGTTACATGTTTAGCCTCAGAGGAAAAGAAAGATTTGGTCATTATGTCTAGGAATTTAAAACTTATTTTTCAGTTGAGAGAACTGGACTGTACTTTTTGTTCCTCTGAGTCCTCCTCATGGCTCAGGGCACTGTGTCATGAATTCCCTAGGAAGAGCCAACAGCATCTGGTCTGGCACTTTTGTTGTTTTGGTTGGCAGAATTTTTGGTTTGTCTATGACCTGTGAGTGAGTGACTGACCACCTAAGTCATATGATATTGAAGGATAGTGAGTCAAGGAAAGTAGACTCAAAAACCAGTATCTTGATATAAGAAAGGTTGGGCTTTAGGGAAAGAGAACTAAGAAAAAAAATAAGCTTATGACAGTTGTCGAAGTTCTATACTATTGTTATATTATAGGGGAAAATAGTGGGGGAGGAGAAAGAGAGGGGGAGGAGAGGGGAGGGAGAGGTGGAAAGCGAAACGCCTGAGCCTAAGAAACTATATTAGGAAATATAAAAACTTCAAAAAATGACAGCAAAAAATAAGAGATTAAATAAGTATAACTGCAGTGCTGTGGAGATAGTAGTTATCACTGAAGTCTCATGGAGAGTAGAGAATCTTCCAGTGGAAACTCACAAGAATTTGTAAGCTGCTTTTCACAGAAAGTTTAATGCTAAAAATGCATTATTTACCCTGCATTTTGAATATTCCCAGAATGGTTAATTCTTTTTCTGAAACAGAATTGCTGTGTATTGGGAAGGTGTCTTTCCTTGTCACAATGAGTAGAGCATCTTGTGAATGACTGGATTCAGGATTAAAACATGAATTGCATCTTAGACCTTTTCTATACCTTGACCTTGGCCTTCTGGTGCTCATAAAAAATTTTAGGGTTTCAGTGGGTATTTCTCAGTTTCATTCGCCTCTGAGACTTCTTGCACAGCCATGTGCTAGCAATTTTGTTTGTAGTTAGTTCTCAAACAGGAATTAGAGCCTCATCTACCAACTATTGATAAATTAGCTCATGACATTTCTCTAGCTCCCTTGCACCCCCTTTTCTCTCTTGAACACTCAATACTAGAAACTTTGAAAATGGCTCCATCCTGTTTCCAAAGTCTCTGGAAAGATCCACATTCTTTGTTGTTTCTATTTGCCAGAATGCACAGGAGCAAACTCCCTGCTTCTACTTTGGAAAGTAGCTTGTGGAAGGTCTGCTCTCTTTCGTTTTTCATTTTAGTTAAAGATGTTGGGATTCCCGCCTACATAAATGAAGTCAGGAAAGACACAGAGATGCTGATATTTCTATTTTCTTCTCTCCTGGGAGGATTCTCCTAAAAGATGTCACTGTTCAATTGCTGGCTACTTCCTTATGATATTTAATTATCTTTGACATTTAATCCATCAAGATATAAAAAAGAGAAAATTTTGTCTATCTATTCCTCCTCTTCTGTGAGAAACAATATAATAATTAAGATGCTAACTAAAGTTCTAAGAATAACGAAGAGGCACATAAAATTAGCATCATATTGCTTTTAGAACATTAACAGGAAACAAGTTCTGAGGATATCTGTCCCTACCTTTTTTTCATATTCAAATAATAAGTCATCCTTCTGTATAAATGGATAATATTTTAATTTAAATAGGCCAATTATATCTGGAGGGCCCTTATCATCTCTTTATCTCATTCATAGGCAAGCCGTATGGAACTATACAACTTTGTTTTTGTGTGGAGTTGGCAATTTTGTTGAGTTTGGGAGACCTTACCTCTGTTGTGTTTTAAGTTGAAGATCAAATTCCAAATTCTACAAAGAGTGGGGGACAGTAAAGATGAGATGAGATGGGGAAACTGAGAGCATCCTTGTAATATGATTTTAGGTTTTTGAACTTGTGATTTTGGGACACAGGAGGTGGATTTGGGTTTGAATAATAGCTTGTTGATAGTGGTATGGGGGAAGAGAGACAGAGAAGTTATCTGAAACTGTAACTTTTCAATAAGAACAATGCAAGATGAGTGGAAAGGGACATTTTTTAAAGACTGACTATAGGAATTGGATTCATACTGTTAGGATTAACGATTGAAGACAAAAGGAAACTGAACCAGTGCTCTTCAGCCAGCATGTTCAAATGATAAATTGCATTAAAGCACTGAAAGAAACAACAGCTGCAGTTAATGAAAAGCCAAATTTATCTAAATTTATCCAGTTGATCAGTCAAAATCATCATTGTGGCTCTCACTCCACAAACACCTTTTTTTTTTTTTCCTGGAATGAAAGAAGAGAAGGATAAAAAGAGAAGACAGATTTTGATTTTCAAAGGTATACTTTCTGAAATGGTAGTAATTATAGAGCTAATCTGTGAGTACATAGAGAATACCTTTTCTGGATATCAGTATCATCGATACTCCAGATTTTTGTGTTTCATTTTTAACTTCCTTAGAATGGTGTGGTTATTTCTGCATGAGATGAAAAAAATAAGGCATGGGCTAGAGACAGGAAATCCAGCAGGAGAATTGTGATAATGACACAAATCAGAAATTCTTTTCATAGCATTGTGATAACTCTTATTTCATTATCGCAACACCTGTGATATCAGTGATTGATAGTGTTGTCTGTGACTGTTTTACAGAAAAGGAGGCTAAGGTGTTTGGGGACCAAATGACTTGCCCAAGTTTAGCTAATGAGCTCCTCGAAGAACTGGGAGCAGGAGAGGTTGTCTATATTTCTTATCAAGCATTTTAGGAGAAGACAGAACAAATTCCCCATGCCTCATATCCCTCCAGGGTGAAAGCAGGAAAGGCCTGTTGCAGAAACTGCTTAGAGAAACTGCCATCCCAGGCTGCTTGGGGCCAGCTCCCCTCCAGCACAGAGCTCCGTGCAGAGCCTGCGTGTGGTGTGGAATTCCATTAGAACTTACTCACCATATGTTTGCTTGCTGGCGTTCGATGGAACCTGAGGGAAGGCATAATGGATTTCCGTTACTAAACCATGTGGAAGCCTTCCAGAGATTTAATAGTCTACCTCGAGGTGATGAATAGAGGGGCTCTCCTATGCCTTGCATAATCAAGGAGCTTTGGTGCTCTCCATACACCATACTCCTCTCCCAACACCCTTCTGGAAAAGTCTGTACATCTGCAACTCCTGAAGTCATTTCAGAAACAGAGACGGGATAGGGATTCTCTTGTCTTCCCTGGGAGAGCTGTGAGAGGAGATTATACTGGGGGTTTGAGTAGGAGGAAGATGCTAGAAAGGAAGTGAGGAGACAGAAGGCACTCTGGTGACTGGGGTTTCTCTCCTGTCAGCTGTAGGATCTAATCATGATAAGCTGTGAAGGTCATCATGACTGGTGACTGGTGCTCACAGGAGTCCGGTTGTGCAAGATGCCCAGGGCCAAAAGTGAGAGACTACTTGTTCCATGGGAGCATGAGGCTGCCAAGTGGCTATGAAATTCTGTTCCTTCCAATTATTTCTCTCAAGGATGTGCTTTTTTTTTAAGATTTATTTTTTTATTTTTATTACAAAGTCAGATATACTGAGAGGAGGAGAGACAGAGAGGAAGTGGAGCTGCCGGGATCAGAACCAGCAGCCATATGGGATCAAGGCGAGGACCTTGGCCACTAGGCCACGCTGCTGAGCCCAAGGATGTGCTTTTAATTTGTGTGGTGTGGAAGAAGGCTGGAAGGTATTCTTGTAGCAGACAACAGGAAGAGAACAACAGTAGGATTTCTTTGGTTGATTTTTTTTTTTTTTTTGGAGACTGAAATACAGAGTAGCAGAAACGCAAAGAAACTAAACTTTCTGATTCTCCCTACACTAGCTGTTCTTGGGATTTCCTCTGTAATTTGCCATGCCATAAATTCACATCAGTGTGTCTGGGTATCTTTCAAGGTGAACATTGAAACTTTTCATTTCAGGCCTCTTTGATTTTTCTATCTTCCAGGTTGGAGTAATTGTATTTATCTTCAGGTTGTGGGTAGCTTAGACTATATATACAGCATCAAAACAGACTGCCACCCATCTAAAGGCAAAAGGAGAAGATTCTAAAGTTTCTATAGTAAGCTTCCATAGGGAAATGTAATATTTCAGGAAAGAAGTTTTTTTTTTTTATTTTTGAACTTGTTTAATTGCAAATAGATCTATTACCCAATGCGTGAGCTGCAGCAAGTATAACAAGTGTTTAAGAGTTCTAGAGGTAGCCTGTTCCTACTGTATTGGACATTTACACTTATGATCATTGCTTTATTTTCCTAAATATTTTCTTAATTTAAATTTTTAAGATGATTTGTTTATTTGAAAGCATCACAGAGAGAGGGGAGTGTGTGGAGAGAAGAAAGAGATCCATCCACTGGATTCATTCCCCCAAATGACTGTAACAGCTGAAACTGGGCCACACAGAGGCCAGGAGATAGGAGCTTTCTCTGAGTCTGCCACATGGGATCCCAGCACTTGGCTCACCTTCTGTTGCCTTCCCAAGCACTTTAGCAGGGAGCTGGATCAGAAGTGGAGCAACCGGGACACAAACAGGCGTCATGTGGGATGCCGGTACTGCAGGTGATGGCTTAACTCTGTGCAACAGAGCATTGGTCCTTCCATAACATTTTAAAAACCAGCATTTTCCCAAGTGTTGCCATTTTTAAAGTATATAGTTCAATAAGTTTTGGCAAATATGAATGCAATTGCTATATCATAGTGCTCATGGTATATTTGTGTCTTCCTAAGCTAGATCTCATGCCCCTTTACCTTAAATGACTTACTCCTGCTTCTGGCCTCTGGTAATCCCTATATGTGTTCTGTCATACTAGCTTTGCTTTTTCCCATGTTTCACATAAGAGATATCATACAGTTTTGGTTGGTTTCTGGCTCTTTTCCATTTGCCAACAGTTCTTAAAACCAACCATACTGTTGTATGTAGTATTGATTTTTTTCTTTTTATTGCTAAGTAGTGTTTCAGTGTAGAAAGGAACTATGTATACAGTTTGCCATCTATTTAGCCATAGACAGGTATTTAGATTGTTCCTGGTTGATAAAGTGACTATGAACTTTTTCAGACAAAACATTCTGTGGAAATATGTACATTTCTCTTGAACAAATCACTGAGTAAGAGGAGTTATGGTAACTCTACACCAAACTATTTTCCCAAAATGGCTGTATCATTTGATATCTTCACAAGTAATGTGTGAGAGTTCCAGTTGCTTCACATTCTCACCAACCTTAGGGCTTTGACACGTTGATTATTCCAGGCAGAGTTAAGTAGCATTTCATTGTGGCTTAAACGTCACTTCTCTGGTGACTGGTGACACTGAACTGTGCTTATCTGTCACCTTTCTATTTAAAAAAAAAAATCAGGTTGCCTTAATGAATTGTAAATGCTTTTTTCATGTGTCCTGGATACAGGTTTTTCATCAGATATATGCTTTACCAGCATTTTTCCCATTTTGTAGTTTTTCTATTTTTTTTTGTTATTTCAAAGATTTAGGTTTTTTCATTTGATGAAGCAAAATTTTTCATGTTTTCCTCTTATGCTGTGCTTTCTGAGTCCAATTTTAAAAACCTTTGCCTAGGCCAAGCTTACACATATATAGTTATTACTATTATTTTGGGGGAAGTTTCACTTTTAACATTACTGTTTAAAACATAAGCTTTAAATTGATTTTGTGTTTAAATCTGATGTTAAACTCTCTGAGGTAATTTTTCTGTATTGTGAAAAATGAATATCCAGCTTTGTTATTGTTCTGAGTGAATATCCAGTTGTTCCAGCACAACTTGTTGAGAAGATAATCCTTCCCACATTGAAGGACCATAACAGATTTGGGCAGGTCTATTTCGGGACTTTTCTTCTTTTGTTCTCTTCAGCTATATTTCCATCTTTGCATAATTTCATACTAGCTTCATTGTCAGAAATATATATCTTTGGTAAAATAATTTGGTTTTGACGTTTGTATATGTAGTATATATATGTGAATGTACATTTATATGTGTGCAATTTTACACACACACACAATAAGAAACTGGTGTGGTAAGGTTATAATGTGTGGAAATAAGACTGAATACTTGGGCACAGCACAGTGGCCTAGGGGCTAGGGCTCTAGCCTTGAACGTGCTGGGATCCCACATGGGTGCCGGTTCTAATCTCGGCAGCTCCAATTCCCATCCAGCTCCCTGCTTGTGGCCTGGGAGTCGAGGGCAGCCCAAAACCTTGGGTCCCTGCACCCTCATGGGAGACCTGGAAAGAGGCTCCTGGCTTCGGATCAGCACAGCACCAGCCATTGCGGTCACTTGGGGAGTGAAGCATCGGACGAAGGATCTTCCTCTCTCTATATATGTATCTGACTTTGCAATAAAAATAAATAAATCTTAAAAAAAACCTGAATGCTTCTAAATCTTTGCTGTACCAATTATATTCAGTATCATACTGGATGTTCTACCCGTGCAGTAAGAAGTTGAAATTAAAAGTGCCCTGGATGAAAAAAAAGAGTAGCACTGTCATTATTTACAGAGAGTCCAGTTGTTCATGAGTCAAATACTAAGGAATATACAAAACTACCAGAATCAAAAGTGAGTGTACTAATGTATGTATTAAGATTTGCCAATTTCTATTTCAAAGTCAAATCTACAGAGAGAAGGAAAGACAGAGAGAATTGGTTCATTCCCCCAAATGGCCAAAAAGGCTGGAGCTGGGCTGATGTGAATCCAGGAGCCAGCAGCCTTCTCCTGGCCTGTTACGTGGACTTGAACCGTTGTCTACTGCTTTCCCAGGCCATAACTCGGGAGCTGGATAGCAAGTAGAGCAGTTGGTACACAAACTGGCATGCACTTGGAAAGCCAGTGCCACAGGTGGAGGATTAGTCCATTTAGCCACTGTTATGGCCTCTCAAAGTTATATGTTAAAGAGATTTAATCAAATCTCAATCAAAATCATAGTAGCCTTTTTATAGAAAATGGTAGACTGGTTATAAAAGTTACAAGGAAATGCAATTAACCTAGAATTGCTAAAACAAATTTGAAAAAGACAAAGAAAGTATTTACTACCTGGTTCCACAGGTGTATTAGCAGGGAGCTGGTTCACAAGTGGAGCAGCTGGGAACCAAACTGCTGCCCCTGTGTGTACCAATTATGCTATAATGCTGATTCCTGCAAAGATTTCTTGTATGATCTTGTAATGTATGTCTGTTAATCAATAATTATTTAAGTTTTTTTTCCAACCTGCTCCTTCCCTCTAATATCTTTATTTAGTTTCACTTTTGAGAGATGGGCACAAAAATCTAGGTTATCAGCTTTATTCTTTTAGCATTTTAAATATGTTTTCATGTGTGTTTTCTGAAAAGTTATGGGACATTCTTATCTGTGTTCTTCAAATGTATCTTGTATATATATTTTTGGCTATCTTTAAAATTTTTATCACTGAATTTTGGCATTTTCATTATGATATGCTATGGTTTGATTTCCTATGCATTTTGTGTGGAATTTGTTGAGCTTCTTAAATTTATGTATTTTTGGACTTTTAAAAATACAAGTTAGAATTATTCTTGCCTGTTACTTTTGCATTATACTTTTTTTTCTATCTTAATGTATCCCATTTTGCTTTATGGAGCTCCAGTGAAAATTCTAAGGATCTTCAGGAAAACTTGCATTATGAAAAAGAAACTCATGGTGTCAAATATTATCTTTTCCACTAAAATGAACTTTATATATATATATATATATATATATATATATATATATATATATATAAAGATTTATTTATTTTTATTGGACAGTCAGATATACAGAAAGGAGGAGAGACAGAGAGGGAGATCATCCATCTGATGATTCATTCCCCAAATGACCACAATGGCCCGTGCTGTGCCAATCCAAAACCAGGAGCCAGGAACCTCCTCCAGGTCTCCCATGCGGGTGCAAGGTCCCAAGGCTTTGGGCCATCCTTCACTGCTTTCCCAGGCCACAAACAGGGAGCTGGATGGGAAGTAGAACTGCTGAGATTAGAACTAGTGCCCATATGGGATCACGGTGCATTCAAGGCGAGGAATTTAGTCACTAGGCCACCGCGCTGGACCCGAAAATTAACTTATATTTAATTTCACTTTCCTTTGAGCTTTGTGAAGTCCCTTTCTGTATTAGGATGATTGATATTCTCCTCAAACTTACTATTTTCTCTATTCATTTTTTGCTGTTTTTCCCCTTCATACATATTTAAGAAGTATTTATTTTTATGTCTTCAAGCTCGTTAATTTTTTTGTGCAATTAATTTGCTGTTACTTTCATCTAGTGTGTTTTTCAATAGATTTTCCTAAAAGTGTAATTGATTCTTTTTGTATCTTCCATTTTTATTTGTAGCATATTTATGGTTTTCTTTACATCTTTGAATGTATGGAGTATGTTTTATGGCTTCTCAAATATTTCTGTTACTTCTCTTATTTCGAGTCAGTTTCTGTTGATCAAAATTGCCTCTATTGGTGGTAGTTTTCCTGTGTTTTTAAAAAACATGCTTCTATTTTTATTGTATTCTGGTGACTATGCTTTTTATGTTCATTTGTGCTAGATTTTGTTGTACATCTTTGCAGCATATTGGGTTTGTCCTGTATGTAGTTAAGTTACTTGTATGTCAGTTTCATATTTCCAGCTTTGCTTTTAAGTTTTGTTAGGGTAGATTCAGAGCAGACTTTGTTTTATTGTTCATTCAGGTTCACTATTTAGGTCATCACCCTTCTGAGGATTCTATTCAGTTTCCTGTGTGTTACGAGGTCTTTCCATTGGGGTGATTGAAGTTTGAGTGCAAAGTCTTCTTAGCTGTGGATGAATGGTAGAAATTACTTGTCCATTGCTTTTCAAAATTTTGCTCCACTCATGTATAGGGAATTGCTCAAAGACTTGAGGGTATCACTCTGGCATTGCTGGAGTGTTCTATGATGTCGTACTCTTTTCTACAAGTTATAGACAGATCGGTCTCCCTGTCTTTGTCTCCTCACCTCAGTGAGAAAAAGACAACTGGATTCTCTCTCATTTTAGCTCTGTTTTCTTGGACTACAGTATGGAAATGCCTTTGTAGTACAGGGGCTATTTGAAGGCTCACCTCATTTGTTTTCCTTGTCTTAGGGATCGTAGTCTTACATTATCTGCTGTCCACTGTTTCATAGATTTTGTCTGACTTGTACTTGTTTCTAGAGATGGGACAGTTCTCCCAGCACTCAATCCTTCCTTGGCAGAATTGGAAGTCCCGGACTTTTGACATGGGAACAACTGAGACACACATTCATCCTTTATAGCAAAGGTGATTAGTTAAGTGTGACACTGTTCATATCCCTCTACCTTTTCTCCATCCTATGTCACTTCCACTCCGCATCAGTACTTTCTGTAGAAGTAACTACTGTCAACTTGGTGGATTTTAAAAGAATTTCTTTTCAAGCTCTGTATATAAACTTAGAGGTAGGAATTTATGATTTTGTTTTTGTTTGGGGGGGATTCAGACACTTCTGCAGAAATATATCTTTTATAACTCATTTTCACTTACTGAACATCTTAGATACATAGTAGCCAGCCATATGAGTTTAAATAGATACAACTTATTCTTTTCAACTACTGCTAAGTGGTTTCATATGGATGTGAATATATGGATATACTGTGTGGTAGATAACCCATCCATATGGGTATGTGTGATTATCTCCCTTTAAACTTTTAACTTTCTGGTTGATATATAATTGTGGACTACAGAGAAAGTTATTTAAAAAAACATTGTGATATTAGTGTATATTCAGCTGTATGTAGGTTATGAAACAGCGTCTTACTACTTTTCTAGACATTGCTTTTGTCCTCCATTCTGAAATAATTCAATCTTTACCCCTCAAACAACTATTATTCTGTTGTGATAATTATTTTCCTTGTTTCTATCATTATCACTAATATATGAACCATCAAATCTCATTGCTTTTCCTTCTTGAGCTTAATAAAAATGAAGTGATGCTGAAAATGTTCTTTTGTTACTTGCTTCTTGCCTTCAGTTAACATGATAAAATTCGTGGACACATGTTATTAATGTATGCTCTGTTTTACTATGGTATATTATTCTACTCTATTAATATACTACAACTCATTTTATTTATTTTTTTAAAGATTTATTTATTTTTATTACAAAGTCAGAGATACAGAGAGGAGCAGAGACAGAGAGGAAGATCTTCCATCCGATGATTCACTCCCCAAGTGAGCCGCAACGGGCTGATGAGCGCCGATCCGATGCCGGGAACCAGGAACCTCTTCTGGGTCTCCCACACGGGTGCAGTGTCCCAAAGCATTGGGCCGTCCTCAATTGCTTTCCCAGGCCACAAGCAGTGAGCTGGATGGGAAGTGGAGCCGCCAGGATTAGAACCGGCGCCCATATGGGATCCCAGGGCACGTTCAAGGGGAGGACTTTAGGCATTAGGCCACGCCGACAGGCCCTACAACTCATTTTGAATGTTCTACTGTTAATGTGTATTTAGGTTGTGTCCAGTTTCAGGCAAGGCTGCTACGAGAAATTGTGCAAATATTCTGGGACAAGTATTTTTCTGCTGACTCTATCTAGAATTACTTCCTCATAATGAATGTACATGTTCAACTTTTCTAGATATTGCAAAATTCTTTCCAGAAGAGCTTCACATACAGTCATTTAATAAAACAACTGGAAATGACCCTTATGAATGTGTTAGTAAAAGTAAATTTTAATTTAAAGAAGGACACCCAGTTGCTTTACAACATTTTTATTTTAAAATTTCTCTCTTTTCCTGTTGACCTTAGTGGGGCATTGACAATATCAACTGTATGTACCAGTTCTTCAAATAATTATCCAGTTCCTGAGCTCTGTTTTAGTTATCTTAGGTTTATAATATCTTTTTAAAAAAATGTTAATTTGGGGCTGGCCCCATGGCGCAGCAGTCTAATTGTCTGCCCCGTGGTGCTGGCATCCCGTGTGGGTGCTGATTCATGTTCCGGCTCCTTCTCTTCCTATCCAGCTTTCTGTTTATGGCCTGGGGGAGCAGTGGAAGATGGCCCAGTCTTTGAGATCCTGGGAGAAGCTCCTGGCTTTCAATTTCAGATCAGCTCAGCTCTGGCTGTTGCAGCCATTTGAGGAATAAACCAGTGGATAAAGGACCTTCTCTCAGTCTTTGCTCCTTGGCTTGGGCCATTTTCCACTCCTTTCCGTGGCACATTAATATGGAGCTGGATTAGAATTGGAGCAGCTAGGACTTGATCTGGTGTCCATATGACATGCTGACACTGCAGGCAGAAGCTTAACCTACTATACCATGGTGCTAGCTCCTATAATATCTTTTATTTTTTTAAAGATTTATTTTATTTTTATTGAAAAGTCAGATATACAGAAAGGAGAAGCGACAGAGAGGAAGATTTTCCATCTGCTGATTTACTCCCCAAATGGCCTCAATGGCCGGAGCTGAGCTGATCTGAAGCCAGGAGTCAGATCCTCTTCCAGGTCTCCCACACGAATGCAGGGTCCCATGTCTTTGGGCCATCCTCGACTGCTTTCCCAGGCCACAAGCAGGGAGCAGGGATGGAAAGCGGGGTCACTGGAATTAGAACCTGCACCCATATAGAATCCTGGGTGTGCAAGGTGAAGACTAGCTACTAGGCTACTGTGCCAGGCCTTATAATATCTTTTAGTAAGAAGTAGGATGAGACCTACAACCTTCCCTAGTTTTCTACTACTTCATGTTTGTCTGCATCAAGAACTGCCAATAATGGTAGCTGACTTTGTGATATGCAGGTTAAACTGCTGCTTACCACACAAGCATCCCTTATCAAAGCACTGAGGACATGTCTGCTGCTCCACTTCTGACACAATTCCTGGTTAATATGCCTGGAAAAGAAGTAGAAGATGGTCCAAATGCTTGCATCCCTGTCACCCACGTGGGAGACCCAGGTAGAGTCACTGCCTGTTGGCTTCACCTTGGCACAGCCCCAGATGTCGTGGCTATTTGGGGAGTGAACCAGCAGATTGAAATGAACATCTTTCTCTCTCTGTCTCTCCGCCTTTCAGATGAATAAGATAGATCTTTAAAAAGAATAGCCAATATTTAGTACTTCTGTGAATTTTGGAATTAGATTTTAAGCTTTAAAACGCATTCAAATGCACACACACACACATATACATACATTCCCTTTCTCTCTTTTCTTTCTCCCTCCCTCACTATTTTATATACATAAGAATTAATATTTTGAAACTTACCCCAATGAATCTATAGATGATTTAAGACAAAATGAACATCTTTATTGCATTGAGTCTTCCAATAGTTAATTATAATCTTTGTATTTATTTACCTTAAAATGTTTTTAAGGGCAATTTTATTTTTTTTCATAGAAATATTTTATTCTTTTGTTAGATTTACTTTGACACCATCCATGTTTTGTAAATAATATTTTACTTTGCTTTGTTTTTTTAATAAGAGAAATGTATTTGTTAAAAGATAATCTGTTTTTACTTGAAAGGCAGAGAGAGAGAGAAAGAGAATAAGAAAGAATAAATGCAAAGAGAAATTTTTACCTACTGGTTCATTCTTCACATGAATGCTATAGCTGGGGTGCAGAAAGTCAAAGCTAGAAACCTAGAACTCCAGCAAGGTCTCCTGTGAAGGTGGAAAAGATCCTAGCACTTGGGCCGTCATCTGCTGCCTCACAGGGTGTGTGCTCGCAGGAAGCAGAATCAGAAGCAGAAGTTAGTCCCAGGTGTTCCATGTGGGATGCAGTCTTTCATAAAAATAGTACAGCTGCAAAAACTGTGGGCTAGATGGCAGGAAAGCAAGTGACATATGGTTAATCAGATGGTGTTTGTTTGAATAAAAAACGCCTCTATGTCCATTCTCAGGCATTTGCTGCATGTACTGTTTACCTGTATTTCAATTAATGGGTACTTTGGTTAAAAAAGTTAAGTCAGTTTCTTTTTCAGGCTAAAACATGCAGATTTAATTAAAAGTAGCAAGTTTGAGAAAGAGAATGCGTCCCATTTAGGCGACTTACCTTCATTGTTTTCTGAGCACATTAGCAGAAGCATAGCAGCCAGGACTTCAATTGGCGTTCCAATGTGTGATGCAAGTATTTTGCAAGTGGTGATTTACCTTAATGTACTACACTGCTGGCCCAACAATATCTCATTTTAAAAGTAGGTTTTATGGTTGCCCTAGAGTTTGCAATGTACCTTTCTAACTAAGACCTCTTTCAAAAAAGCATTATGCCATTTCAAGTGTGGCATAGGTATCTCATAAGTATTTCCAATTGCTTGGATGCAAACTCCATGAATTCAGGAAATGCAGGATGCACTGTTTGTGACAGGAGTTGCCCCAGTTGCTGAAGGCACATGAGTGAGTAACACTGCTACAGCATGCCCTCATGGACTAGGGCTTAAATGTAGAGACTGACATGAATGAAATGGTCACCCAGATGCAGGGACTTATCATTTTCAGCAGGTGCTGATATGGGGCTTTGTAGCCTATCCTGTGAGTTTGAGAGCAATTTTAGAAATTCTCCCCAGTGAAATTCCTCATTCCACAAGGTTTACAGCTCTGTAACCATTGTTTTTTTTTTTTTTTCCGGAGATGAGAGGATATAGCTTCTGACTTCTTGACCAGGACTCTGAGAATCTCCTCTTCTGGGCTGAAACAGTTCTTGAGAGACATGGGAAGATATAATGTCCCTTTTCTTTTGACAATTTTCAATGTCTTCCTTCTCCCTACCATGCCCCCACCGAACCCCAAATGTACACATAGGTGGAAACAAATGACTCTGAAATTGTTTTTTTTCTCTTCTCTTCTTTCCTGCATTTCCCCCCAATTCTCTCTTAACGAGTAGTAGCAGGAGTGGTAGGAAGGTGGTTGAGTTTCTGGTGGGAAATGGGCACATGGTTTTGGGTGGTTTCTTCTTACTTCCTTTTAATTTACTTCAATCTTATTTGAAATAAAACAATTTCCATGATTCTTATGGAGAATTTACAAGTTGATAGTATGACATAATAGTTAACACGCTACAGTAGCAAAATTCTGTGTTTATTTTGTGTTACAGCTACAGATATCCTGAAGTATGAAAGTTCAGTTACTTATGGGTGTAAAATCTCCAGTTTTAATTTTATATAACTCACTTTCCTTTGACATTGAGTTCTGCATCTAATGCAGGAAACTTAATTCTTCCTTGTTAGGTAGACCCTCTTCTTTAGCATCAAATTCAGAATTGTCTCTGATTTATCTCATTTTCTCCTATAATTGATAGGTGGGTAGGGGAAGCTCACATGTTGGTGTTGATAGAAAGTGGATTTGTCATTTTAAAAAAAATTTCAGCTGCCTTGCCAGTATTCTGGTATCTTTGAGATATCTGATCCTTGGGCCTGTCTTCCACCCCACCGAAGGTGACCTCCTCTTGGTTTCTGCCTTTGCTCTTTGTCCACTCTATACTCATGGAGCTTCCGGTTTATCTCCCATCATTAGTTCCGTTGCGCATTCTCTGAAGAACATGTGTGTGCGAAATAGATGGAGAGTGAGGCAGGACACCACAGTTAAAGAGAGTGCAGGAACCAGCATGCATTAATACTGCACAGTAGTCTAAGCAGGTTACTTGTGCTTCTTGTTCAGTTGTAGTGGCATGTTTTCTGAATAGTGCATGGCTTTATGTTTTAGGCTTAACTGTGTTCAATTGATATTTTATTTGTTTCACTTTGGTGAGTTGTTTATCCCTTGAGCATTAGTTTCTCTATTTATAAATCGATATCATTAATACCTGTGTCAGTGAATGATTATGTTTAAATAAGATCCCAATGGTAAAATACCTGGTGTAATTCCTGATCCATAACAGACTTGAGTTCTGTTTCTGCTCTGGAACAATTACATGTATGGTTTCAAAAAAAGTCAGCTGACAGGGAAATTGTGACTCTACATGGAAATAGTCCCCCTCCGTCCTTTCCTTAGACCTTTGGGAGACATTGGGCATTAACAATTTGAATAGCCATTCAGCTACCATTTGTTCCTAACTCTCCACAGTTGTGCTCTGATTCACCAGTATGCAACGAATGTCCACATTTGCTAAGAGAATCAAACCAGTGACTGGGCTGGGCATGGATGATTGTTGGTAATGACAGCTTTAGGTGAGTGGAACAGAGCTAGGCAGAGCTAGCATGGGACTTTCTCCTGACCTTTGGTGGTTCTGTGACCTTGGGGAAATGTATGACACTCAGTTTTCCCATTTCTAAAATAGGTATAGAGCACCATGTCCAGTCAAGTACACCAATATCACCAACATTTGTGGTAAGGCTCAAGTAAGAATATTTGGGACACAGCAACCATTCCATGCAAAGGGAGTATTTTTTAGCAAGGTTGGGATTGCAACTTTCTGAACTGTAGATGGTCGCAGTAGCAGCGGGTAGCTTCTATGACCTCCCCTATTTCTTTTTTTTTTTAATTAAATTTATTCATTAATTACATTGTGTTGTAATTACATAGAATCTGGGATTCACCCCCCCACCCGTCCCCCATGGTGGGTTCCTCCACCCTGCTGCATAACCATAGTTCAAGTTCAGTTGAAATTCCCTCCCTGCAAGTATTTGCCAAGCATAGAGTCCAACATCCCATAGTCCAGACAAGTCCAACTACTTATTGGGTAGACCCTCTCTGGTCTGAGGGCAGAGTCAGCAGAGTATCTTCCCGGTCAAATAAAAGCACTAATATACCATCTGCAACAATTAACATCGTTATGGAATTAATTGACATGGTATTGAGCAGTCAACATGTTAACAGTAAATGCGATTTCTTAACCACTTTCTGTGACCCCCCCATTCACAGTTCAATTTTAGTTTATATACTACAAATGACATAATATCCATAGCATAACATGATATGCTTAACATCATATCATCTTAAATTAAGGCAAACATGTGGTATCTAACCTTTTGGGATTGGTTCATTTCCCTTAGCATTATGGTTTCCCGTTTGGCCCATTTGGCCACAAAGAACTGCATTTTGTTTTTTTTAATAGCTGAGTAGTATTCCATGGAGTAGATGAACCACAGCTTTCTTATCCAATCCTCTGCTGATGGGCATTTTGGTTGTTTCCATGTTTTTGCAATTACTGATTGTGCTGCTATGAACACAGGAGTGCATGTTAGTTTCTCATAAAACAAGTGTTCTGAATATATTCCTAGGAGTGCTATAGCTGGGTCATACGGTATGTCGATTTTGAGTTGTTTGAATATTCTCCATACTGATTGCCATAGAGGCTGTACCAATCTGCAGCCCCACCAGCAGTGGAGTAGGGTTCCTTTTTCCCCCCCGCAACCTCGCCAGCAAGTGTTGTTGGTGTTTTTCATGTGGGCCAGTCTTACTGGCGTTAGGTGGTATCTCATTGATGTTTTAATTTGGATTTCCCTTATTGCCAGGGAGCTTGAGCATTTTTTCATATGTTTATTTGCCATTTGGGATTGTTCCTTTGTGAAATGTCTGCCCATTTCCCGTGCCCATTTCTTGAGTAGCTTGTTTATTTTGGTGTTTTGGCTGTTTTGTAATTCTTTGTATACTCTGGAGATTAGTCCTCTATCACCTATGTCGTGCGCGAAGATCTTCTCCCATTCTGTGGGCTGCTTTTTTACTTTGTTGATTGTTTCTCTAGCTGTACAGAAGCTTCTTTGTTTGATGAGGTCCCATTTGTTTATTTTGGTCTCAATTTCTACTGCTTTTGGTGTCCTTCTTAGGAAGTAGGGACCTACCCCTAGATCTTGCAGAGTATTTCCAACATTTTCTTCCAAAAGTTTGAAGGTTTCTGGATGCAGGTTTAGATCTTTTATCCATTTAGATTTGATCTTAGTATATGGTGAGAGATGTGGGTCTATATTTTTGTTTCTACAGACTATCAACCAGTTGTCCCAACAGCATTTATTGAAGAGACCTTCCCATTTGCCTGGATGACCTCCCCTATTTCATAACCTCCTCATCATAGCTCCTAGGCTTGTTATCTGGGTTTAATTCCACCTTCTCTTCCTCACAAGTCACGTGGCCTGGAAGATTATCTGATCATTCTGTTCTTGAAAAATAAGCATATTTTAAATGGTCTTGGACTCTGTTAAATATGGACATACTTTCCTCACCAACATAATTTTAATCCAGCATCTAAGAACCATAGTCCAACTGTGACATCTTGAAATGGTCAGCCACAATTTGATATGGGGGTGGGCGTTTTGAAATCACAGGGTGAGCTACTGCTTGGGACACCCACATTTCATATAGGAGTCCCTGTTCAAATCCTAGCTTCCTACTTCTGACCTACCTACCTGCTAATATGCCTGGGAAGTAACAGGAGATGTGGTAGCCATTTGGAGAAAAAAACTAGAGGATGTAAAATCTCCATCTCTTCCTCTCTCTTTCTCTGTCACTCTGCCTTTCAAAACAAACAAACAAACAAACAAACAAATCTTTAAAAAGTTGAAGTGCAAGAGCACTTTTTGGAGGCAAGATCAACATTTTCTATAGGTTCTCATAGGCACCTGTGTCCCAGAAGAGACCAAGAGCCTTTGTACTTAAGGACACACTCTGGTAAGAAAAGTGAACACTGTATGTTAAAAAATCATACTTTATGAGGAGTACAGTGCCCTAAGGGGATTGTATTTATGAGGCCCTGAAACCAGGAGATGCTATGGGAGGAAGGTTACTCACTGGCCAAGTGTTTGTAGTTGGGCATTCTTATGCTCTAGAATGACTGTACAATCGTTGTTTCACTCAGGTGCAGCTGAATTCTACCATGGCCTGCTACAAGGGAACTTGGCAATCACCTAGTGTAACTCTCAAATGAGAGGAGGGCGGACCCAACAGGCCAATGGTAATCTATGACTGCTGTGTAACACTCCTAATTTCCTCTTTCCAATTTCCTTTCTCAAGCAAATCATTTAATTATTAGCTTCATCATTGTCACACTGATAATCAGTAGTGGAATGCTCAGGAAAATGCAGAGAAACAGTAGAAGTCCTCTGGTAGCAGATGTGTTGGAACTCTGTTTTTTAACCAAAGTAATTGAAACTGACACAACTTAGAATATGGTATGTTGTCTCCAATTAGATTTCCTAACCTGGTTTAAACGTTTTATAAATCTTGAGACATTAAAACATTCATTTTTCTAACCATAGAAACATAGTTTTCTATTTATAATTACTGCAAGACACATAACAATATATAGAATAAAAATTCACTCATATCCTTGTAACTAAGGAGTAACTCTTATTTGTATAGTGAATATTAGCATCTGATTTTATCTATATTTCTGTCCTTGCAACTCTATCTTTAAGGTAGATTTGGCTTATATTTATTGTTTACCTCATATTTTGCTTTTTCACTTATTATATCATATAATATCCTTCATGCCATTAGGAAAGCTTTAAATGTTGTCAGATTTAGTAGTCACTGAGTTGCCATAGTGTGGTTGTGCCTTGATCTCAGATGAATGTAAACGTGACCCTGTGATTGGACGTGTGTATCCATGGATATTCTAAATAGTGCTGTGATGAACATCTCCACACATAAATCTTTGTTCACACTTCTTATTGCTTCCTTGGGGGTAGATAACTAGAAGTTGAACTACCTGGGCGAGAGGCATGACCTTTTCCAAACCTCTTGATAGTGACTGTCAAATTCAGAGACATTTTAAATGTGAAGAAAAGGTCAGTGGAAAAGGCTCTCCTCCGACTTCTTTTATGAGACCGATTTATTGAACTTGCTGACCCAAACCAGATTTTTACAACCTTAACACATCTGAAACTTGATAATTACTAAAAAAAAGATCCTTTGTCTATGTTAGACTCTGGATGATGTGGTTTCTTATTTATTTAACAAGTGATTACTGGGTATGTACTGTGTCCTGGATCCTGAGGGTAATCGAGGATTAACAGATGAAGGGGGAAAATAATACCCTCAATGATGCCAGGTTTGAATGCTAGTTCTCAGTGGAAATGTTGGCTTGCAAGTATCAGCTATGCTTCAAGTGAGGTTCCAGATGCTGTGGGGATAAATTACTGTATTTATTTACAGTTTATTACTTTAATTATCTTCCCACTTCCCCCAGTCTCCCTCAATTTTCAAGAAGTTATATGTGATATCTTTTTTCCCCTTTCCATATAATTTTTCAAAGTCAGGGACTGCTTGCTGGAGCAGTATGGAGATATTTAGTTTACTAAGAGATATTTAAAAAAAAAAAATTGGCCCTGCTTGCCAGAGAGACAAGCTGCTTAACCTTTCTCATGCCTCTGTCCGTTTTTTTTTCCCCAAGGACACTGATGTTCTGTATGGGAGAACGTTACATTTTTGGGTATAATAATTACATCTCCTGCACACACTTCATTCCCCTTAGTAAGTCAGGAAGTGCATTGTAAATAATGCTTTCTTCCTTTTATGCACCCTACGCTGCCTCCCTTTTCTCTTCTTTCCTTGTCTATTAGCTGGACATCTATTAGCTGGATAGAAAGAAGAACAACTATCCACATAAACGAGACCAGTAAAACTATCAGTAAAAATAATTAATGACATGGTAACTTTCCAGTAACACAAGACCCAATCTATGTTTAATAAGACTGATGCCTTCATGCTCTAATTGTTGAAGCTAAGAATACCAAGAACCAAAGACTTGAACCACAATTTTTAAAAGTGACTAAAACTGTTTAGCATGGAAGTTCATGACAATGACTAGGCAAGGGATGATTGGATGAAGTCAATCTCATTGCCTTGTATGTAGGCATCCAGTTCAGACTAAAACTCAATGTCTCTTAAAAGGAGATGCACATTTTATTTTTAATATAATTTTATTTTGCTTTTATAAGGGGAACATAACTATGTACCTTTATCATTTTGTCTTTTTCTGAATTTGTTTGCTAGAACCTCATTTTCCCAAACGTTTAGAATGCTTTTACATTTTTGAATGCTTTTTTTGTCTGAATAAGGACAACTTTTTTTGACATGTAGACAAACATTTGGGTAGCTAGTGGAAATAATAAATTAGCAACAGAAAGTGATTTTGTTGCTTTTGAAAGAGCAAACACACCCCTGGGAATTTCACAGAAATTACTCCATTTTTTAATCTTTCCTAATCATAGCCATTTGATCTTCCACTAGAATGAGTGAAGTACAAGTTTACTTTTTTTTTTAAGATTTGTTTTATTTTTATTGGAAAGGCAGAAATAAAGACAGGAGAGACAGAGAGGAAGATCTTCTGTCCAATGATTCACTCCCCAAGCGGCCGCAATGGCTGGAGCTGAGCCAGTCCGAAGCCAGGAGCCTCTTCCGGGTCTCCCACAAGGGTGCAGGGTCCCAAAGCTTTGGGCCGTCCTCGACTGCTTTCCCAGGCCACAAGCAGGGAGCTGGATGGGAAGCGGGGCTGCTGGGGTTAGACCTGACGCCCATATGGGATCCCGGGGCGTGCAAGGCGAGGACCTTAACCACTATGCCATCGCGCCGGGCCCACAAGTTTACTTTTAATAAGAGAGCACCTAACATATTTTCTCGGGGAGAACAAATTGAGGAATGGGAGTTTGGGAAGTCAACCAAGGCCTCAAAAAGTAATGATTACTTACTAGTTCTTGTCTTTAAACAAAACTTGCTTGTAAGAACTGCTTTGAAAGACTATGTTGTTCTTTCCAAGGAGTTTAACGAGCGCTCATTATTTTGACCATTTTCACTTCCCTGTGCAAATGTATAATCCAATTACAATTTGTGGATCTGGTTAGAAAGGAATCTGTCAGGGGGGCATTTTGATTTGTAGCCACATTTCTTGGAGGAAGAACCACTGTAGGCTCCAAGAATGGAATAAAGAAGCAGAGTGCTGAAGTCAAACTGTCCAAATAAATCTGGGTCTAGCCCCCATACCAGATTTGGGTAAATGAATAGCGACTTAACTGCTCTTAGCTTGCTAAGTTCCTTCAGTCTCAGTTTCTCATTTGTATACTTGTCTGCCAATAGGATCACAGAGCGGATTAAATGAGATAATGCATGTGAAGTACATGGAATATAGAATCTGATGAACATGTATAAATGATACTACTATGCTGAAAACACACACATGCTAATCTTGTTTCAGGGATGATTGACTAGCACTCAGTAGATGGAACCAACACATTTGCCATCCATGTGTGGCTTTTCCTCTAACCTCATGCACATGCAAACTAGTTTCTCACACACATTACTGAGTTTTCTTTCTCTGGTGCACAGATATCTTTACCATATTGCCTCTAGAGTAGGTTAAAATTTTATTTTCTCTTTTAAGAGGTTTTCCTTTTATCTGCTCAGTGATAATCATTTCCTGTACTCTGTGATATCATATACAAAATATGTTAGTGCCTGGTCTTTTTGGCATGAAGCGGATGTTGCTGGCCTGGAGTTTTTAAAGTCAAAACATAGATTTTACAAAATGACACTAAAGAGTGGGCATGAACTGTATTAAATAAAGCAAACAGAGATGGGTATCCTAAAACACATGCCACCCCACAATTTGGATGAAGTCCACATTCTCTTGCACTTTCTGGCACTGAAGTCCGGCCCTCAATCTTGTCTTTCCAGACCTATCAGATTTCTTCTCCTGGGGGTTTCTGTGCCTCATCCTACTTTAAATATCATGAGTTCTTCCAAGTGTCTGTAATTACTAAGTGCCTAGAATTGGGTTTAGGAGAAATCAACCAAGATCTCAACCAGTAGTGGTTAGGCACTACTCATTTTCTTTTCTTTTCTTTTCTTTTCTTTTCTTTTCTTTTCTTTTCTTTTCTTTTCTTTTCTTTTCTTTTTTTTCTTTTCTTTTCTTTTCTTTTCCTTTTAGAGGTTTATTTGAGATGTAGAGTTTTACACACACACACACACACAGAGAAAGAGAGGGAGAGGGGGAGAGAGACAGACAGAGAGAGAGAGAGAGAGAGAGAGAGAGAGAGAGAGAGAATTTTCTATCTGTTGATTTCTTCCCTGAATGGCTGCAATAGCCAGAGAGTAGCCAGGGTTTAGCAAAGAGCAAGGAAATTTTCCAGTTCTCCCACCTGGGTGCAGAAGTCCAAGCACTTGAGCTGCGTTTCATTGCTTTTCCAGGCACATTAACATGGAGCTGGATGGGAAGTGGAACAGCTAAGACTTAAACTGGCGCCCATGTGGGATACTGGTGTGGCAATGGTGGCTTTACTGGCTACATAAGAATTCTGGCTTCCGTTATTTTCTTTAAACAATACTTGTGGAAACTGCTATTACCTAAAATTGTTTGATTTAATTAGATTTTCAAAGAGGTGTTTCACTTAGATTTTCAAAGAGATGTTTCACCTAAGAAACATCTATCTTGCTGGACCTTCCTTCTATTCTTCTCACACTGGCATCCCCACTTGTCTATAGCGACATGCTCATCTCTCTACCACAGGCTCTTTTGGGATCCTGATTGGGAGGGAGAGAAAGAAATCTACATGATCGTTCACTCCCCAAATGGCCATAATGGCTAGAGCTGGGCTGGTCTGAAACCAGGAACCCAGAACTTCTTCCAGGACTCCCACATGAATGCAGGACTTGGGCCATATTCTGCTGTTTTCCAATAGGCAGGGATTTGAATTGAAGTGGAGAAGCCACGACACCAAACAGTGTCTACATGGGGTGTTGGTGTTGCAAGGGGTGATTTTGCCTACTGTATCACAATATTTGTCCCAGGATCTTGTATTACAATATTTTACATTTCCTGCTTCCTGAGGTGCTCTTCCATCTAAACACATTCTCATTTTATACCATCATTTGCTCTGTGACCACTTCTAACATTTTTATTTATCCTCGTATGATCTATGTTAGTTTTCCTTTAAATAAAATATTTTATTCACCTAAATATATTTCAGGAGGAAACTAGTAGAGAAGTAATAAGAGAAAATGTGTGTGGAAGTTGGAAAATGCTGTGGCCTCAGAGAATAAATATTTCCTATGTAGCAGAAATAACAGCCCAACAGTAGTGGTATTAGCTGAGGGGAGCAAAGACCTAGTTTGGGACTGGGTATCCTGTCCTAGGAACACTCAGGAGTACTGAAGAGAGACCAGCATTGTGTCATGGCAGATAAAGCCGTGATGCCAGCATCTTATATGGGTGCTGAGTTCAAGTCCTGGCTGCTTTACTTTTGGTCTAGCTTCCTGCTATTGGCATAGGAATAAGCCATGGAAGATAGCCCAAGTGCTCAGGCACCTGCCATCCAAACGAAAAATATGGAAGAAGTTCTTGGCTCCTGGCTTGAGTCTGGTCTAGCCCCAGCTATTTTGGTCATCTGAGAAGTGAATCAGCAAATGGAAGATCTCTCTCCCTCTCTGTCTCTCCTCCTTTCTACCTCCACCCTGTAACTTTGTCAACTGAAGAAACACATCTTTTAAAAAAAAGTAATACAGTGGAGACTACTGATGTGCAGCCAGATATGGGAGCTTTGGTTGACCTGGGGCAAAGCAGACAGTGCTCATATAGAAAGGCAAATAGTAAATAGTTGGGGGGGGGAGGGACTAGGGGACATGTCCCCCTCCCCAACTGATACAAGGTGTTGGGTGCAAATTAGCATACAAGGTGAAACTGCAATTGAGAAAGGAGCTGTGGAAGAACCAAAAGATTAAGTGAAGAGGGGCGGTAATAAATGCAGTGAGTGGGAGCTGGAATTTAAGACCTGAAGTTGCCTTTCCTGAGGAGAACACAGAGTGGGGGCTCCAGGTGCTGGGAAAATCACTTTAAACAGGCAGGAGCAGCACGTGTGCATGTGTTGTCTTGTGGATGTGTGGTGGGATGGAGTTTGAAGCACCCACTTCTCATTGGCAGAGGAAGACAAACATTTTACAGGCAGTGCTTGACAAGGCCATGGTTTGACTCAGGTGGTGAAAGGGGACTCGGGGAGTTTCTCATAGTTTAGGGGTGGTATCCTCAAGCGGCATCCCTTGGATGTCTGGTTATAGCACAGGGTGCTTAGCCCAATCCTGGAGATTCTGACCTAGTGAGTAGGGCTGAGGGAAGGGTGTTTCCTTCCTAAATCCGCTGGTAATAATGAAGCTGTTGCATGGGGACCATACTTTCAGAGCCAGCTGTGGCAGGGAAAATCAGCCATATCTTTTGAACAACAATTCACTGCAATAGTAACAACTATAGAATTGATCCCTGAAAGTATAGTCTTGAATTCACTGCAATAGTAAATGGTATCCCTGAACATGATTTTCAACTCTAAATTTAAAGCCCAACATTTTTAATGTGAAATGAAAACATTTAAAATTGCTGTTGAGCACGAGCATCACCCATGTTCACTAAAGAAAATGCTAATGTTTTTAGCCTACCCTCTTGGTTTTATGCTTCAAAATAGATTATTAATTTTGCTTTTCTGTGATCAGCAATAATTTCTGAATGAGTTTGTGGTGGCCCCTCAATGTCAAAAGGGGATGGGAATTCAGGGAAGATCCAGGCACATCTTTCCCAGTCCTGAATTCAATACAATCTCAGAAGGATGCGGCCACCATACTACTCTCCCCCCCAGGCAGTCAAGGGCAGGATGGCCAGTGGTGCAGGAGGAGGCCTGTGATGCTGAGTCAGGAAGTCCTGTTGGACTGGCAGCTGTGATGTTGGTTTCTCTGTGGGAACATTCTTTTCTCTGCCCTCTGCCCTCTGGGTGACTCCAGTCTTTCTGCTGAGTCTGTATCTGAACACTGAGCATAAAGAAGACACTTGGGGGAAGTAAAAAAGCAAAATGAACAAAAGTGATTGTGTCAGTAAGTGTGTTTCATTATGAATCCACACCTGAGAAATAGTAGGCTAACTTCTACATTGTCCTTTGTTCAGACTGGACAGTCATCCTTGCTCTTGACAAACAGTTGCAGGAACTGAGACAAGTACTGAGAAATTTGTTTAATCAAGAAAAGGGAAACAGTTCATTCAGTATCTAACAAAATAAGCACTGGAAGAGATGATGGATATTGACTTCTTAGCACTCCTTATTTTCTGCACTCAGCCACCTGTGTGTTTGCTGTGGCTATCGGTATTTGATGTTTCCCCTGCAGAAAATGAAAAAAGATCATTAGGGCAAATCTGAATGAGAGACTGAGTGCTTGGATAGAACTGCTGGATGAAATGCCTGGTCAAATCTGAAATTTAGCAGACAATGAGTAATTTGCAATTTGGAACATATTGCTGCTTCTGAAACTCACCTTTCAGTGAACTTCCTATGTATGTTTTGTTTTGATTTATTTATTTTTATGGGAAAGTAAGATTTACATAGAGAATGAGCAACAAAGAAAAAGATCTCCCATTTGCTGATTTACTCCCCAAGTGGTGCAATAGCTGGAACTAAGCTGATCTGAGCCAAGAGCCAGGAGTTTCTTCCAGGTCTCCCATGCAGGTACAGGATCCCAAGGTTTTGGGCCATCCTCTGCTCTTTTCCCAGGCCACAAGCAGGGAGCTGGATGGGAAGTGGAGCAGGTAGGACACAAAATGATGTCCATTTGGGATCCTGGTGCATGCAAGGTGAGGACTTTAGCTACTAGACTACTGTGACAGTGCCCCTCCTATGTTTTCATTTGCAGTTTGACTTTAGTATTTGGGCAATGGGCTCATTAGTCAAGGCTGCATTCTGGCATCCAAAATGTTGAGATTATCTAAAGTAATTGAATGTAAATTTGCAAGTGATATTTATGAATCTATGTCAACCTTAAGAATTAAAGTTCGTGCTCTTGCAAAAGGAATAAAACATAATTGAGGCTGGCACTGACAGAGAACCTGAAGTGACCTTTTTTACTCTCTGACTGCTTTCGAGGCAGTTGGCTGGTACTGTCATATTCATGCTGCAGTAACTGAGTATCAGACTGGGCCACGATCAGATCCACTGTGCTGCATTCAACATTTCTATGAACAATGGTTACATCTATTTGCAGGTTGATGCTATCAATTTAAAGGTCAAGAGCGTTCATAAAAGAGGTGATTATTCAGTGTTTTATACTTTCAACCAAAGCAGACACCAGGATTCACTGCATCACTGTCTTCTGTACAGCGCATATATGCTGCAAAATGGATCACTTAATTATACGATTATCTGTCTTCAGGGACGATATGTGAACATGAATGGGAGCTGCCAGGAGAGGCCCATTGCTTTACTTGTGATCTTTAATCTATAGCTATAACCATTACAGGTTACAAGTTGACTTTTAAAACAAATATCTAAAATATAAATTACTTTTACCATGTGACGTGGGCATTTTGGTATAAAAGAGCTCCTGGAACTGAAAAATAGACTCATTCCATTGTATGGTTCCAGGCCAATATCTTTCCTTTTTTCCTGCCTCTGATTCTGAGTGATCAGCCATTTTAGAGGGGGCTGGAAGACGAGCCAGGCTCCGAACTCACCTGGGTGAGGGGGATGACCATGCACCTAACCTTTGCAGGTGTGTCAGGACACTATTTTGAGTCTGAAGTCCAGGAACATCTCATGGAGAGTCTAAGTGTCATATAAGCCCAAAGATTTGGGTGGAGTGGCGTGGGGGTTAAGCATAAAAGGCCAAAGTTCACTGATCTCTCCTTGTGTATTCCTTACTCCTCTGGGATTCATTGTTGAGTCCAAGTTCACCATGCAGGAAAAAATTAAGGCTATGGTGCTGATGTCAGCTAGAAATAGTCAGGCATCTAGATTCAACCTTTGTGGCATATTAGGTAAGTGGTGACAGTACAAACAGACCCAAGCGGTTCTTCTTTTGAAGACTTAGTTCCAAATGGTACTATTCCAGTGGCCTCCAGTTTAGCTCTAATGCTATACATGATGACAAAAAATGCAGGAAGAAGAGAAACAAAACACTGAACAACTTTGCAAAATTTACACTAAGTTTTCTGATCAAGGACTTCTATCTGAGTGTTGTCTTGAAGAGACATTGCTTCTGCTTCCAAGGGCGTCTGATGACTCTGAGGATTATGGTCAGGGTCAGCTTTTAATATGTAATACAAACCACCCACCCCCACTTTTGCTTTTGATAGAATGAAAATGTTTGTGTATGTTTCTATATGTCAGAATCATCTAATTAATTTTTGTATCCTTATAAACTTGTTTACAAATGTAACACATTTGGAAGAGGAAAACTTGCCAAGAAATAGGCAAATCTCCTGGCAAAGCTGAAAATAGTTTTTTTACAATCCCAAGATGAGCACCAGAGACAGCAGGGTAATTCATATTGTGAAGATGGCCAAGAAAACCTTGTTTAAAAATCCCTGTACCCACAATTTCCTCATGCCAGGTGTAGCATCCACGTCTGAAACCACGGATAGACAATTGCTCTTCTCAAATGTGCTGCCGGGTTTCAAAGAGCTTTTTATTTTTTATTTATTTTATTGTTATTATTTTTTTTGCCTCTCTTGGCTCTGAGTGGCTGCAACACATGGTAAATCTTTAACTTCAAGTGTCCTTCTGTGGTGACCAACTAAAATATTAGCAAAATAAATGTTTTATGGGAAAATGTTGGCAGAAGCCCCAACAGAAACAGGTGGTATTGGGTTATTTCAATATAATGTAATGATACAGCCAGGTTTCCATCTGGACAGCATGTGGTTGGGTCTGCTGAGAGAGTATCAAAGAGTGTGAGTATGCACTGGGGGAACACATGGTGTAGAAGTGTGCAGCTAGATGGCTACTTTACAAAATAATAGTCTGGGTTTTGGGTCCTCTGGGTTAAATATTTTTACTGTCAAAATCTGAATTTCTTCATAAAATATTAAAGGCGAAGCAAACCTCTGACATGCAATACTGAGCGGTGTAATTATAAGGCAGTTCCTGGAAACCAAAGAGAACGCACATTACAGCGAGGCGTTTATTGTAAAAGAGTTCATTACCCTTGGAAGAGAAGGCATGTTTTAGAGGTAGCCTCAGAATAGAGGAGCTTGAATTTTTTTTAAGCAAAGCTTACTATGCTGTGAAAAACTATTCAGGCCTTTTTTTTGTAAGAATGCAATTAGAAAACAAAGAGTGAATGGGATTAGTTGACTGCTAAAGGTCTGATTGTGATCCAAAGCTAGAGAGATGTATCTTTAATTTACCACCAGGGAAGAATCTTTCTCTCTCTTCCATAAAATTCCTGCTTCAGGCACTTCAAAACACATGGAATTAGGAACACTTGGAACATTTGGTTTTGCACTCAGTTCTTTCTGTATGTTCATGCTAAACTTGATAATAAACTCTTTGCTCAGAGACTCCCTGTATGTATCCTAGAGAGGGGCATCAAATTATGGCTATGTGCAGAGGTAGGCCCTCTTCAGAGGCAGAGGGACCTCACTCCCTGGTTTTCTCAACTCTAGCCAGAGGAAGAAGGTTGGAATATGCACACTGGGAGTAAGCAATTTGGAAGTGGGTTTGCAAATTCCTTGATGTCGACTAAAAAGACTCAGGAAGCCATGGGCACCATCTGCCAAAATGAAGGAGCCAGTTGGACCTTAAATGTACTTGGCTGAGAAGGCTTGATTTTTAGAGAAATCTTTGCAATCACCAATTGGTGGTTAGGTAAATGTGACAATAAAAGCCAAGGTCTGGTATGAAGTCTAAGAGCTAATGGGTAATAGCGATGGGACAGGGAGGACTCAAAAAGAAAAGGTAATGAAGTCAAAGTCCTTCATCACAATGGCCGCTTGCTACTGGTGCCAGAGAAAGCATCTGTTTGTATGACTCTTGCTTGCTACTCAGAGGATGAACTCCTTCATTTTCCAATCTGTGAGTGTGGAGGTGATGTGATGAGAAACCTGGAGATCCCAGAGCCTGACTGTTTTGATTTTCTGGGACACGGTTGAGATCAGGAGAGAATGATACCCTGGAGGACAGGAAAGTCCACAAATGGCATATGCCCCAGATTACTTGGGAAAACAATGTTCTCCATCTGCAGCAGATGTGAAATGAAGCAGAAATGCTGTGTCTCAGTTTTTCCTTCTATAATGAGTTAGGGTAGCTATTGTTTGCCCCTTAGAACATTAGCTTCTGACAGTCTTCCTAACTGAAGAGTTATGAGCTAATGAGATAGAGATAGAGAGAGAGAGATAGATAGATAGATAGAGAGAGAGAACTTGAAGAGGTTTGGGAGTTTGAGCAACTCAAAGTCAGAGAGCTGCACCTGTTTTCCTGGTGAGGACAGCAGTGGTATTGACATACATACCACTGTGGATCCCTTTTCCCCTGCTGTGGCCCAGAGTGGTTCCTGTTGGTGTACTGGAGGTGAAAGAGAGGCCAGGAGCTTTGTGGAGAAATGCAGCAATTCTGGGTTCCCATGTACTGTTTCTGGGCTCCTTGTTCTCTAACTGAAGGCAGGAAGCATACCACATTAGGTGTAGGCTATTGGGGGAAATTATGCAAACAGTACTGAATGTTTCAGTGATAGCCAATGAGAGGAAGATGTAGAATTGGGTGGTCATTCCAAGATGGAATCAAAAAGGTTGCTCATGCCTAATACTTACTGAGCATTTACTATCTGCAAGGCTCTGACTTCCAAATCCAAGCTGTTAGCTGTTATACAAAAACCTCAGCCTCAAAGTAGTCCCAAATAAATAAAAAAGCCAGGAACTTGCAGCACGTCAGGGGCACAAGTCAGGTCTCATTGAATCATTTAAACAGGGTCAAAATGTTATGGCAAACTGTCTTTTGGATTAAAGCTGCAGGTTAATAGCAAAAGCAAAACACAAACTAATAAAGATAATGGGAGGGAATGTTGGTGAGTACAATAAAGTGTATCTTGAGGTATAGAAGAGTTTTATAAAGAAGAATTTTAAAAGTGAGGGATATATATAGCTGGTTTTGTGGTATATCAGATTAAGATGTTGCCTGTGATGCCAGCATCCCGTATGGGCACTTATTTCAGTCTTAGTTGCCCCATTTCTAAGCCTGCTCCTATTAATGTGCCTGGGGAAGCATTAGAAGCTGGCATCCGTGTGGGGAGACTTGAATGAAGCTCTTGACTCCTGGCTTTGGCCTGGCCCAGCCTTGCTGTTGTGGTTCATTTGGGGAATAAACCAGATGATCTCGCTCTGCCCCCTCTCTCTATTCTTTTTTTTTAAAAGATTTATTTATTTTTATTACAAAGTCAGATATGCAGAGAAGAGGAGAGACAGGAGAAGATCTTCCGACTGATGATTCACTCCCCAAGTGACTGCAACAGCCGGTACTGTGCCGATCCAAAGCTGGAAAGCAGGAACCTCTTCCGGGTCTCCTACACAGGTGCAGGATCCCAAAGCTTTGGGCCGTCCTCGACTGCTTTCCCAGGCCACAAGCAGGGAGCTGGATGGGAAGTGGAACTACCGGGATTAGAACCGGCGCCCATATGGGATCCCAGAGCATTCAAGGCGAGGACTCCCTGCCTTGAACGCACCGGGATCCCATATGGGTGCAGTTTCTAATCCCAGCAGCTCCACTTCCCATCCAGCTCCCTGCTTGTGGCCTGGGAAAGCAGTCGAGGACGGCCCAATGCATTGGGACACTGCACCCGTGTGGGAGACCTGGAAGAGGTTCCTGGTTCCCGGCATCGGATCGGCGCGCACCGGCCGTTGTGGCTCACTTGGGGAGTGAATCATCGGACAGAAGATCTTCCTCTCTGTCTCTGCTCCTGTCTGGATATCTGACTTTGTAATAAACTGAATAAATCTTTAAAAAAAAATTGAGGGGTGGGGCTTGGTGTGATGGCTCAGTAGCTTAATTCTCACCTTGCATGTGCTGGGATCCCATATGGGTGCCGGTTCATGTACCAGTTGCTCCACTTCTTATCCAGCTCCCTGCTTGTGGCCTGAGAAAACAGTAGGGGATGGCCCAAAGCCTTGGGACCCTGCACTTACATAGGAGACCTAGAAGAAGCTCCTGGTTCTTGGCTTCAGATTGGCTCAATTCCTGCTATTGTGGCCACTTGGGGAGTGAACCGGTGGATGGAAGATCTTTCTCTTTGTTTCTCCTCATCTCTGTAAATAAGCCTTTCAAATAGAAATAATTTGTTTTGTAAAAAATGAGGGATGAAGGATATATTTGGCTACAAAACTTTAAAATTTTAGTCTAGTTGTTGTACAAAGACATACTTCATTCATTATCAGCTGGAGACTCATGAAGGCAGGATTGAGGCTCCTTGCTCATGGTGCTTAGTCCCACTGATTTATGTTATGCTTATGGAGATTTAAATTTTGTTGTTATTGTTCTCTCTATATGAATAATTTCTCCCAGCTATTACATTTGCACAGAAATATATTTGAAAGTTATTCTTTCATTATTTTGGCAAAAACGTTTAGAAATTCGTTCATTTTCATTTTTAATTCAAAGGCAGAGAATGATTTTTCATCCACTGGTTTACTCCCAGAATGGTTACAACAGTCAGGTCTGGACCAAGTCAAAGCAGAAGCACAGAACTTAATTTAGATTTCTCATGTAAATTGCAGGGACCCAAGTACTTTGGGCTGTCACTGACTTTCTCTTAGGGTAGAACTAATAAGAAGCTAAATTGGAAGTAGAGAAGCCTGAACTTGAACCAGGCACTCTAATATGGGATGTAGATGCCCCAAGTGGTGTCCAAACTACAGTACTTAATACAATAGTCTGTTTATCCTCCAGAGGGCTGTTGAACAATTCATTTCCACCTGTTAAGTGTTGGTTAATCTATATCATCAATATCAGATAAGCGGAGCCAAGACAGCTATGTTGTATGGACCAGTATCAAGTGCCTCACCATCTGTTTTCTTCCCTTTGATTACCTAAAGTTTATTATGGAGTGGAAGATTAGGTGGGATTTACACTTTTTGACTGACCTATTTTTTTCAGTGCCCTAAATGATTGTCTGTTTAAGTTAGTCTATCTCGGTTTTTCACTTCATGGCAAGAAATAGGACAGACAGGTTGCAGTGCGCTATGCCAAAGCAGTGTAGCTCTTTTCTCTGACTTGAAAAAGGTAAGTGCTTTCTGCTAGATAAATCAATGTATGCTGGCCCCAAACTAAATGCCTCCATTTCAAAGTGGCTGGACTTCGTTTATATCTATGGAAAGGAGAGAAAGTCTAGAGAGTTGGACAAAATCCAAACCAGTTCATCAGCCCTTAATGTTTTCAAGAACATTTTATTTTGCTACAGTGTCTAGTAAAGAGTTTAAGACTGGCTTGGTGAGGGATGAAAAGCAGAACTATTTTAAGATTGCTGACTTCATACGCTTCAGAACATGGACCCAATTAAGCCAGAGACCTTGAAGAAGGTGTGTGTTTGGGGTATTTATTGCAAGTCCAAAATATCATGAAATTAAATAAATCCTTCTCTGCCAGGAACATCTATGTTTTTAGTCAGGCATGAAGCATGTATGGGTTTATGAATAACCTCATGTAGGCTGACGCTCAGCCCTCTGCTTGTTCAATGCAGATCTGCTGCATTGTTATCCCAAAGCCCTCTGTGGATGCTGCAAGACAATTGGGGATGTGTATAATTTTGTAAAAAAAAAATTGTGCTTCTCTGCTAGCAACACAGATTGGTTATAATGTGGCCTATGTATGTTGTGGCCTTTTTTTTTTTTTTTTACCTCCTCTCATTCAGCAGAAATCCAGAGACAAGTAGTCTAGGCTAATATGACAATTCTATGGTATCATCAGGATATCTCTGGATGGATAACTAGCTGTCTGAACAGTGAGAGTTCCATAGGATTATGTGAGGTATGTCTTGAATGAAAGCCTGCCAGATCACAGATCGTTTTCTGGGGACTTGGGTGCTTTTCCTGCATGAATCTAGAGCCTTCCAGCATATTTTGTGATGCAGGTAGGAAAAAGGACTAGTTCATTTATAAAACATATAGTCCATTTATAAAAAGGGCTAGTTGATTTATAAAACAGGATTTCAGAGAAGCTAATCAGCTTTCTTTGAGATAAACAGCAATCTAAAGAGGAATTGGAAATTGAGTGTGAATGATAGAAATAGAAATCAAAGGTAACAACAAAGTAAAAGTGCAATTTGTAGTGTTCACAGTTTCCCAAAGACAATAGGATGTGCACATGTGTAAGTCCTTACTCTCCAATTTATTCCCAACACAAGAATGTCCATGGTAACAGTCACCTTCTACTGTGCTCTTCCTGTGAGCCAGGTGTGATTTACCCAATGTGCCTGACCCTGATATGACCCCATAAGAGATTCTTTATAAAATGAGATTTGAGGGACTTTTTGTTCATAATGGGAAGTAGTGCTTTGGATGGCATTAAGTTTCCCTGCCCTTGCTCAACAGCCACTGTTCATTAACCATCCTGCATGCAAGCTGGGCCTGTAACTGGGTGCTTGGAACAGTGAATGGCCAGCCCCTTCTCCTCCTCACAGGGTCACATTGCAAGCCATTTTCTTCCCCCAGCACCACTGTGAAGTGAGGAAAGGCATCATAAAAGCAATCAGTATATTCTCATATTTTTTCTTGATGTAAAAAGATGAAGTCATGGCATATGGTCAGATTGCCAGCACTGTTAATAATAAACCTCACATAATTAAGCACTGATTTATTCCTTTATATAAGTGAAACAAATTGCTTTAACTGCCTCTGCTTGAGACCGTCCAGTCAGACAGATTATATATAGGAAGTTGAAACTAAAAATTATGGACGCTCATATTTCACAGTGGTAGAGGTTTATTGGAGGGACAATTAGAACCCTAACTAAATGTGTCCTGTATCCCTTTTGATGAAGAGATCAGATATTAATCTGGGGATATGACTAATTCTCAACACAGCTGCTCTTTGAGCTCTGATATTCTTGTGTTAGGTTTAAAACCTGGAAACATGTTTAAAAAATTGATCACAGCTTATAATAGCAATAATCACCTTGAAATTGGTTGTTACTCCAGTTAATGAACTGAGTAGTAGTGCCCCTCAGGTCTTTAACTACCAAGCTAGTTGTTAACCACCGGCTTTGTTAAAGAAAGAAAGAAAAGAAAGAGAGAGAGAGAAAGAAAGAAAGAAAGAAAGAGAGAGAGAGAGAAAGAAAGAAAGAAAAGAGAAAGAGAGAAAGAAAGAGAGAGAGAAAGAAAGAAAGAGAAAGAGAGGAAGAAAGAGAGAGAAAGAGAGGAAGAAAAAAAGAGAAAAAAAAATCTCTTAGGGGATTGAGTTGGGGGAAAGTAGGGAACTAAATGCCTTCACTCTGGGGGTGCTCTGTCAATACCAGCTGTCCCTGGCAGCCAGACTGTTTCTCAGTTCCAAGGATCCACCATTCCACCAGAGCCCAGACTGGGATGGCTGTGGGAGATGGCATCTGCTACTCTAGCAGCAAGGGCCTTGCGGCTCAAAAAGTGGTCCAGAAACTTGTTAGAATCACAGAATCTCAAGCTCCATGCCAGAAACAGGGTTCGTATTTTAACACTATTTCTCACTGAAGAAGCTGTAGGCAGAATAACTCCCCCATGCTCTAAGCCCCAACTTGTAAAACTAGGATCTTGGTGCGGAGGTTTCTCTGCAAGCTCTTGTTAGGTCTTAGCTTCGGCTCTCAGCTGGAACTCCATGGAAAAGGGCCAGTGCACACCAAAATGTTGCACATGACACTCAGTATCTGCTTAAAATCTCCTGCCCAAGAATGTGTATCATTTCAAGGAAGATTTTCTTGGGGAATGGGGAAATTAAGTGGATCAGAGTCCTGGGATAACAAACCCTGGGGGTTGGACTGTTATCAGCTAAGGGGCCCACAGCCCTCAAATTGTGTTGTTCAGCTCAAAGTTGATACCTGGCAGATAGGACTAGGCCACTTGCTCTCATCTAAATGCCACTGAGAACTTTGCCTTCACATGTCTGGAAAGAAACACTGCTATTCACTGAGTCTGTGTACTTCCCTAGATCCCGAGCCAATCCTTTCTGAGCGAGTGAAGTTTCGTTCTATGCTCTGCTTCAGCTCTAATGAGCTGGTGTTTTATTTCTTTGCTCTGTTTCTTTACTAACTGTCCAGGGCAAAGATTTTCTGCAAAGCTTAATGAAATCTGAGTAACAGAACTGCTGTGTTTTATTGATGTGCCACTGTTCTGGAACTGAGGGGCTACTAGATGGGGGCGGGTGATAACTTTAGGGAGCCAGGGAAACTGGTAGGAATGATGTCATGGTGAGAGAGGTTGGAGAACTGGTGAAGGAAAGTGATTCTCCTGCAGCCTGGGGGCTGCAGAGAAGCCTGGGAGCAAAACAAACAACTTAAATTCTGAGTTTAGCAAAACAATGAAGGTTAGGGAACCGTTCGGAGCTTGCTTGCTTAAAGGCTGATTACCTTCCTCCTCTGGGCCTCCAGATTCACTTGGACTGTGAATCAGGCTAAGTGGGAAGATGATGGGGAGTTTCTTGCACAGCCATCCTTCAGGGACCTTATGCCGCTATCACTCTTGTTGGAAAACCACCCACTGCCTTCATTTCCTCTGTGAGTTCGGTAGCTGGTTCAGTTCACTCACTGGACATTTTATCCCCCTTCCAGATTTACTGGAATCTCATTTTTTTACTTTAGAAAAGGTAGCCCTTAAATCACCTCATACTTCTCTCTCTAAATGAAGGAAACTGTTGAGCAGGTTAAGTCTGTGGTTCTGTTTTACTTCGCAGTCACCAAACTTCGAAATGTTAAAGTTCAAATGAAAAGTTTCATTTTGTGGTTTGCAGTGTAAATTGTTCAAGAATTTAAGCTGAACAATCTGTTTTTAAAAATAAGTCTTGTGTTGTCTCCTTTATGGAATTTTGTTTCATTTGCCTGCATTACTTTTCCCCTTTCACTTATGGAGGATTTGCAGGCAAACTTGAATTGCTGGTTCTGGGAACAACCCTCCGGGTCTATCCAGTCGTGTTCTCACCCAAAGACAGAACTTTAGCCTCAGAGAGGTTGTCCCTTATTTAAGTTCACAAAACTGGTTACTGGCAAAGTTTGAATCCTGGTTCTCCTTTCTTAAACTGTATTTTTATTAAAGTTTCAGACAGAGCACTTTTATTTGCTGGTTGCATTTTTCAAATGCCTACAGTATCCATAGTGGGTCACACCACAGCCAAGGTTCAGGATCTGCATGCAGGTCTCCTACTTCTGTGGCAGGTACCCAAGTACTCAAGCCATCATCTGCTTTCTCCCATGTGTACATTAGCATGAAGTTGATTGGAAGAAAAACAGGATTCCATTCTAAGCATTTCAATAAGTATGTGCGTGTGCCAGGCAGCAGCTTAAACTGCTGTGTCCTTAATGCCCACCCCTTGAACTTGATTTAAACATTGCAAAAACATGTGCTTACAAGGAAATTAGCTCTTTGTTATATGTGTTGCTGTCCCTGATTTTTCCCCCAATAAAAAACTGTTTATATTTAAAAATACAAATAAAGTTACATTTACTAGGGTTTTTCTTTAATATATATGTGTGTGTATATATATCCATTATGCTTAAGAAAGTCTGTTATAGTCCAAATTCTTTGAAAAATATCTTTGCTGTTATATTTGTGGATCATAGAAAGTACCTATAGAAAGTGTCAAGTTTGGGCTTGGTGCGGTAAAGAGTCAGGTTAATTCTCCACCTGAGGTGCTGGCTTCCATCACATATAGATGCTATTTCTGGTCCTGGCTGCTCCACTTCTGATCCAGCTCTTTGCTAATTGCCTGGGAAGGCAGCAGAGGATGGCCCAAGCCATTGGGTCCTTGCACCCAGGTGAGAGACCAGAAGAAAGTCTTGACACCCAGCTTTGAATAGACCCAGCTCTGTCTGGGAAATAAACCAGTAGAAGGAAGATTCTCTCTCTGTCTCCCCTCCATCCCTCACCTCACCCCACAATTCTGACTTTCAAGTAAAATAAATATATCTTTAAAAAATAGCAGTTTCATATTATTCTGAATGTTGCCCGTGTCTGATTTTCTAGCCCTTTAGAATGTCAGGGTCAGAAAGAGTTTGTGTTGGCCATTCTAGTACTTTATTCAGAATAGGTGTGAAATAAGTAATTGTTGCTGAAGTAATTTATGTTCTTACAGCTATATTTAAATATTTGAATTATTTTCTGCAAGGAGTAAGATAGATTTTTCAAATTCCTTGCTCTCCCCAGCTATTAAATAACTGCCTTTTTAATCTTATGGCAATTTATTGGTCAGTAAATCCATTTATGCTCCAAGGTTTTGGAATGCTATTGTTATTGCATAAATTTACCTGAATTTGGGGATTCTTTTAAAAATACATTTTAGTTTTCTTATTTTTTTTCCTAGATGAGGTTTTGGTTTGTTTGTTTAATGTCATTTTATCAAGTCGTCCTCACTTGCCAAACCCTGTGTTACTTATGATTGGGACTGGATCCCAGATTTTCTGCGTCCAAGGCCAGCTCAGCCTGAGATAGATAAGAAGGTATCCAAGAAAGAAACTGAATCATTATTATGAGCAGGATGAACCCGCAAATAGCCAGCTAATTATATTTATTAAAAATGTACTATCATATCACTGAATAATGCCATTAATTAATACTTTTAGGTATATTTGGAATTAACCAGACATTGACAATTAATGATACTACTCCATCATCAATTATAGGGTGTGTCCAACATCTGAAATTTTTTTAGATTTATTTGTTTTTATTGGAAAGACAGATTTACAGAGAGAAGGAAAGATAAAGAGAAAAGGTACTCCCCTACATGGCCACAACAGTCAGAGCAGAGCCAATCAGAAGCCAGGAGTCTCTTCCAGGTCTCCTACATGGTTGCAGGGTCCCAGGGACCCTGCATTTATCTGGAACAGGCGTCCTTTGCTGCTTTCCCAGGCTACAAGCAGGGAGCTGGATGGGAAGTAGAGCAACCGGGACGTGAGCTGACTCCCAAATGGGATTCTGGTATGTGCGAGGCAAGAATTTAGCCACTAAGCCATCATACCAGGCACAGATAAAATGTTAAAATGTGAAAAAAGTACCTCAGAATTAACAAGATACCACATTAGTAAAATGTGTTCAAAACAAAACATAGTAATATATTTGCTAATGTAGTGATTTTCTTAGTCTTTTTAAACTTGTTTTTCTGAAGTTGCATCATGCTTGACCCATATTACCTCTTTGTGGTATGGAGAGGACTGGAGTTTTAATTCTCATTTTATCCATTACCACAGAAGAACATATATGGATCTAGGCACTGTTCTAAGACTGAGGTCACAAAGTGGTGAAATCCAAATTTAAACCCGAGATATTTGGATCCCCCAAATCTGTGTTCTCAGTGACAAACAACCTGCATGTGATGAGAAACCTGGTTGAGATTCAGAGACAGAATGAATTGCCCTAATCCCTAAGAAGATTCTGATATTTGTCCCTGCCCTTGTTGCAAATCACCATTTGAAAACTGTAACTGGGAGCACTATAGGGCTTTCTGTTTCTCAGTTTGGCTTTGGCTCAGAGGACTCTCCAAATCTGTGTATGTGATGTCCTGGAAAGAATGATGCACAAGAAGTAGGGACATCCAAACACTTTAGATAACACGGTCTGGACCTCAAAACCCCAGCATGTTAAGTAGTATGGGGCAGACAACTGAAAGACTGTATCCACAAGAGAGATTTTTGGGTGTGTGCATTTTGTGCTTCTGTTGTTTCTGCCTTGCCTGGAATGAAACATTTCTAGTTAAGCACGAGTTGGTCAAGACATCTTTGGATTTGTGACATGGGACTCTGACTTGGGCAGAGCCCAGGCAGAATCACCCACCGCAGCAGTTCTCTGAGACAGTCCCTCCTGCAGAAGCATGCCTAGTTGAGCTCTGTTCACTGCAGAGGACTGTCCTGCTAGGTGAAGGCTGCAGCTGCTTTCCCTGGAGGTACTCATGCTGGTTATTTTCATATCTGTGTCCAAACTTTTTTTGTAAGGTAGAAAATTTGCACTTATCTGGAACAAATGGCTTCCTGAAGCATCAACTGATCTTATCGTTTGAAGTCATTTTCCTCTACAAAGGATTTAAGGGAATTTATACAAGTGATTTGTGAGTTTTCACTGTGCTTTTGGGGTAAACAATATTCCAGATGGAGTGAGGTGGCAGCAATTGCCTTTGATTCCTCATGTGGACTTATGATACCAGCCTAGTTGAATAGGTATTCGAAGGCAGCCTTTTTCCTTGTCTGAGCCAAGGCATCTATTTCCTTTGTAGTGAAACAAGTGTAAGTAACTATCTTCTGCTAAGGCTTTTACAGTGGTAGATATCACAGGCACCAGGCTTCCATATCCCCTTGATACCAGTGGCCAAAATATAGGTAATGAGGGTCAATGCCTAGATAGTTCAGGCCTGTCCAGACCGTTTTCTTTCTTTTTTTTAATTATTTTTTTAATTCATTAATTACATTGTATTATGTAACACAGTTTCATAGGTTTTCATCCAAAGGGTCCTTACAGTGGCTTTGTTACCCATTTTGTTAACATTTTGTCTGAGAGTCTAACTGGCTGTATTTTCAGAAATGAAGTTTGCCAAAGTGAGTGAAGTTAGCCTTTTATAAGCACTCTGCAAGGGCTTCTGTTTGATCATCTACAGCAAGGGAAATCTGTTGACTTCTACAAAGGAGAATTTATCTTCATCCACTGTGTTAAATCTTAACTAATGATCCCTAAGAAGAAACACTCTCCAACATCCCTAACTAAGCAATTCCAGACAGATTGTTATCCATGCTGTCAAAGACTGCTAAAGGAACTGGTGCTCTGCCCTAGCCCTTAGCAGAAAAACCCAAGGATGTCTAGATGCTCCTGGCATTGATCATCCTGCAAGACAGTCACTTGTGTGGCTGCAGATTCCATGCCAGTGATTTGATGTGTCCCCAGGGGCTGCCTCTGGAAGCTGGCAGCCAGGCCTCTCTGGGTTTCCTGAGGGTTTTCTTAGCATTCCCTTTCTCAGCAGGAATGAACTGAAGGAAGCTGTTTTGGCTTCTTTTAGCTATGAGGGAGGCTTTGCCTCAGCTGTGATTAAGAAGGCTATATCTCTTGAGATGGTAAAATTTTCCCGTTTCTCTCTTGTTGAGGACCCCCTGCCCAGAGGTATTTTGAATTAAATAGCTAGGTCTTGAAAATGTTAATTACTGTAATTTATTGGAGAACTTGATATCAGGATTCCGCTCTCTTTGGAATATTGTTAGCACTAAGTACACATTGCCTCCACATGTATCAAGTCCAGTGGTGCTTCTGATGCAGGCAGTTTTGATTGTGGCCACGGGGCCTGGTAAGGGACCTGAGGAACTCTGAAACATGTAATTTTTTAATCTTAATTGTAGGTTTTGTGGCTTGGCCTCTGCTACACATTCGCAGCAGAAATTCACTATGAGTTTGTCGTGCGGCACAACAGCTGAGGGAGACCAGTATCTTGGGGAAACAGAGATTTCTTAATTCATTTTTTTTTTTGCTCATTTTACCTATCAAGCTAGCAAGAGGGATTTTCAAAGGGACAGGGATAGTTGTAGGGTGACTTTAGAAATTAGGGCCCAAGGCTCAGTGGCTCAGTGGCTCAGTGGCTCAGTGGCTCAGTGGCTAAATCCTTACCTTGCACGTGCCAAGATCACATATGGGCACTGGCTTGTAACCCAGCTGCTCCATTTCCCATTCAGCTCCTTGCTTGTGACCTGGGAAAGCAGGGGCGAGGGAATGGCCCAAGAGCCTTGACACTTTGTGCCCACGTGGAGACCCAGAAGAAGCTCCTGGTTCCTGACTTTGGATCAGTTTAGCTCTGGCCATTGTTGTTGCTTGCAGAGTGAACCAGGAGATGGAAGATCTTTGGCTGGCTCTCCTTCTCTCTGTAAATCTTTCCAGTGAAAATAAATTAATCCTAAAAAAAAGAAAATGATGATACTATTCAGTTGACTGATGTTCAGGTTTTGTTCCAGTGTGGATCCATCCAACTCCTATAGGGAAGCCCAGGTCAAGCTAGGTGGATGCCTCTTGACAGTGAGGATTTTCTGCCGTTGACTGAAGGCTCCTTCCTTAGGTGGGTCAAAGTTGGCCAATTGCAAAGCATCTCAGGAGGCTCCTGAAATTTTTATGTAAATGTTACTAGTAACTGGACTAGGCATAGGCTATTTACAGTATTAGTAGCTATATATAAATTTTTGTAAATTTCACATATACATATATATATGTGTGTGTATATATATACATATATCACGAAAAGAAGGGAAAGGAAAGAAGAATGTCTTTATTACAGTTACGGTAGTAACCATAGGATATGGGGCAGTGCAGGTTGAAGTTTGAACGTGAGCTCTGATACAGAGGTGACCTTGTCCCTTTTACACATGGAATGTGTTGTACTTCAACTACTGACTTATGAGGAGCTTCTCACTACTTGGTCCTTTACCAAATGCTTTATGAATTTCTGGTACATGCAAAACTATGTTAGACACTAGGGATAGAGAAAATAGGTTTTGTGCACAAGGAAAACATACACATTTGAAGTATACATTAGTCAACATAAATACATCTAAAAGACACAACTGTTCTGTGATGAGGCCAGTATTGGAAATATTGGATTTGTGAGGGAGCACAGAGAAGGGAATATAGGAGCAGTAGAAACAAAGACCTCCTTGGCTTTTGTCTCACGTGAAAGAAGAATATCCATATGGACAGATGAGTGAACCAGGCAAGATTTATTAGGTCAGAAACCTCTTGCTGCAGTGATCAAGAGTGGCATCTTTAAAAAAGACCTGGACTGGCACAGTGGCATTGTAAGCTAATCCTTTGTTTGCAATGCTGACATCCACATGGGCACCAGTTTGAGTCCTGGTTGCTCCAGTTCTGATCTAGCTCCGTATTAATGTGCTAGGGAAAGGTATGGAAGAAAATGGCTCATGTCCTTGAGCACCCACATGAGAGGCTAGGAAGAAACTCCTGGCTTCTGGCTTTGGATCAGCTCAACTCTGGCATTGTGGCCTTTTGGGGAGTGACCCAGTGACTAGAAGATCTCTTTCTCTTCCTTTCTCTTTCTCTCAATTTCTTTCTATAACTCTTCCTTTCAGATCTTTCCTTTCAAAATGGAATTTTTAAATTTTAAGCACAATAAAAAAAAAAAAGAAAGCCAACTAACAAGTCAGTCAGAGGGTGGGAACACAAAACTCAAAGGGCTAGAATTTTAGCCCTTCCTAGCTTGCTCAAAATCAAAATCAATCAGAAAGGTGTGATTGGTAACTTCTTTCCACTTTCATGAGAAGCTAAAAACTCAGAAGGCTGGAAATCAGTACTTCCTTGCTGTTCTCCAGATAAACCTGGAAACCCAGAAGGATTGGGAATCACATACCAATCAGGAGCCCACCTAATGGCTATCAATTGCTAGTCTCATGTTGAAACTAGAAATTCAGAGTGGAATTCAGCATTTTGATTTTGGCAAATGTAGCTTTTGGGAAGAAATAAGCTTCTTATACAATTTTAAAAGGATTCCACCTTTTCTCATTCCACAAGGGGCCTGGCCTATTAATCCATCTAGCTCCTGACACTGGGTTTGGCACAGAGAAAACTCCCAGAGGTGGAACTGTCTAGTTTCTTGTATACATCATAGAAGTTAGTCAAGGGCAATGGGCTAAGAAGCAGAAGAAAGTGTGCTCTGGCATGAGAAATAAATGGAAAGGAAAAATAGCTTGGTGTTCTGGCCAGTTTTCAGCTATTGAAGGGGTGGAATGGCTGGAATTGGGTCTGGAGATATGGGTAGGGGCCAGAACCTGGATGGCTTTGAGTGCTGCAGAATTGCTGGACCATTAATCAGAACCTAAGGACACCTGAGAAGTAGCGATTCACTCTCTATCCAAGTCATTACTTAGGAAAATGGACACAGGGGATTGCAGGCGGATATTGGGGATAGAACCTGGGGAACATACTTAAGACCACATTCAAACCATTGAGAAGCTCAAGAATTTCTGTGAACTACCATCTAAGTATTGGGCTGCCTGCATCCCTGAAAACCATCGGCAAGAGTCCATGTCTGCCATCTGCTATCTTCCTATGTCTCTGTGTTGGTTGCACCTGGGAAGCTTGCTTTTTCTTCACTCATGCCAAGCTATTTTTAATGGTAGAATCTGCAAGGGAATCTTTGAATTTTGTTTCCTGGGCTTTCTGCTGTTAAAGTATAGGATAGAGTCTGGAAGAGACAATACTGTGTAATGGAGAACATAACAAGTTTTGGCTAAGATCAAGTGCAGATTTGACTATCAAGTGCATTGGACTAGTAATATTGCCTATTGATAAGACTTAGCCACAAAATACATCATCCAACCCAGATCATTTAAAAAAATGAAGGATGCTCTACAGAAAATCAGTATTAGTTGATGCCCTGTGACTGCCCCAGGCAGTTGCATTGCTTTCCTAAATTACAGCATCACTAAGAAATGCTTATTTTTTTTAATGTAAGGATAAATGGAAGATAAAAGGAAAACTTGGCAATAATTATTAAATCTGGGTAATAGGTACATGGGAGTCTTTATTATTCTATTTTTTATCTTGAATTTTCATAATAGAAGTTAAATAAGGAAAAGCAGCACTGGAAATTAAGCTGTATATGTTTAAATACAACGAACCAGATGATGGTGTTTTTAAAACAGTTGTTTGCCACATGATCTTTAAGTACTCTTGAGAATAAAGAATTGTAACCAGAAAAATAATAGAGGTTTTGGTTTGGGTCTTGTTACCATGTGATATGACAATTGAATTCTGTTTAGTGTTGGTCAGTTGGTCACTAGGGTACCTTAGGAATTAGTCTAGTAGCTAGAATTGCAATGGATTTAGTCCCGAAGATGATTTAGCAGAGTTCCTGGCATCTAAAAAGTGCTCAGTGAAACTCATTCTGTCAACAAAAGAGGAATCGAGCTATATTATTCATTGAGAAAAAAAATGAATTTAAACTCAGATGATAGCTGGTGAGACTGGGAAGAATCTGGAAAGACAGCTAACTAGATTTTAGAAACCATGGTTTTCATTTTGTTTTGTTTAAACACAAAAGGGCTGATTGCATCACACTCACTTTGTTTTGTAGTTTATCCCGTTAAGCTCTTGATTTAACTTTTGAAAAAAAAAAAATAAGCTTAGAATGAGTTCAGGAGATCCCTGGTTCTCGTTCCACCAGGATGGAAGCAGATGTGCATTTGGACCACACTGTTTTGGGGGAGCCACCAAGTATCTAAGGGAACTCAGTGTGAAACAAGCAGGGGATATTGGCCCCCCACTTCTCAGTGACACTTTGTAATCTAAGGGGTATTATCTGTTTTCAACAATGTGCTGCAGAACAGTCTGTTACAATTCTCTCCCTGATCTTCCATGTTTCTGCCAATAGTGAATTAGACCGTCGTTAGCCTCACAGATATGCTTTGATTCTCCATGGTTGTCTCCTGGCAAGAGGCTTTCAGAACTATAGATGCAGATTCATTCAGCCTGGAGGACAAAACACAACACAGTAGAAGGAATGAGAAGGAGTATGGAGCCGTGGGTTCAAGTGGCATCTCTGTTTTCAGTTAAGTGTGTCACCTTGGGTGAGGCAATGAAATTCCCACCATCTTATCCCTCTGGTCTGTATAAAGACAGACCTGAACTTGTTCTTAAATTGCCTTTGACATTTCCTGATATCAAATAGGATAACTTCTCATTTAGGGGTAGATGCTTTCTTGCTATTTAGGGGCTTGGTTTTCTCAACTCGCAATCATTAGTGCTTTCCAGGTAACTGTTGATTCTGTTCAGTTTATAGCCCACTTTTCTTCACTGTGCTACTTGTGAAAGGTGCAGTTGCTGTCTGGGTTTGCTGGTGCATATTTCCTGAACATCTCTGTCCTTAAAGACTGAGTTGTTCAAAGGAGAAAAATACAATCTAAAGGATCATACAATTCAGAGCTGATAAAATCCTTAGCAGTCATCTCAAAATTTCATGTTTATCCCATTCACTTTGAAGATTAGGCATTCAGAGACTCTGAGATGGTAAATCATTTGTCTGAGGTTACCTTCATAGAACTGAGCCCACTCCAGTTTATCTGCTTTGGCCTGTAATTCCAGCATTCAGGGCTGTCAGCAGATTGGATCATGGTCCGTGGAATGTGGCCTGGCCATTATAATTTCACCATGGACCAGTACAAGATTTTGACAGTTACTTTCTGAGATAATGAATTGGAGTTTAAGTGTTTGTGCAGCCTCAGACAGGATGTTAACAATAGGTTTGGAAGCTCTGAGTTCAAGAGCTACCTTTTCTATGTGCAAAGCTAGGTGCCTCACTCTGATAAACCTCTGCCTCCTCATCTGTAGAGATGATAATGATAATTTCACTGCCTCTATCTCAGGCTTTTCATGGACCTAGAGCTTATGATATAGCAAATTTGACAGATAAACAGATTTGTACAGCTGATATTTAAAAAAATAATAGCAACCAACTACTTAATAATTTTAATGTGTCAGCACTACTTACATACTTTGGGTAAATTTAATCACCAAATCCTTACATAATTAGGCAAAATTAATAAATTAAGAAACTGGACCTAATGCAACCCAAACTATTCTGCTAATAAATGGAAACATTGGATTCACACACAGTCAACCAGAGTGTGTACTCTTCATTGCACAGTAGGGCATCTTGTCACTGAGCTTTCCTTGTTATTTAGCACCAGCCAGCTTCTCTCTCTGAGTCTGTGTACATTGTTCTGGATGTCACTGGAAGAAATGTTTTGTGACAGATATGAACACTAACGGCCATGCCAGATTGGGTGATAGGTATGACACACTGTTCACAGTGCCAATTCTATCCCAGAAGCAGGGGCAGTGGGTGAATGTTGGGAAATGATGATTGTTAGAACAAATCCAAGCCACTTAAGGTTCTGCTCCTCTTTGGTAGACTGTTCATCTCTCAGCAAAGCAGTCAGTGTCTCTTATGAACAGCTAGAGACATGGCTTCTTGGGAAGGACAGGCCAGTCTATGATCTTTTATATTCTCCCAGAGCAGTGGAATATGTATTTAAGCTCAGTTCTTGGGCAAAAAGCTATATTGCTTTATCCCTACACTACCCCTGTTCTCGCGGTTACTCTCATCTCTTTCATCTGTCTGTCTATCATTTCCTATCATCTATATATGTAGTCCATAATTTTTCAAAGTACCTTCAACTTTGACTTTCACAGAGTTTCCTTCAAATATTTTGATTTCTAGTTCTTCCCTCTGACCAACTTAGTTGATTATCAAGAAGTCTTTGAAGTGAGCTGAAAGAGGGAAAAGATAATTCACAAACAGCTGTTCTTGCTCTAGCTTTGTGCTTTGCCAAAGGAACAAAATACTTAGCTCCAACACACTTCCTCTTTGCGTGCTTCATGGAATACCAGGAAAAAACAAAAGAAAATGAAATTTTTTGACAAAGATCCCTAACCTTTAAATTTGCTTTAATGAGTCTTCAAGCAGATGATAGAAAAAAACATCTAAAGTATTTGGATGTGGCAGATAAACTTATGTGTATATAAGGATGTATATATGTGTATGTGCATGCATAATATACACTTAAACATACATTTGGGAATATTTGAAAATGTCTGTAGAAAAATGTAATTAAAGGGAGCAATGATTTTTGTTGCTTAAAATGTTGAAAACCATACATGATTTTTTAATTGTATGCATTTTTCCATGGACTTTTTGATTGTATGGTCATGTTATTGCTTTAAAATATATTTAAACACATTTCAAGTGTATTTACATAAAATCATTGTCTTCTGATTATAAAACTAGTATATATTTGAAATATACAGAATAACGAAAAAAAATCATCCCTCTACTTAGCCACCATTAAGATTTCGAGGCACATTTCAATCTTTGTTTTTTAATAAAAGCAAACCAAGGGACATAAGTTGATGTCAAACTGTCCTACAAGATACATGACAAAAAGCAATAGATCCTTGCTTCAGGCCTAACATCAAAATGTTACAGGGAAGTTGCACAAAGGACAAAGGCTATCTCCATTGGAAGAATTGTGAATGAAGCAAGATTTATTAAAGTCAGAGACCTCTTGTCACAGTATCAGGAGTGGGGCTGCAGGAGAGGATGACCTGAGAAAATATTCAAAGTGCAGTCTTGTTGCCTTATATGTTATTTGTTTTATTAATCTTATTTATTTGTATAAACTGAATAAAGTTCATTAATTCCATGATACAGGTTTACAAGCACAATGACACCTCCCACCTGACCTCTCTTTCTCTGTCTCCTGTTATTTTCCCTTAATTTTACAATGGCCTATTTTCATTTCACTTTGTGATCATAAACTTAACATCACAACAGGAATAAATAATAATGCAATATGTGATTGGTAATATCTTACTGAAATAAAATTATGTGCATTATATTTTTTAGTTGGAAAACAGTATCAAGTTCAATTCTGTATTTATATTTATTTTTCTATTTTGAATTCAGTGATTCTTAACATAGAAAAAACCTGGTTGCGCAAAATGCTTTTAAAAACCTCTGGCCTTGGGCCCGGCGGCATGGCCTAGCGGCTAAAGTCCTCACCTTGAAAGCCCCGGGATCCCATATGGGCGCCGGTTCTAATCCCGGCAGTCCACTTCCCATCCAGCTCCCTGCCTGTGGCCTGGGAAAGCAGTCGAGGACGACCCAATGCATTGGGACACTGCACCCGCATGGGAGACCCGGAAGAGGTTCCTGGTTCCCGGCTTTGGATCGGCGTGCATCGGCCCGTTGGGGCTCACTTGGGGAGTGAATCATCGGATGGAAGATCTTCCTCTCTGTCTCTCCTCCTCTCTGTATATCCGGCTTTCCAATAAAACAAACAAACAAACAAAAAAAAAACCTCTGGCCTTCCTAGCTGTTGGCAATGGCCTAGGCTGCTTTGTATTTAGGCAAATATTACACTGCTGAGAGAAAAGCAGCTAATAATTGGCAGACATACTGGGCCTGGTTAATGCCAATTCTGTGTTAACCATGCCGGTGTGCCAGCATAGTCACCTAGCATATACTATGTTTTTCTTTATAAAGATGTTTGTGTGAAAAGTGCCAAGTCCATGAACTCAGGGGGCAGATATAAGAAGAATAAGAAATTTTGGAAACAATGGCCTTACTTACTTTCCCCTAACTCCTTCCCACCCTGATCAACTATGTAAACATACTCAAAAATAAAAATTTAAAAAGAAACAAAACAAAATGAAGCAAAAACAAAACAAAAATACCTCAGGACTTTGGTGATTCAAGATAAATGGACTATTTTCTTAGTCTATGCTCTGACTTGGAGCAGTCCTCAAATTCTCATTTCGAAGAGGTCTTCTAATTACTCACATAGCTGTCCCATTCATTGGAAAAGAAAGGGAAGTACTGCAGTGGTTGTCAAACCTGTCTGATCTAATCCAATTATTGTTTGAATTAAGGCAGAGAAGGTGTTGTTCATTTGTTCTTATGCTGATTACTAGCTGTCATTTTTAAGGAAGTCTTAAGGATTTGTGATCCACCCAGTGAATGTACCTGCAATGGGTTTACATCTTGAGACCCAGAAGGTTTTTCTGAATGAGACATGCCTGACAGCCTACAAGTTTTTCTAGGAAAACAGATTAAAAAGTCAAGGTTCTCATAGAAGTTATTTTCAATCCTTAAAGATAAGAATTTATAGCCTTCAGCTGTCACAAGTTGAGTTTGGGTTTTTGGAATCAGGCATATCTGGTTTTAAATCTTGAATTAACTACAATAGCCTTGGACAAACGAATTATCCAGCCTGAGTCCATTTGTCTATTGTGTGGATATACTAATAATTCTATAGAGTACCACGAAAATTACATGAGATGCACACTTATAGCATGTGCATACAGAATCATTCAATAGAGAGAAGTTTTTACTTCTCTAGGCAGTTTGGTTAACTTTCTCCCCAATGTATCTGGATGGATCCATCTGATCTTCCCATTTTGTTTTCTTTTCCCTTTTTCTTTTCTTTTTTTAAGATTTCTTTATTTTTGATTGTAAAGGTAGATATATACATAGAGAAGGAGAGACAGAGAGAAATATGTTCCATTTGTTGCTTCACTCCCCAAGTGACCACAGTGGCCAGAGCTGAACTGATCTGAAGTCAGGAGAAAGGAACTTCTTCCAGGTCTCCCACGCGGGTCCAGGGTCCCAAGGCTTTGGGCCGTCCTCTACTGTTTTCTCAGGCCACAAGCAGGGACCTGGATGGGAAGTAGAGCAGCTTCGATACGAACCAGTGTTCATATGGGATCCTGGCGCAAGCAAGGTGAAAATTAGCCACTAGGCTGTTGTACCTGTCCCCCCATTTTGTTTTCATTCTCTGCTAACCTTGAGGTGGTTCCTGAGGTGAGTGTGTGAGCATTTGGGGGATACTTATCTGTACAGTATTAGCTTTACAAGTGATCCTGATTTAAATTCAGTGGTGTAATTGTGTAGCTGACTTCTGTTGCCCTTATCCAGCATCTCTGATGTAAAGACAAGATGCCATTAGTATATGTTGCCCATAGTCTCTCGGTCTCCTGTTCTTAGTTTAAAGTTTCTTTGCCCTATTTTTATGGTTGCAAACCAACCTCTTACTAAAATTAACTCTTCAAATTGAGAGGATGCTGCAGTTAGTACTACAGAGTCTCAGATCACATGGCTTATAAAGTAATTTTCCTCCTCGACAGATACTGATATTGATATTTATTCTTGTCTTGAGGGTTTTTCCAGTAACTCCATTTTTGCCCCGAGCAAACAAACAAACAAAACACAACTACCCTTGACTACCTTTCTATCAGCAAAATAAGAACAGGATCAATGAGTCAAATAAGGGCTGCAAACACTTAGGATAAACCAGGGACCTGTATACATACACCTCTGAACTCCCAACTTCAATCTTTAAGGACTACTCGCTCCAATTCCTCAAAAACCATTGGAAATGAGTAACAGCTTCCTGGCTTCCTTACTATGTGCTTGGCAAGTTTAAACTTACTGTTTTCCACCATGCTGATAGTGATTGGCTTGCTGTCAGTTGAGTTAATGAACCCAGGCTTTTGGACTTTACAGGAGTCTGTCTGACTGAACTGTATATTACATGGAAGTGTAAGATTGAAAAACTATAGTTGGCCTATTTAGAAAAATGAAGTATTTAATATTTGAAGGTACTGATTAGAAAATGTTTTATGAGTCTGCTTCCTTTGTATTGTTCCAATTTTGGTATATGTGCAGCTGAGGTGAGCACTCTTCCTTCTTACTGAAGTACTAAAATGTATATGTTGTCATCAGTATACTTTCCTCCCAGCGAGTTCTTTTTCTTTCTCTTTTTCATTTAAAAATATTTATCTGTGTTTTCTTTACATTTTTCTTGGCTTGTTTTTAGTGTGTGTAGTGTGTGTGTGTGTGTGTGTGTGTGTGTGTGTGTGTGTATGAGAGAGAGCAAGGGAGAGAGAGAGAGAGAGAAAGAGAAAGAGAGAGAGAGAGAGAAGAGTGCTTTCATTGAATGGTTCATTACTCAAATACCCACAACAGTCAGGGCTGAGCCATGCTAAAGCTAGGGGCCAGAATTGCAAGCTGGGTCTCAAGCATGCATAACAAGGACCAAAACGCATGAACTGTCATCTGCGATCTCCCAGGGTGTGTTAGCAGGGAACTATATTGGAAGCAGAATAGCTGAGACTCAAGCAGGCATTCCTGATGAACTTTTTTTTGAAAAGAATGAAGAAATAAAACTGAGTTTTTTGCTAATAGTTTTTCTTTGGCTTTTTTTTTTTTTTTTTTTTTTTTTTAGAAAGGATAAATTCCAAGTCCCTTGCAAGTTTCTCTTAGTTTGTGTTGAGCACCGGAGTGTAGTGCTTGAGCAAATCAGGCCTGATGTGTTGAGACTTGAAAGCGTCCAAAGGTTGAACTGACAATTGCGTTGGGCAAAGCAGCATGCTTCAGCTGCAGGTGTTTATGGAGACAGAATTGTGCCCTGCTTTAGATTGCTTGTGGATTTCCAGGATGTTCTGAGTTCTATTTATGTCTGTCCTATTGCATTATAACCTCAGGCAGGCATCATATCCTCTACTTGCTTGAATTTCTTCATCTGCAATTATGACCAACATTTGTGTCTTCTGTCAGTGTGGGGATGAGAGAGCAAAATAAGTGATTCACCTACAGGTGAGTCTGGTACTCAATAGTGTTAATCCTTATGGTTTGTCTAATGGTCCTTTCACTTATTGGTTGGAAGAAACTGGTAGTGGAAATTTACATTAAAAATTTAGGATCTTTATTTTAAAGTGAAAACAAACCTGAAGTGAAGACACAACATTGTTGGCATTAAATATTTTAAGACAATGTGAAAAATAGTTTTGCAAAAAAAAACTTATGTTAACTTTTCCAAAATTCATACACTTGGTGAATCAAACAGACATACATTGACATACCTTGCCCTTACTTTAGTTAGCAGCTATATATTTACTTGACTTTCCAGGAAATTTTGAGATGCATTTTTTGCTGCATTAAAAGTATGACGGAGGGCCCGTGGTTAAAGTCCTTGCCTTGCATGTGCTGGGATCCCATATGGGTACCGGTTCTAATCCCGGCAGCTTCGCTTTCCATCCAGCTCTCTGCTTGTGGTCTGGGACAGCAGTGGAGGACGGCCCAAAGCCTTGGGACCCTGCACCTGTGTGGGAGACCTGGAAGAAGTTCCTGGCTCCTGGCTCCCTATCAGCACAGCACCAACTGTTGCAGTCACTTGGGGAGTGAATCATCAGACGGAAGATCTTTGTCTCTGTCTCTCCTCTCTGAATATCTGACTTTGCAATAAAAATAAATAATAAAAAAATTTATGAAAGTATGAGGGAAAGAGCAAACACTTCTTAAATCTAGATTCTCCCCATTGTTTGGATTAAGGCAAAAGAGAGATTAGTATGTTACCATTGACATATTCTAAGGAGGTAGGCTGAAGTTTTCAAGAATTTTTGGCTTTTGGTGACATTTGAAAAGTTTTTAGCACAGGCCCATAGTATCTCGATAGAACAAAGCCACTTAGAGGGATGGTTTTAAAAGTTTGTCAAAATCTAAGTAGCTAAAACAATCAACTTTCTGACCTGATATTGCTTTAGCTAATTAACTAATATTCATGTTTCTACATGGTATGATCCTATCAGTATAATCTGATGTACTTAAAAAAGTATAGTTTACTACCTCAAAAGAACGTAGTTTATCCGCTTATCCAACTATTTTAGAGTGAACAGAACGAGTTCCTTCTTTTGCCTAAGTGTTATTTCCATCAATAGCACCCCTTTAATTTGGCTGGTTATAGGTTTTCATATTTCCCAAGTGTGATCACCACTCTATTAATATAGAACAAGAATTCCCAAGATCCTTTGCTTTTCCAGGTGCTTCCTCAACAGTATTGGTCTTGCAGAAATACATTTAAGAATTCTTTCTAGGATTTGGCTTCACTCAGAGCCCCTCCTGTCTTTCTTTTCCAAGTGAGATGGATTATGGCTCTGAAACTTTCTCTTTTCTTTTTAAAAAATATATGTATTTGTTTTTACTTAAAAGGCAGAGTTACAGAGAGAGGAGAAACAAAGAGCTCTTCTATTTGCTGGTTTACTCCCCTAACGTGCAATGACTGAAGGTGGAGCAGTCTGAAGCCAGAAACCAGGAGCTTCTGGGTATCCCACAGGATTCAGGGGTCCAAGCACATGGACCATGCTTTGCTGCCTTCCCAGGTCATTAGCTGAGAACTGGGTAGCAAGTGGAGCAGCCGGAACATGAACCAGTGTCCATATGGGATGATGGTGCTGCAGGCAGATGCTTAGCCAGCTATTTCATTGTGCCAGCCCCTAGAACGTTCTGTAGACTACACAGATATGTGTTTCTTCTCTCCTAAGGATTTTCCCAACCTAATGTCATATGAGAATTTAGTCCTAAAAAACAGATTTTTTTTTGAGAGGGGGGAAAAAGAGAGCTCTCACACATTGTTTTACTCCTTTAAATGCTTATAACAGCCAAGAAAGACTGGCCAGGAGAAAAACAGGAGTTTGGGACTTATTCCTAGTCTCCCATGTTACTGGCAGGAATCCAACCACTGGAGCCATAACTTGCTGCTCCCCAGAGTGCATATTAGCAGGAAACTGGAAGTGAGAGTGGAGTTGGAACTTGAACCCAGGGACTTCAATATGGGATATGGGAATCTCAACCAAAAATCTTAACTGCTAAGCCAGTTGCTCACCCCAGCATTTCCCTTTTGAGTCAAGTCTGATTATGAAGTCTTATCTAGAATTTCTGAGGCCTGGATTTTCCTATGAGAGAGAGAGTAGAGGTCCTTATTTTCTTCCTCACATTTCTGATAAGTAAATAGATTTCTTTATTCCCTAGAGACAGAGAATATGGGAATGAATATTTCAAATCTTTTGTTTTACTTGCTGCTTTCTAAGGGCTAGGGTGGTTGATATTGGAAGGCTAATATGCGTAGATTCATGTATAAGGTCATTTCTCAATGTGGCATGGAGCCTCTACCTGTGTCTAGGGCAAACTCACTTCTTGTCTTGTCATCATCGAACTGAACAAGTTCTTCATTACTTTCAGTTGGTAGGGGGATTGGCTTGCAATTTTTGCTGTTCTATTAAAATAGAAGGGAGGAATCAAACCCTTTTGTATAAGATACTACCCATTTTGTGGGCTAAAGGAACACTTCTGCCTACTTTGGGGCCATGTATTAGGATGGGTTCCAAAAAGACTCAAGTCTCCTTGCAGACAGATCCTAAAGACTGGATGGGCAGATTGAGAAGAAAGCTGTATCTTTGTCCCTAGTTTCAAACTGTGCTCTCCCATCCTTTTTTTTTTTAAAAAAAAAATCAGAGAGTTTGGTTTTTAAGTGTGATTGGGCACTGATTTAGTTATTAGTAGAACAGGTGCCTTGACATCTCTTTCAGTCATGATTCATGGGTAGACTGGATCAATTGATAAAAAATCAGGAATGTAGAGGGATGGGACTTAAATCTCCACCCAGGTATCCTTCAGCAAAATCAGGGCCTGAGTTAGTGTCATTTCTAGCTCCTGTAGCAAGATATGAATTTTTGTCCTTCCTTCTTTTAAGAGAATGATGGTCTGACAATCCCTTCTCTATCCTCCTAAGTTTGAGTTGAATCTCCTGTTTCGAATCTGCGATAGAATGCTGACTGAAAAGGAAGGGTTGTAACTAATTTCTGGAAAAGCGACCTTCCCCAGAGGCCTGTTGGGAAAGGGTCAGGATACTTGCTACTTGTACTCATTTTGGGAAGCAGAGTATTTTATTGGAAAATCCTGAGGCTGTCAGAGCATCATGGGGCTGGGCCTTTTTATTTTTAAAATCACAGAAACCATAAATCCTGAATGGAACTAGCAGTGGAATTTCTCCACAAGAATAGAGATGCATTGGTTACACGTACCTCTGTACGCTTAGACACCTTGGGACTTACCTCATTGAATTGGATATAGAAAAAAAGTGATAAGCTAGAATGTGGTAACCTAGAAAATCCAATATTTCAGGGTGGAACACTAGGAGCTACAAAGAAAAGGGGCAACTGGTAGGGCTGAGCAGTGGGAAATGGGGCTTACCAGCTGCTCTCATGTTGTTTCGCTATTTAGATTAGGATGGCTCAACATCAACCTTGTCACAGCTCCCTTTATTGAAAGGAACCTTGTGGAAAACATGGTAAGATGACTGGTAAAAGCATGTTTTCCTTTGAGCCTCCCTGGGGATTTTCAGATCAAGGGTAGCTGGCCGGGGCAGGGGTGGGGAGGGACATGTACATATTTATATATTTTTTAAGATTTTAAGATATGAATTGAATGTCTTCAGAGGACAGTATGAAATTGCTGTGGAGTCCAATCCACGGTTATTTTATTTGCTAAATATTAACAGTACACATTACTGCAGGGTTCCCAAACAGATGTGAGATCGACATTGTGGTGATTTAATTGACTAAGACTATTTCCTGTCATTTTTATCAATGTCTGGCTTTCTAATGTCTATTAATTCTAAAAATATAATACACAGGAAGGCATAATTAATACCCGGTTTCCCTCTGTAGTTCTCTGCTGATGGTGCCTCCTAGAGGAGTTGTGGATTTCTCCTGGGTATTTTGTTTTTTGGAGGCAGAAGAGACAGGTTGAGCTGACCTAGTCTTCCTGAAAATTGTTCCACTGGGGTCTATCGCTGGAGACTAGTCCACTCTGCAAGCACAATTCTTTCTTTCCTGTTGGTTTCAAGAAAAATCATCCAATTCAAAATAAGCTTTGCCTTAGTGGTGAAAACTCCTAGGGATTCTGCTTTTTCTGCTTCTTTCTGAATCCTACCCTGCCTCCCTAAGTCATTTCCTTCAAAGTTTCCCAGAATTTAAAGGAACAAACAAACACAAAAGGACATCTCAACAGCCAGATCTTTCCTAAGGGACCTTTCCGAGTAAAATATGGGAAAGTAGATAGAATTTATTTTAAGCAAATATAGAGTGACATAAAATGTGGCTGTGGTGATTTAGTATCAGGAAATGTTTGTTAGGTAGAATGTTCAGGAAAGAACAAAAATGATTTTTTGGTCAGGTGCAGCTTATAATAGTCCTATTCATAGGAAAAAATGTTCAAGATTCTTCCTCCCCCATGCTCTAATATTTACATGCAGAAAATGGAGTCACACATATGCCCTGCAAGACCATGTGCCTTTACATTGATTACTAATTCTGTACTGCCATTCTGGAGTCTCAGTTACATCCTCCAGGGAGGGCAGCTCCTGGTATAGGAGAGAAAGGAGAAGATGTGTTGTGCCCAGCCTTGAACACTAAATCATTGCAGTAATGATTTTAGAGGAAATGAGGCAAAATTGGGTCAAATGAAAACCTGCTGGTGTGGCTTGGGAGTTATTGCTGCCCGCTTGGAAGAGGGCTGAGTTCTACCATCCATTCTCTTGGGGCAGGGTGTTTGTACCTTGCCCCAGTGACTTGCTTTTTTGCTGCAAAGGGAAAGTGGGAGCCACAGTTCTACTTCCAAAACCCCATTCTCCCTTCATCAAAAAAATGTGAGCAAAATGTCATAGGCTGAAGAGAGTTACATATTTTTTAAGATTTATTTTTATTGGAAAGGCAGATAAGATTTATGGAAAGGAGAGACAGATCTTCCATCTACTGGCAACAATCCCTGGAGCTGAGCTGAACCAAATCCAGATCCAGGAGCTTCCTCAGCATCTTCCATGTGAATGCCAAGTCCTAAGGCTTTGAGTCACCCTCTACTGTTTTCCCAGGCCACAAGCAGGGAGCTGGGTGGGAAGTGGGGCAGCTGGGACACGAACCAGCATCCTTATGGGATCCCAGCACTTGCAACATGAGAATTCAACCATTGAGGCATCATGCTGAGCCCAATTGAGGCAGGTGTTTGTTGTTTTTTTTTTTTTTGGTAAAGATTTATTTAATTTATTGGAAATGCAGATTTACAGAGAGAAGGAGAGACAGAAAGATCTTCTGTTCACTGGTAAACTCCCAAATAGCTGAAATGGCTAGAGCTGAGCCAAATTGGAGCCAGAAGTTAAGGGCTTCTTCCAGATCCCCCATATGGGTATATGTTCTTAAAGCTTTGAGCCATCTTCTAATGCTTTTTTAGGCCACACACAGGAAGCTGGATGAGAAGTAGCGTAGCTGGGACATGGGATCCTTATGGGATTTCATTGCATACATGGTAAGGATTTAACCATTGAGCTATCATGGCTGGTCAGACTGAGACACCTTTTAAAGATAATTTTTAGAATACAGAGAGAAATGACACCAATGTTCGGAGGAGTGGGGTCCCCACTATTGGCTGATATAACATTACAGGAGCCCTTGACTGAGAGTTATTGCAACAAATTATAAGATATGCTTCACAGAAGCACACAGAGACTCAGTGTGATTAAGGGACACAAAGGCCCTGATTCATGCCTGGAAGTCACAGCATTGAAACCGGTCTCAGTAGATCAGTGTAATCTCTGAGGGATGCTTGTTAAAATACAGATATTGAATGCCACACCAGTGAGCTATGAATACACAGTCATGGGACATAAACTTGGTAAGTTTTGAAGGGTTTGGGAAGGAAGGAAGGGCTTAGGTCTAGACCTTCTTTCTATGGGGTGTCAAAGGATGCAATAGAAGGGCACCAAGCCATCTAGAATTCCCATGAAGAAAGTGCCAGAGGGAGAATTTTCTAAGACCTCTCTTGCTCTATTCCTGGGCCTATGTGTAATTTCCCACTGAGACCAGTACCCCCAAAGTATACAGTCCATTCTGCATGTAAGAGAAATGGGAGCCCTAAATCCAGGCTCTGAAGTTATGCTAAGATATTTCTAACACAGGAAGGTCCAGCTCTTCCCCAGTTTTGTTCATCCACACTGAGTAAGAGGCCTGCCTTTGCTTGGCTCCTGAATTTCCAGCAACAGAGGATGCTTAAACATAGGGGCTGGGTAGGATTTTGGGGCACATTTGTAGTCATAGAACCAGATGCAGGAGGAGGCAGGTGGGGGAAAATTTGCTTAGGTTGCCCCCATGCAAATAAATCATGAGCTTTTGTTCATTTAGGGGGAAAACACTGAAACAGACCCATTTTCCCCAGCTTTTTAAATGTGCCTTTTCATGGATTTTGCTTTCAAATCTGCATGAATTATTTTTCTTGTATTAAATATTAATGTGCCTTTCTAAGTAGAAAAAGGGGGCAAATTAAGTCTGGTACCCATCTTTCCTGCCACTGTTTACTGCTGCTGCGGGATTGCAGCAAATGCCAGCTCCCAACACATTATTAAATCAGGCCTGCACTGAGCCCAGATGTTGCACAGGAGTGAGCGCTGCCAACACCAACCAAAAAACAAACAGCAGCAGGCACAGACTCCTCCCAGGTAGGAACTTGTCTTCCTACACCTCACCCCTCCTTTCCTGTCCCAAATCCACCTTGACCTTTGACAGAATTGCCACTAGCTGTGTACAGCTCTCTTCCTGGAGCCCTGAGCATGCAAGGGGGATTTATTTTTTTAAGCCCATTACTTTTTCCCCAATGACTCTTTCTACTTGATTAGTTCAGGATCAATATGTCTGCTAGGCAGAATGTGACACAGAGAGTGATTTATCAGTGTCAGGGGTAGCTCTGGGCTTTGTTCATGCGGTTCTCCTCTCTTCAATGACTCCTGCTTCTTGCCCCACCACATCGCATGCACATGTGGACACATGTATGCACACAAACACCCTACATCACACACATGCAATACCACACACCCATCACACACTTATACAGACTGTAAAACATATGCACACACACACAGAACACTACTCACACGCATACCACACAAACACATATACACCACACCACATACCAGAGGCACACCATGTCACACACAGGCACACACACCCTTATCCATCATCCATACATACTGCATACCACTCAGGCACAGCAAATCACACAGATACACGCACACATACATCATGCACTCCCCACACATTTCTCTCTCTTCTATAATCCTGTCTCATTATCATATCTAAATTCTCACTTTCACAAACACAAGAATCTGGTCTCCTCTCTGAAGCCTACACTGTGATCCTTCAATTGTGACTTCTGATGAAACTATGATTACTTCAAATGACAATTGTTATATGATATGGGTCCATTTTCCTGATCAAATGTAAGCCATTGAAGAATTGGATCTTAAAAACAGAGAGGTGGAAAAAACTCTGATTTTTTTTTAACAGAACTCCTGTATCCCAGTTATGTGACCCTAAGATAATCATTTAACATCTAGAAGAGTGGACTATTGCATCATCGTTTTCATCATCAACACTTTTAGTGCCATCATCGCTGACACTCTGAAGTGCTTCTCAAACTTTAGCCTGCAAGTGGATTACCTGAAGTCTGGACTGGGAAGAGCTTATTTATTTATAACAGATTACCAGCTAATGTCAGTGAAGCTTGTCTGATTGTTACTTTTTGAGAATTAATACTCTTATGAACTTTAAGTAAAATAATATGTATGAACCTATCTTATAAATGAAAAGATCCTATATTTTCTTAAAGTTTTGTTATTTTTTTATTTGAAAAGTAGAGTGACACAGAGAGGAAAAGACAGTGAGAGAGGTTGTCCATTCACTGGCTTATTCCCCACTCTGAAAGTAATGACCACAGCAAACCCAGGCCGAAGCCTGAGCTAGAAGCCTTCTCTGGATCTCCCATTTAGGTGCAGGGACCGGATCAGAAGTGGAGAAAAATCAGGATGGGCTAACCCACTATGCCACAACACCACCACCTGGACACTACATTCTTATTAAACATTAGTTCATTCTTATTCCATTGTCCTCATTTCAAGTCCATCATCAGATCAGTTGGTCCAGTAACCCCTCCACAACTTTCATTGTGAACTAAGCTATATCTGAGGTCATTAGGGCTGCCATAAACATGTTAGATTGTGTGGCTCATAAGTAACAGTAACTTGTTTCTTATGGTTCTGGAAGCTGGGAAGTCCAAGATCAAGGTTCCAGTTAATTTGGTATCTACTGAGGGTCTACTTCCTAGGTGGCCTACATTTTCTTGTAATCTCCGATAGCAGAGGACAAAATTGAGTTTCTTGGACCTCTTTTATAGGGAAACACATGTCATTCACACGGTCTTCACCTCCACAACTCCATCACCTCAAATGGTTAGAATTTTAGCATGTGAGTTAGGTTCTGGCCACAACTGATTTATTCTCCAAATGCTAGTGTTAAGCCATGAGGGAGCCAGGAGTCCAGACCTCAGTTACTGCTGCTCTCCAGGGTATGTAATAGCAAGAAGTTGGATTTGAAAGTGGAACCAGGTCAAATGAATGCTCCACATTGAATCTTTCAATGTGCAGTCCCTGAATTTCTGATTAAGGAGAACTCATTTTTTTGTTTGGGTCATGCTGACTAGTGCAAGACTGATCTTTGTGGTTGAAAATGTACACGTTTTAGCAAGAAATAAGAGAAAATGTCTGGGTTCTGAGAAACCATGATTGTGAGTTTGTAGATGAGCTGGAGGTATCTCAAAGCCACTGTTTGTAATTACTTCTTTGCTAAAATTAGATGTTCCCTCCACAAGTAGCAACTAACCAACCAACTAACCAAACCAAGATCAAAAAGCTACCATGAAAATAAAACTAAGCCCTAATAGGAAAGAAACCTGGATTTTTGGTAGAATAAAAATGTTCCACAAATGGAGGCACACAAGAAAAACCTCTCACTCTGGACAATGGAATCTCTTTTTATTTCTGCTCATCTAAAATAGCATATTAATAAAGTGAACCAAATGTGGTACTACAGCTGGTTTTATTGGTCATTAACATTTACAGATCCATGTAAAATCATGTTTTTCAATTTTGAGATTAAAAGATTTAACTAGCCTGATTATCAGCCTCTGACTGGGGACCGTGTCGGAGCTCAGTCAGCAAAACTGAGTCATCATCTGCCTTCTGTGATGCTTTCGCCTTCCCAGAGCAGGTGAATTGGAAACAAATGCTGTAATTGAGCTTGGGCTGCATTTAAAACTGGCCCTAAAATAGCACAGATATCAGCAGCTGCCCTAGGTTTTGCTCTGTGCCTACCTTTTAAGGTTGTCTTCTAAGTTCAGGAATCTTCCTTGAACATACAAACAAAACAAATTCACCCATTCCTGTAACTGGATGTTCTTCTCAGGTTCTGATCACTTTCCTGTCCTCTGTTCATTAAAGTGAAGCCATTAATTATGTTATTGAATTTCTAGCGAAGTAAGACTTTTGGTGGGAATGAATGAACTGATCAGAAACCATGCTTGCTAGCTTGTAGGTTCTGATTTGGGGTTCAAGAGAAGTGGCCAGCGTTAGGCAAAAGTAGAGGAAGAAAGTAACTATGAGAGAAGCATTGAAAAATGCCCAGAGATAGAACTAAGCTTTAATACCCATTGACAAGTACAAGAGCCAAATGGGATGGGGGACAGACTGGTCTTCTGCTACACATGCTGGCAAACCAGGGTAGGGGCAAGCCTGGTGGGGGTTATTGTGGGTCACCCCGACTAGGCTGCAGCTCCCACTGGTTGATGTAAGGGCCGAACCAGACTGGACTGCAACACCCATTGGTTCCAGTGCAACTCAGGACCGAAAACAGAACCAACCCAGCAACTGAAACCACCAGCTAATGGGGTGATGGACTGTGCCGGGCCCTGTGCTTGCAAGAACATACAAGAAACTAGTCTGGGAATACCTCAAAGTTTCTTTGGAGATCTCCCCAATCGAACTGCTAGACTCAGAACTCTAACCAAGAAAAGACAGAAGACAGAACAGGTCAATCATTCATCTTAGCTATATGTTGGCAGCAAAATATGGGGCAAACGGAGACTTTATGATGGACCATATCAATCAGTGGACGACCTCATCGAGCAAAACTGGCAGCGATTCATAACTGGAGAACTATTAAAACCACTTGAGTAAATATCTCAGAGCATGCCCCACATCTGGGACTTGGGTTGGGCGGGAAACCGGGTGGGGCTTCTCCCTCAATATCCCCCTTTACCTCAGATACATGATGGAAACAATATGGACATAATAGTATTACCCACTTCCCTATACCCCCTAAACCTTTTTTTAACCGTAATTAACTATGTAAAGATTGTCAACAACAATACAATAAAATAGATTAAAAAAAAAATGCCCAGAGAGCTGACCAGCCAGCCAGCAAACACTGTATCAGGACACCTGGCTGCTTCTGTGTGTGTGAAACACTGAGATGACTTCTCTGTGAAGGCTAAAGCAGAAACATATGGTGAAACCAGGCCTGAGCTTGTTCTCAGAGAAGAGTGTGTGCCTGACCCCATCATGAAGATTGTGACTTTCTAGGTGAAGATTCACATTGGGGCATATTGTGGATGTGCTGTTGATGTCATGTATGAATTGGGGGCTATGGCTGACCCTATATTCCTGTTTCCTGACATCCTGTACTAGTCTGGGGACTCAGTGGGTAGTTGTCTCAGAGTAAAATATTTCTACCACTGTGTGGAGGCCAGGACAAGAGTTTCTGACTGTAATAGCTTTATTAGTTTCAGGCCATTTATGCCTTTCCTAGGAATCACTTTGGGATTAAAGGGGTTATATTCAGTCTGCGCTGTGATTTCTAAATGTTACTGAATGTATCTGACCAGTCTAGGCTAGAGTTTCCTTTCAGTTGGGACTTAGTGAATGGGCAGACCATGGGGAGAAACTGAGTATTGTACAAGATATAGCCTATTAAGTGAGACATTAACCATTTTGTTCTCTCTGGATTTAAGCTTCTGAGAGTGGAAAATGTAGACAGCTGTATCTTTGAATAATTTCATGTTTTGTGCTTTCACAATGATAAGGGGTTATTGTGAGTGATATTCTGTGTGTAGGAGTGGCTGTGGTTATTCATTAGGACAATAGGAAGCCTCACTGTATCGTGGAAGAAGGGAGACACTGAGGACAGGAACATTCAAAGAACTCTCATGTAATTCTAGACCATGGTATACATGATTATTGCTTCTGACTTTTTGTCTACCAGAGTCTCTGGGCTCTGAGTCAATGCTCCCCTGACCACTTATCCTTATCAGTTATGAATTGAATTGAATCCCTTCCACCTCTGCACGTGAGATAGTGTTGCTATGCTGGCATTCTCTTTTGAAGTTTGAGTCCTGTTTGCTCTGTTTCCAATGTAGCTCCCTGTAAATGGGGCTTTCACCATGGCCACCAGTCTCTGTGTGGAGCCCTGAATGGAGTTCTTGGAGCTCTTGGCTCCTGGTTTTAGCCTGGCTCAGTCTTTGTTATTGAAGGCATTTGGAAATTGATCGAGTAAATGAGACATCTTTATCTGTTTCCTCTCCAACTCCCACAATTCTGTCACTCTTCCTTAAATAAGTAGATGAATCTTTAAAGAATTGTGTATCTGTATAGAATACTATGTAATATGTTGTTACCTGTATATATACCTGTAATATCTGATAAGGCTAAATAGTTTTTTTTAAGGTTTATTTATTTATTTGAAAGGCAGAGTCAGAGAGAGAGAGAGAGAGAGATCTTCAACCCATTGGTTTACTTGGCAAGAACTGGTCAAATTGGTTCAATTTATTTCAAGTGGTTTCTTTTTTTTTTTTTTTTTGCCAGTTATAGGAGATATAGGAGATAAGATTACTTTCTTGATTTTTTTTCACATGGTTCACATTGTACAGCAACGCTACTGATTTTTTTGTACTCTGTCTTTATGTCTTTCAATTTTACTGAGTATATATTTTTTTGCTATATTTTGGTGGACTGTTTGTTTTTCTAGATACCAGATATTTGACCTTTGCTTTCTAATTTAAATGCCTTTTATTTTCTGTGGCTTTATTTTCCCTGGCTAGGACTTCCAGTACGATGTTGGATAAAAGTGGTGAAAGTTGGTAGCTACTTGGTCCAGATCTTAAATACAAGTTTAACTTTCTCCTACTTAAATGTATCATGGTGTGGTAGGTACATGAAAAGTAGAAAATCTAGTATCATAGTGTAAAGGTATATTTAAATGTTGCATGGCAGTCCTCCTTTTATTCAGGAGTAGAGACATGTGCTGCAATGTACCTTTGCTTTCTGGTATGCTAGTTTCCACTATATAGTCATCTATGAGAATATATGTATATATTTGATTATCTATATTTATTTTTGCTTTGCATAAAGACTGCCTTAGAGAGAACATATGATATTTGTTCTTTTGGGACCGACTTACTGGTCTCCAGTTGTGACCATTAAATGCCATTTTTAGAGCTTTCTCTGATCACTCAGAAGTGTTGGTTCTTAGTCTGTTTATTTCTGGCACCTTATTTTGCTTTTTAGGTGAAGTCATGATTCGCTAGAAGTTTTTTCTATCTTGTTGGAGTACATTGTCATCCAAATACTGAGGGATTAGCTATAATAATCTGGCTTTATTTGTGGCTTTACTTCTAAAATTTTTAGGCAGTCTGCCTGTTTTCTCTGAGTCTGTGAGTGCTTCTATCATTTAATCACTAGAGAGCATCCTTAAGTGATAGTTTGACCCAGGTTCACTGTTTATATGTTTTTTACTGATTCAGTCTTGCAGTGCTCCCCAAACTGCATTTAGTTCCAAAATTGTAGTTGATGTGTTGTTTAGTATTAACTAGGGAATTTTTACAACGATAGTCTATCCTTTCAGGATTCTTCATGGGCTGCTGATAGGCTTCAAATTCTTGTGTGTGTCCCTAAATTCCAGAATGCTAGATCACATATGGAGTCCTCAGCCTACCAAAACAGGCGTAGACTTGGATTAGGAGCAATGTTCACTCTGCTATCATTTGCTACTGCTGAGGCAGGCTACCTGTCCAGTGTCTCACCTATCATCCACTGGTGGTGTTGACCTGGGGATAATACTGCTCAACTAGGACCAATGAACTGTGCTAGGCATTGAAGACTCTTACAGCAGACACTGGTTTGGGCACAGAAACTGTTAAGATCTCCTCAATGCTGGCTTCTATTAGCCTGGCACCATGTCCCTTAACAGTTCTGTGACTGTTGTCTGCCTGTGGTTGTGGAAGCAGTGATAAAATCAGTACCTTAAAAAAAAGTAGTCTCTCAACTACTCAGACAAGTGGTACATGGGTCATACCTGGGTCTCACAGTCACCATGCCCTGTGACATCCTGGGCTGCACAACAGGAATGTAAAAGGTTGGCAGAACTAAATACTAAAGCAAGCCCATCTCACCAGGGCACAGGATCTGCACCTGATAATGGGGAGATCCAGATAGTTCATCCATAGACTGTAGCTGAGGAATAGAAATCATTAGGATTTGCCCCAACCCAGTGGTAAGTCTCAAGACTAGAGTCCTATGGTCCCTTGCTATCTGTCCATGGTTGCAGAAGAGTATAATGACAGCCCTCTGACAAGCCAGACCCAGCCCTAGTTGGGTACTTGTCAATCCAACAGTCACAGGTCTCCACACAGTCCAGAATAGGCCAGTGATGCACACTGGATTGAGACGGCTCTGTTAAAATGTAGCTTTTTGCCTGATACTGGAAAGTCTGAAGGTTCTGCTGTGAGCACTGCCTGGGGGTTGAGACTGATGCTGATTCTTGGTGTGGTAGGCATGGCAGTCCTGGCTCTGAGATCCAAGGTGTGATGTTAAGATCCCTCCCTTGAGTTGCCCATGTGCTTGGAGTTCTGCTTTTTGCTTGCGTTTGGGGAAAGGGTAAGGGAGGCCACTTGTTGGTAAAATTGCCAAATATTCACTTGGCCTGGGAACAGAGGCTGGGTGGTTTGACTGACTACTTTTTTATAGTGGGCTGTCAATGGGATTCAACTAGCCCTCCCACCCCAAATGGAAGGTGTCTCTTCACACTGGATTCCTTGGAGTTGGGGGAGGGTGACATGGACAACTCCTTGCCTTTTGCTTTCCTCCGTGTGACTTTTCTTAGGATGATTGCAAGATGAGGCACTGTGGTCTCTCACCTGATTCTCATAGCTCTTTTTAAAGTGACAAGGCATGTGTATAGCTGTTTACATTGATGTCTCTGCAAGGAGGTAGTCACTGTGCTTTTACTTAGATGCCATCTTGGTTCTCTCTCCTGCCCCCATCATATTTTAAAATTCTTAGCAACATTTGAAACTGAACTAGAAGGAAATACTGGTGAATTGAAGCTCCTTTGGCTGTTTTTCAGATTGGTTAGCATCTAATCACCGTGTTTTTAGGTTTCTTCTATAAACATCACAAATGCTTTTACTTCAAAGTGTGGTTGTAAGGTTAATCATAAGATAAGATAAAATTTTAATAATGTAAAAACTTTAAACTCTATGAGATTCTGAAATGTCTTAAGGATACACAAAAAATATACACACCCAGGGAGAATGTATAATCAGTTCAGAAGAGTGATTTCTTATGGTTACACTCCCTTGTAGTATTCTTCCTTGAAGAATGTACTTTCCCTTAAACTTATTATGTAATATGACACTGGAATTTTAGTACAAGTATAAAATATGTTGCTTTGGTCATTTCTGGGCAATCTTATTTTACTGAATTAAGTCCAAAGGGGAAGACTTTGCCATCAATCAACAGCCATGCCTTGACCTTGCTAGTCTTACAAGCCATGCTGGAAATATAAATATGGTCTTGGCTAAGAGAGTGCCTGCCTTGTAATTAATGTGATAGGGCCTTCAAATGCCATGTAGTCAGAGAGCAATTAAATATTAACTGATTATCAACTGGCTTTGATGTCATCTATAGGTGATTTCATGGAGTTGCTGGGAAATGTTTTCTTGATAACATTAGTGTATTGCTTAAAAGGTAAAGAGATTGTCTCTCTATCACGTCCAACCATTCCTTCTATCTGCCTGAAATATTGGTTGCTTGATTTCATATCAGACACTGAGTAGGACACATAAAGTAACTCAAAGCAAGAGCTGGTGAAAGAGGCTGTCATCTTTGATGGGAGCCTTATTCATCTGAAACTTAGACACTACTTAGAAATCATTACAGTAACAGTTTCCAACAAATCCAGGTTGTTTTTCTTCAGATTTTGTTTCTTACTCTTTGTTTATCAAAAGATCCACAACTTTTTAAGATAGACATGAAACTCAAATGAGGCAATCACGAGTCTCTTTTCCATTTTCTGGAGAAGGAGATGTGTTTCCAATAAAGTACAATTAAGCCTCTTGTCTTCATTGTTCCCTTCCCATCAACCAGGAGGCAGTGCAGATGAAGTGTGAGCTCACGTGCAAGGCAATAAAGCCATCATTTGCTTCTTCTCTCCTCACACGGAAAGGGATTTCATTTTGCTTTCTTCACAAAAGTGCAGATTTAATTTGAAGTTTGGGAAAATAGAAAGAAAAAAATATGAAAACACGAAACAACAATTTTCTTTAATAGAAACCACATTTTCCCTCTGAATTATGGTACCTGAGGGTCCCTGTGTACAGGTTAGAGGTGATGAAGGTAGCTTTGGGAGGGTTTGAGGAGCTGTGGTTGATATTTTGGCCCACCAAAATATTTGGGCTTCTTGAAGTTCATGGGCCACAGTGAAATGTGAGAAACTCTTCAGTAAAGTGATCACGGAAATAAAAAGCAATGAATATTTATGTGTTTAGACCAGAGGTCAGAACCCTTTTTAGTTCTGTGACTCATTAGTGGGTTAAATAATGTCTTTGTGGACTACAGGTTCCAGTGGTGAGACTAAAGTATAGATTACAGGACAAGAAATGAAGTAGGTGAGTTGAAGAGAATGGAAGTGAGGAAAGAGAGATATGGAAAAAAGTGTCCATGAGAGTTTAAGCTAGTAGTTTATTCCTTTGATTAAAATCGATATCCTTGCCGTATTTTCCAAATGAAAGGTATTTGGGAATTTTTTTTTTTAAGTCTGGATTTTCCAGCTATTTTACTTTGAGGCAGAGGCTAAATTATATGTTAGTGGAGATGTCAATTGTACAGAATTTGAGGAATTCTCTGAATTATAGAGCTAGGGGGTGTTGTACAAGATAAGGTGGCTCAGAGACTGATCAGTTAAATGTCTAGAACAGCTATTCCACTCGTTGTCTCTTGCAGCTTTCTATTCTAGGATCACATTGTTGGGTACTAATGACCAAGACCATTCTGTCACTGGAGGGGAAAATGGTTTCTTTCTGTCCAACAAATATTTGTAATATGTTAGACAATTAATCCAAGTAAATTTCTTCCAAAGAGAAGAAATATTTGGAGTGTGATTATTTAAATAACATCAGAAAAAAGCTAACCAATAACTTTTAATATATATTTTAATTTTGTATAATGAAATAATTTCCTCCTGGAACAAAGATTTGGAAATACATTTATCAATTTTTAAAAAGATGTTTTGCTACAGTTTTGGTTTTTTGTTATTTTAGTTCTACTAACCTCCCTTTTTTCCTTCCTCCCTTGCCTCCCTCATTCCTTCTTTGCATCACTGCATCCAACTCATCTATCACAAGATATGTTTTGAAATTATTCCTTATCCCAGGAACAAAGCTGGGGTCTGTGGATGGAGAGATGAATGCAAAATGATTCTTGCTCTTGTGAATTCACAGTCCAGTGAGGGTGGTAGAGATGTAAGTATTAGTTACATATTGTGATGAGCATCTGATTGGGATGCTCAGCTGTCCCACAGGGCTGCAGGACAGTGATCACCTTTTAAAAGTCAGATGTGTATATATATATATATATATACATACATATACATATGTAAAAATATGCATATGAAAGAGGGAGATACAGAGATATCTTCTATCTGCTGGTTCACTCTCGAAATGGCTGCAATTGTCAGAACTGGACTAGTCTGAAGTCAGGAGCCAGGAGTTTCTTTATGGTTTCCCATGTGGGTGCAGGAGCCCAAAACCTTAGCCCATCCTCCACTGCTTTCTCGGGCTATAAATAGGGAGCTGGATCAGAGGTGTGGCAGCTAGGACTTGAACCAGTGCACATATGGGACTCTGGCATCATAGGTGAAGGATCAGCCTGGTCTCCGCTATGCCATCCCCAGAGATCATCTATTCTACCTCAGTCTTATAAAGGCGTTTGGTTCCTCCAAGAATAACTTATGATTCCCAAATCTTAGGATGCTAGATTAAGGATAGCTTCAAAGTCAGCCTTGTGGGTTGTAGCTACTATTGATTCAAAGAGTGAGAAGGTAAAAATGATTGTAAGATTTACTACAGGGTTCATGGATTTCTGAATTTGTGTTCTCTAGGTAGGGTTTTTCTCTCTGGGGTACAAATAACCACTGGTCCCACTCTGTTCCCAAACCTGCTATTTTATATGATTCTTTGAGAGGTTTCATCTATTCAAAGTGGCACTAAAAACTGAAATGAGGCAGGAACTGATTGAGTCCAATATCCCTTATTCTACCACCAAACCAATTAAGCAACAGTTGCTGAGGGCCCAGACCAAGTTGAGTGAACATTTGCAATTTCTCAGCTCCTTGTCATCAGCAGCCAAAAACCTGTAGGCCTCCAAAGGCCGACTAGAGCCAGGAAGAAGTTCATGGGGAAAGACTTTCTAGAATAATTAAATGTAGTTAGACACTTCAGTGACTTTTTTTTATTGCTACCAGAAACAAAAATAGGAAAAGGAAAGTAGGAAGTTGGAAAAACTTTTGTTGCTGAAACATTTTTCCTGTATCAGTGTCAGAAATTGTGTGTCATGGTAGAAAAGACATCACTGTTTGTTCCACTGGTGAGAGTTTTTCCTTTATTCAAAAATTGTGGGGTGTGTGTATGTGTATGTGTGTGTGTGAGAGAGAGAGAGACAGAATTGTGTTTTCTGGGCTGAGTTGTGAACCCCATTCATTCATAAGTTTAAGTCCTTAACCTGAGCATCTCAGAATGTAACTGTTCTTGAGTTTGAAGAAAGGGAATTTTAAAAGGTGATATGGTTAAATAAAGTGATTAGGATGGGCCCTAATTCCATATGACTGCTGTTCCATGCACTGGTTTACTCTGCATTCCCACAACAGGGGCTGGGTCAGGCTAAAGCGACTAAGAACTAAATGCAGGTCTTCCTTGTAGGTGATAGGGACTCAACTCCTTGAGCCAGCACTTGCTGCTTCCTTGCCACGGCCCAGCAGCGACACTAAAATGATGAGGCATACTCTGAGGGTCTGGAAAAGTCGGAAACACAACTAGACCCTTCACTGACAAAAGCGACTGCATTTAAACCCTTCTCTCTGCTGCCCCTTTCCCCACTGGCCTTAGCTTTCCTCCCTGCTTTTCCAGCCCTCTCTCCACCACCTTTATTCCCACCCATTCTTCTTCTCCTTGTCCCTGTCTTTCTCCGTTATAGTCTCTCAGTCTTTCTCATCGTCGTCGTCTTCACTGCCCATCTGTCCGTCCCTGTTACCAGCTACTTTTATATTGTTCTCCACCAATCACTTCTCCCCGTGGGTCCACTTAGCGCTACGTGATAGGCCAGTAGCAATGACATAATCACAGCAAGGGCATTAGCCTATCCCTGTGACTTCCTGTTTACCTGCTGGCGAGACCAACTCTGCCTCCTGGCCCTGGGTCAGCCGCCATCTTGTAACGGCCCCTACCAATCCCAGGAGCGGCTTTAGTACCCTGCTTCCCACACTTCCCAGGTTTCACATTAGCAGAAAGCTGGATTGAAGTACTACTTAGGTGTCAGTCACCTAAAGGCCAAGGAGAGATGCCTTGGGATGAATCAGTTACTCTTGAAACCCGACTGTGGGCCTCTAGTGTTCACAACGATGAGATGCAGAAGTGAATGTCTGTTGTTTATGGCATTCAGTCTAGTATGTCTGTCCCTCCTGAATTCTGATGTGACTGCTGTATGTCTCTTCTTCCATAATTGCACAAGGGGGTTTTGACCACAGTATACTTACATCTTCTCAGTTGAGTGCCAGATCAAGCATATTACTGACTTACTTACATCTTATACATACCACATTGTAGCTAGGATAGATGCTTCCTTTTTGACTGTAGGATTGTAGATGCAAGAATTTCTTAAGTGTCATGAACAATTCAACTTTGAAACATAGATCCATTACTTTTCTTGAAAGCTTCTAGATAAATTTAGTTGAGCAGAAACTCAAATTGTAAGACAAATTGTTAAAAAAATTATCTTTTTCAGATAAGATTAATGAGTATTTTCTATATATTGTGCAATTAAACCTAAAATTATAAATTATATGCTGAGGATATGATTGTGATTATTTCAAAATTTTTTATGTTCTTCAAATCAATCTCAGGGTTGTCAATGGTATTTGTCATGATTATTAATATGTATCATATTTGAACTCAGCAAAAACAATCATGAAGTTCTGCCTTTATTAGGTGTTATAATTCTAGTAAATTTTATTAAGGACATCTTTGTTTTATAAGCAAGAAAAAATACCAGGTCAATGACTGCAAAGATTCTTTATTCATCAGCTTTTTGTTACCTTAACTAAAATGCCCGATTAGATCTTTTTCATTCATTTTTTTCCATTTTTGTTCACAGTTAGCTTCCAAATAAAGACCTAGATCTATGGTACTGCAGTTTGACCCATCTTGTCTCATGAGCCTAATTTCTGCTGGAGCAACAAGCAAATAAGCTCACTATGCAGACATCTTCTTGAGTCCTCTCTTCTTCCCTCTAATCTGCTGAAAGTCAGTCACAAATCAGTCCAAAGTCCTGGAAATACAGTAATAGACAAGATCATGGAATCTTTGTGGTGTGTATAAATGAATTTGAGAGTGAGCCCAAAGATGAACTCGAAGCTGAACAAAAAAGGTGTTTCACTGACTGATACCTGCATGAAGAAAACACAATCATGATACTAGGATGGATCAGGGTAGGAGCAGAATGTGTTTCAGTCAGTTGGCCAGGGGCAGATGAGTGAGTGTTCTCCGAGTAGAGATGTCAGTAAAGGGAAAAAGTCAGCCATGCATGTATCACGAGGCAGCACAGCCTGCAATGACAGAACACCAAATAAGCAAAGAGCGTGTTTTGCCCAGTCATGGAACTTCAAGATCAGTGGCATTGTTGTAAAAGTAAGGCTTCTAAGCATGTATATTATTATTATTATTATTAGTAGTAGTAGTAGTAGTATTTAGGAGAGGGAGAAGACAGCTGACTTCATATGCACGTGTGTATGTGTGTGTGTGTGTATGTGTGTGTGTGTGTGTATTTGAAGTGTATGGTGCTCTGTAATAAAAGGAAAGATTGGTCTTGAACAGAAGGCATGGGTCATCTCTGGGGTGGGAGAGAAGGTAGAGAAAACCTGAAAAAAAGGGAGGTCTATAGACTTTTGAGAAAGTTCTTGTTCTAATTTGGTAGTAAAAATATCAAATAAGGCCCATGAGGTGGGAGTGGGATGAGCTGGGGATAGGCTCATGGTCTCATAACAAGGTAATAAAATGAATCTATTAGTGAGTGTCTAAGAGCTGCAGGACAGCGTTATGGGTATCCTTGTAGTCTGTTGTGGCAGACAGACCAATCTGCATGGCTGTGCAATTTTGTGCACTGTGCTCGAATGCTGGGGATCTGCAAAAGGACAGATGAATTTTGGTATGTGCTGAGTATTCTTCATTTGCCCACTCTAACCTATCCTTCTTTACCATGAGAGGCTGACATTTTAGGACTCAAGAAACAACCTGGCCTTTGGACTATATTTGGCAAGTAGCAGGTGTAAGCTAGAGCTTGCAAGGTAAAAGGCAGCAAAAATACATGTACTCAGTTTCCTGCTTCCTTTCCAGTGCTGATTCTTGGAATACCTACATCCCTATTTGGAGGTGCAGTCTCTTACTCAGGAGCCCTCTTCAATAGCTGTGGTTCTTTTTAGGTTCCAGAATCCATTCCCTCTTCCTGCTCTTTCCAGGTTAGGGGAGGTAATTATTTCCTAATGCTATTGGTTTGGGGATGCTGCTTTACTCTTTATTACTTCCCCTTTACCAGCCTCTGCTCCATTCCCACAGGGCTCTATTTTTTGTATTATTATTATTATTATTATTATTATTATTATTTTCCATGATACAGTTTTGTAGATCTAGGGATTCTGCCTCCTAACTTTCCTCTGGTTGAGAAATTCCCAAGACTCATTTATAGAGCACATCAGATGGTATAATCTTAACACAACTGATAAGACAGGTTGATGTACAAATCACTCAGATTCTGCATGTATCCATAACAGTGCAGGTAACAGCACCTAATCTGTAGACAGAAAGGGTTATTTCAGCTTGAAGTTTCATCCTTTGTCATTTTCTATGTGCTTGCCTTTGTGGGGCTATTTAAATCAAATTCTTTGCTATAGCTGAGCACAAAGCCCACATACTTGTGGTTTTGCTCTTTCTGAAGTTAATTTCTGCTGTTTAATGAGATCTGAGAATGAAGTCAGGCATGCACTGGAGAAAGGTCACAGGGTGTGCTCAAAGGTATATTAACTACTGTTGGAGCTGACATCAGTCTCCTTCCAAGAGGACAAAATTAAGCAGCAAATAGTAAATACGTTCAATGGCACTTTATTACAAGTAGGGCCATTTACAATGAAATAAGAATATGAGAATGGTTTCAAAGAGAAAATGGGAATGCTTACAAATAGAACACATCTTACCAGTTAGAGTGGGGTTGTGATTCCACTCAAGGTTAATGGGGAAACGGTTAATGAAGGGTACAGATTCTAAAGCTGTGTGATGCCATATTGTATCTCACAAAGGTAATTAATACTGGAGGCTCTGGCTAAGTGGACACATTATACACACTGGGCAACTTGAAATTCTGCACACCATACAGAGAGCTCCTCTGCATGTCTTGTGACTCACCCTGATAGTGGCAGTGAGACATTAAAAGCTATATGCTCTGCCCCTTTTCATCTTGGAGTTGATCTGGAGTGGGGATCCATGCCAGACATGTCATTGGCAGGTACTACGTGACCTTGAGCAAGCTACTTCATGTTTCTCTTGGCCTCAGTTTTCTCAGTCACCAAATACAGAGATTGAATTAGGTAATCTACAAAAATATTTCCTAATTTGAATTCTGAGGTTGTCTGTACTTACTGTCATCCTACTCTTATTATTTACCTGCAGTATGATGTGTGAACAGGTGTAAGTACACTCACATGAAACATTGCATCTATAATCATAGATGGAAATTGACATTAACCCATCCTTACATGCTTCTGTAGTATAGTAAGCTCATGGAAATGGAAATGAGAGCTAAATTTTGTGCTTGTCTTTCGGCATAGCAGGTGAAGCTGTTACTTGTGACAGGCTCTTGCTTACCTGCTTGAGAAGAAAATGGGGTATGGGTCAAGAAGTAGGGCCCTTGACATCTAGGTAGGAGACCAGGAAGGAGTTCATGGCTCCTGGTTTTAGTTTGGTGCTGCCCCATCTGTTTTGAGGAGCAAATCAACACACAGAGGAGAGATCTCTGTGTCTCCTTCTATCTCAGTTGCTCTACCTTTCAAAACAAATAAAATGATATTTTTAAAAAAATCATTTTGGAAGAAATGTTCAAATCTATGCACAGTATTTATTAAAAAGTGTATTTTGGAAGGAATGTTCAAATTCATGCACAGTATTTTCATGATACAAATATCCCATGGATTTTTGGAAGCTCCCATCATAGTTCTGTTTCAGATGCAACCTTTATGTTTCTGAAAAGACAATTTTAGAGATTTATATCAGAAAATGTCCATCCTCCATCCCACCATCAGTGCTCAAATTTCTCCATCTGTCTCCCAGTTTCCCCAAAGGTAAGATATCAAGGATGAGGTTATCTGTGGAATTAAAATGCCTGGGATTAGGTTGAACTTGGCCTGATGGTTAAAGGATTATCTGTCCCTAGGAAGCACACTCTTTTGTCTCATTCTGTTGCTTTTTACACTGGGGGAAGAATGAAGCTGAGGCTTCTTAGTGGCAGGTGAGTGAAGGAATAGGAATCACATTACATCCTTTACCTTTCAGCTGTCTCCTTTGGCTGTCTGGAATCTCCCCTGTTTGCCTCCTTGAGTAGAGGGGCTTAAAAGTAGGACATTTGAACACACTCGTTTTTCATCCCAGTGATCATCCTATTGACAGGCATTGCTTCAGCAGGATGGTTTGCACTCTGAGTTCAGGCCTGTTGGTTAGTGGCATCCCGAGGGCAGATTCCATTCTTATCCTCTCAGAACTCACTGGCTGCTACTTTTTAACATTCCCAGGTGCACCTTGTTTATTTCTCTTTCCCTTTCCTTAAACTCCCATTTACTTGTCCTTGCTCTTTCCCTACCCCTCTAAAAGAAAAGGTAGCCAAACAAAACATAAATCCAACCCCTTCTAAATGTCAGACTGTAGAAGTTATTCCTTATAGAGAATCAGAGAAGTACGTTGTTATTGTTTTGAATGATGTAGCTTCAAAAAGCCTGACAGATCCCAGATTTGGAGCAGCAGAGTCCCAGCAGGTGAAAGCTTTCCAAGCTAAACCTCCAGGTTCCATATCCCTCTTGTAGAACAATGGGAAGAAAATCGTGTCAGATCAACATCTTTAGAGTCCAGGTACCTTGTGTCATTGACAGCTACAGAATTGCACCTATTGATTGTGGTGTAGAAATGAATGTCTCATCAACCTTTAATTGAGTTGATTCCTAAATAGGATGGAGTCAGCTTTGACTGCGCTGCTGGGGCTAAGCAGCTCTGCCAAGCTCTAGTTGACATCTCTTTAAGAGATTTTCAATTGAAAGAATTTCATGGGTTCTAGAACAGTTCCTCAGTTGAGAGTGTCCATCAGAATCATGTGGAGGAGTGGTAAAGAAATATAGATCTGGAACCACAATGAGGCTTGCTCTTTTGTTGGGGAAGTTTGGGTAACTGCATTTTAAAATGTTCCTTTTAAAATATTCTCATGAGCCCAAGTGAGTACTCAGGAAGTTCTCTGGGATTCCATTGAAAACTAAGTGACAAGTAAGCATAGTATGTGTACAAGAAAATCCTGGAATTGTGAAATAATCACAACACATACTTTTAGGGGTAGGAGATATGGTTGTGTGGACATGAAGAGGAATAAATGAGGTCTCCCTTTGTGCAAATTTCTGCTGTGAGGACATTGACTTTTTTTTATTGCTCTGTCACTTGCTCCATTTTAAAGAATAATTGAACTTCTTTGGACGACTCCATAATTTGGACACAGCTTCCCTTCAGACTCCATTAGGAGGGATACTTCCCAGCCATCACAACAGGCACGTTGGGGAAGCCAGCGTTCTCTGAAAGAATAAATTGAATTTCATTACAAGATGCTGCATAATGCAGGGTGACCTCCTCCCATTGTTGTGTTGGGTGGATGCTCAGACAGTTATGATTTGTATTTCCTGGTAATTGCTTCCTCATGGATTCAGCCTGTTCTTGCTCTCTCTCTCTCTCTCTCTCTGTCCCAAATAGATGCCCCATCTGGTCCCTTGTTGTCATTCTTCAGTCTCACTCAAAGCCTGACATGCTCCGTAATGAATCCTTGATTTTCCTGTGGCCAAGGAAAATCAAGAGGCCATTCCATCAAAATATCCGTGATCGAAAAGCCTGTTCTCATTTTGAACTTGTGTTTTGCTTCTGTCCCACCTGACCTAGAGGGTCTGCATGAGGCTGAGGGGAGAATATTTGAATCTTGGCTACTGTTAAAACATGCTAATTCCGGTAACTATACTTTGTTTACATTCCTATGCTGCCTTAACTTTAAAACCACTCCTTATTCGTGAATGCCCAGGCCCTATGGCTCCTATGCATTTTAATACTGTATTCCCCAGGGCTGGCCCCAGCTATGGAGACCTGCACTTTGTCTTTTAAGCAGATAAAAAGAGAGGTCACTCAGAAGTAATTCCCTGACTCCTCGTATAAACAATTTAACTGCTGCAGTAACATACTTGCTTGGAATTACTCCCTCAGATTCAATTCCCTTTTCCTGTTCCACTTGTAAAAATGGTTAGTGTCCTCTATAAACTGCAGCTCACCAAGGTGCGGGGCTTGCTGTGCAGTTGTAGAATAAATGTTAATCTAATACAGGTTACTAGGTCAAATGCAATCACAGGCTTGTGGGAAAAGCTTAATACTGTTCTGCTTCTTCTAACACAGTAAACCTGGATATTATATGATAGGTTAAACACCAGTGAACCATAGCAAGAATTTTCTTGAAAGTAGGATTTAGTGTAAAGGAAACTACATTGAAATAGTGACCTAGGATTGACTTTGCTCTCCAAGAGAGCATTTGGAGATGCTGAAGTGCACAGAGAGAATGGGCTTCTTAAAAGTATGTCATCCCAGAATTGCTTGGTCATGGGACACATGCCAGTTGGACCAGCTGCGACACATCTAAAGGTTTCATATGTTGTCAATGATGACTTCAATTCCTCCTCATTCTTCAAAAATTCATGAGTACAGACGGCACCCCCACCCCCCACACACGAGTTTTTCTCATGAAAAGTTAATGTGGCATTGGATGGCCTGTTGGAATTTGGATCCCAAACTTGAACATCAAGTAAACACAGCATCAAGCATGCTGAGCAGATGTGGGCCAAGTGTGTGGGAAGGACTCTATTTAGATCTTCTTGGTGGTAGACTCCTCACTATTCTGTGTGGATATTAGTGCAGCTAAGTATTCCCAGCATGCATTCATGATAAAATGCCAAAGTAGAGACATACAGATGCTAGCAGATGTATAATAAATACTTAAGTAAATGAGTGTCAGATTTTAGGGGAGCTATAAAGTCTGGTTTGTGGGACCATTTTGGTTCTCTTGTGCATAGGGACACGGGACTGGGCCAGGGCAAGCTTTTCAGTCTTGTTAGGTCTTCCACGTGGGTGCACTCCAACTTGCTTATGAGCTTTGCAGAATGTTCTGTTCTCCTTGATTTTGCTGAAACGATGTTTATCAAAAGCATTCATGGTGAAGAAAGGCATCTAGCGGCACAAGCTAGAACCCCTCTCTCTTCCTGAAAGCAGTTCATTACAACAGGACTTTAATGTCTTCCTTTGGCTCTGAACAAAGTGCTTACAAGCTTTTTACTTGCGATACATGTATTTGTGCATTTACAGACCATGACGTAGCTCTCAAGTGATCACTTCACATGTTAGCTGAGTTACAATGTGTAAACATTTGATAAAGACTGCCCTCCACTTTGTTTTGCAATTAAATGGGGGTGATGTATTCTCTGAGAATTATGAGCTATAATGACAGTCACTCCAAGTGTGAGAATATTTCCCTTAGGGAAACAGCATAAAATAATTAGTACAGGATGAACATTATTTTTTTGTGTGTGAAATATATTATTTAAAAATTCTGTAAAGGAAATTCAAATTTTACTTTTTTTTTTAGTTGAGAGAGAGAGAGAGAGAAAGAGAGAGAAAATGAGAGAGAGGTGTTCCATCTGCCAGTGTACTCCTCAAATGCTAGCAACTGCCAGGGAGTCAAGACCAGAAGCCTGGAATGCAAACCAAGTCTCCCACATGAGTGACAAAAACCAAACTACTTGGGCTGATACCTCTGACTCCAAGAGTGTGTACTATTAGAAAACTGAAATCAGGAGCTGAGCCAGAAGTGAAACCCAGGTATCCTGATGTGGCATGCAAGTGTCTTAATGAGGGAATAACTGCTAGTCTGAATTCCAGCCATGGAAATTCAGATTTTAGAAAACAAATACAGAAAACTAGATTTTATCCCTAAAATCAAATGTTTGCAGGAATCAAATGGTTCATTTGTGAGTTTTAGCTCTGCATGGCCATTCTCTCTGGGCCAGCCCCTCCTAATGACTATCCTGCAGTACTCTGCCTTCTGTGCTTTGAGCAAGTAGCTCGCCATTTGGCCTCTGAGAAGTTGGCTGGAGGGAGGCAGCTGAAATAGTCTCTCATTCGGACAGTTCTCCCTCTAGCCAATATTAGAGCTACTACCTTTCACAGAAATGGGGGCCTTTAGGGCGTCCTATGATTGGGAAATGTCAAACACATAATACATAGATGACTGAAATGCTAGAGGCTCCTCTTTTACCTTTATTGTTGACTGAACGGTCAGATTTCTTGGGCTCTTTAGGACTCCATTTTCTCCAAGTTTTTCTTTGCAAGTGTGTAAAGAATATACCTCTCTCCATATTCCTCTCTTTCTGTTGCATGTTTTCTTTATGAGTTTGATCCTCGAGTAGTAGGTTGATGACTTGCACAATGGTTCATGTTAACAGAAGCCTATCTGGGACACTTCCCAGTCCATGGGCTGCTCCTGACATTCCTCCTGTATCTGTTCTCTATGTAAATGCAATCTGTGGAGTCTCATGCAAACTTGCCATTTCCTATTTGTGAGGTTACCATTGCCTAACCACTTTTTTTAAAATTTTACTTCTTTTATTATTATTATTTTATGTTATAGTTCCATAGATTGTGGGATTTCACTTCCCCCCTCCAGTTAACTACCCACTCACTGAGTTCCACTGTATCATTTCTATACTATGTGAGAGCTCAAACAAAAATTAACTGCAATCAGAGCTAGCCTAACCACTTTTACCTCAGTTTCTTCAGCTACAAAATGGGAATGATGTTATTGAGCTATCCAATCTGATTTTCTCTTTTTATCTTACAGCTTCTGGGTGAGTTGGACCTTGTAGATGCTGGTCTCTTTGCTAAAGTAGATCATCACATTTCTCCTTTGTCAACCATTTTCTGTCTTGAGGCTCTTGTTTTAGTCTCCTGATTGGAGCCTAATTCTTGCTGTTTGGATTTACTGTTACAAATGGATTTTCCAAACTTTTTCTACTGATTGCTATGCTCAGCCCTGACAGATCCAGACTTTATTTCACAGGGTTGTTGTGAATCAAATGGTAGGGTTTGTGTAAAATATCTGAAATTGGCAAACGTTGGTTCTTATTCCTTTCCCTTTCCTAATAAGCACTTTCAGTTGCCATTAAAAAATCTGAGAAAGAGGCCTGTGTCAGGCTAATTTCCACCCACAATGCCAGCATTCCAAATTGGTACCAGTTTAAGTCCCAGGTGCTCCACTTCTGATCCAGCTCCCTGCTTATGACCTGGGAAAGCAGAAGATGACCCAAGGCCTTGGGATCCTACACTTACCCACATGGGAGAGAGACCTGCAGAAAGTTTTTGACTCCCAACTTCAGACTGGTATCACTCTGGTCATCGTGACATTTGAGAAGTGATCCAGCAGATGTAAAATCTCTTTCTCTGTCTCTCTGTCTCCCCCTCTCTTCCTGTAACTCTGATTTTCAAGTAAAATAAATAAATCCTTTTTTAAAAAACAAGATAATCTGGGACAGTCTCTTAAAATTTTTCATCCTCTGAGGTCTGGTCTGATGGCTCAATGGCTAAATCCTCACTTTACAAATGCTGGGATCCCATATGGGTGCCAGTTCATGTCCTGGCTATTCCACCTCCCATCCAGCTCCCTAATATGGCCTGGGAAAGCAGTGGAACATTGCCTAAAGACATGGAAAGCATCTGCACCCACAGGGGAGAGCTGAGGAGGCTCCTGGCTTTGGATTGACTCAACTCTGCCCATTGTGGCCATTTGGGAGGGTGGAGGGTGGACAAGTAAATAGAAGGATCTTTTTCACTTTTTCTCTCTGTAAATATATCTTTCAAAAAAAATCTTTAAAAATTCTGATCCTCTGGAAAATGGAAAAAATGGTATTCTGCTGGGTAAGGGCAAGGGCCAATGAAATACATGAATTAGGAAGCCTAAATCCTGCCATTTCACATCGGAAAAAGAAACAAGTTTCTTCTCAGCCAGTGTCATGGTGGAAAGTATTGCCCATCAAAACTGACTTAGCTAGCTGACACAATGGGCTTAGTGTCTGGTGCTCACAGCACTTTTAAGTGCCCATGAAGATCTCAATTTCCTTTAAAATCAGAAGCCAGAAGCGAACTTTTAGGTCATAAAAAAGTTAAGATGCAATATTAACATTTTTGTTGATAATGCAATATATTATAAAATATAATAATTTAACATATATATTCATTCACATGTACATATGTGTATTTGCATGTATGCATATACAAGGATACTTCAAAAAGTTCATGGAAAATATGTTATGAATTTTTTTTCCAAAACATTTAACTCCGTTTTTCATGAACTTGGTGAAGTTCAGGGCAAGGATCACAGAAGTAAAAGTGTCCAAAGGCTCATGAAAACTGTATGATCTTATTTGCTGTGGCTTTATAACCACTGCCATGGGAATCCTAAATGCTCATGGATACTTCACCATTGTAACAGAAGTTCCTCTCCTTTTACTCACTGGTGTGGAGATTTCCCATTAGTGAAAAGAACCATCTCAAACTGACTATTTCTAAGTAAGAAGACTGCATACAGAAATCCAAAGTAAAATATGCTTCTTCATAGTAGGGAGAAGGGTCAATAAACCTAGGCTTTGAATGGAAAAAGTTTCATTGATACTTTTATCTTTACTTGTTTCCTTTCACCAGAGAACTGAGGCATGATTTATTGGCCACCAGGCTAAAACAGTTGTTGGATCAGGGGCAGTGCCTGGGATTTTGTTAGCTGTTCCTCGTCAGTGTTCCACTGTCATCCCAGGACTCGTAGTGCATTGACTCAGGCCTACAGATTCCTGGATGCAAGGAGTTCAGTTGTCTTTAAGCTCTCATTACGTAAGCAGAGTGAAAATCAGGTGTTCCTTCACCAAAACCACTTCCCTGATGGTCAGGATCAAAACAGAGATCACAGTCAGGGTGTCACCCCACCACCTTCCAACTTTCCAATGGTTGCAAATCAGGTTCCAATGTCTATCTTTACTGTGTGACCTTTCTGCCTTATTTTAAGCTCTCCAGAGAGGTGATTTTCCTCAGTTACAGACCATCTATAAAGAAAGGATGGCTACTGTATGTAGTCATTTTGGTTCAGCACTAGGGACTCTAATTTCATCACAATATTGTGAAACTGATCAGTTTCTTTGTGTAAAATCTTAAAAGGGCTCCATGGACTCTTTAAGCCAAAAAAGGGCTTTTGAAAGCAGTTCAGGAAACGGCTGTCAGAGAAGCGATTTCCACATGTGTCTCTCAATATTACAATCTCCCCCTTTAGATGCTGATCTTTCCTAGACTATACTAAGAAATGAAAGAACAGCTTATTTTCCTTTTAAAAGAGACGTAATTAAAAAAAAAGTCTCTGAGAATCCTGTATGTGGGGTGATATGCAGACCATTAATTTTTGAGCCCAGTGTGTATTCTCAATTTGCTATGAGTATTCCATTTCATCTAGGTCAGGAAAAATTACGTGTGTGTAACTGAAGTGGAGTGTGAGTTGTAAACAGAGCATATGATCCCAAGAATGCAGAAAGATGGTATAAATTTGCATCTTCTTCTTAAGAGGAACCCTTTCTAAAAATACTGAAACCATTTTAATCCAATAAAATAAAAAGGAATGGGGTGGAAACACCACCCGAAAGCATCACACAACCTTTTCTTCAAATCTTGGGAAAAAATTACAAACACATTTGTCCAGCTGTCAAATATCCTTGGGGCAAAATTTTACAGTTGTAGTGCACATTAAACTGAAGGTCAATATAGAACTCTGGAGACCAGCAGAACAATTTTCATTTCTGTGGAGTGAGTCAGCCTTGTTCTGGAAGACTTTTTAGCAATGGGACTTGAAGCTACCTGTGGGGCAGAGCCCAGGGTTCCAGGAAGGTCTGCATCATTAGTGAGAACACATAAGACTTCTCTTCTCTAAGGTACCAGAGCTCCTTTGATGCTAGGCTGTAAAGCATAATCTTGGCCTCTGCCCAGCATGGTCACCATTTATTTACTGGAAATCAACATGTAGTTCATTTTGTGGTATTAAGCTTTTGCTTTTGAATTTATGTAGGTGTTAGGCTTCATCTTTTTTGCTCCTTCTCTCACTTTATCACTTGGGTATACAACAGGGAAGTTAGATTTTAGGGAATGGCTTTCCTGTTGATTCATGCTCACACACTTGTCTGCAAAGCTCATATGCAGATGTCATATGATTACCTATAGGAATAGACAAACTGTCTGGGTACTCTATTGGCCAGTAATCTGAGAAAACTGGAGTACTTGTTTAAAGAGGCTGTTTACTCCTGGGTTTAAGTTCAACTGCACCTATATTTTTTGAGTGCCGACCATATTTCAGGCTCTATGAAAGATGTGGTAAGAGATACAGGATGAAGAAGATAGAGATCTTCTCCAAAAAGGTTTCACAAACAGGCAAGGGAGGCAGAGGGTTTTGACAGACAGGAAAAAAATTTTTTTCCAGGCAGAATAGCTATGTGGGGAGAACATTAGGAATAAAAGAACAGCATAGAAGATTAAACCAATTAAACCAGCTCATATTCTCTCTCTCTCTCTCTCTCTCTCTCTCTCTCTCTCTCTCTGTGTGTGTGTGTGTGTGTGTGTGTGTGTGTGTGGCAGGAGGTGGGTCATAGAGTAGCACAGGCCTTTGTAATAGATGCTGTTGGGTTATATAGAATCAGGTTCCAGCGCCTTTCAATCTAAAAGATCTAGCATGGATGATAGGTATGTGCATAAATATCTTAATAGGAAACAGACTGCAGGAGATGGTGTGAGAACATCATATGACGTACTGTGACTGCATCTCAGAGAGAGATGTAGGAAGGAAGAGTTATAGGAGGATTAGAGCCAGGGGGTAAGATGGTTAAAAACGTCAATGATGAATTCTGCTCTTTAAAGACAGTCCTTCTGAATGATGGTATCAGGCTACAGCACATTCTTGCTGAGAGAAAGCTTTTTTAAAAAATTTTTTCCTTTAAGTCAAGATACCAAATTCTGTGTTTTCATTTGCATTTTGCTGTGTTTATTTATTTGATGTCCTCATAATTGTGTTTAAAATAAAAAGTTGCAATGCATACACAACCACTCTTGTGGTGACCTCAAACCCTGCCTTCACATCAATGCTTTCTAAAATAAGTACTGTGCAACTTGTATGCAGAGCACATGTGTTTTCAAACAAGAGTAGAGAATAAGCTGTAAATCTAAAATTCAGAGGAGTTATCTTTCTGAAAATCTATTATTTGGGAAAGTTAGAGTAACTAAAGTGAAATGATTTGGTGGGCTTGAAGTGTGGAAAGAAGTTATAAGTATGTCATGTTGGGATAATCATAGCCATAGAGGATGAGAAACTGGAAAATGTGTATTTGTCTCTCTGCATCCATGTGAAATTGGTCCCAGTACTCCTGGAGAATACCAAAATCCTTGGGTACTTACATTCTTTATATAAAATGACATGGTATTATTATTATGTAACCTATATATACCTTCCTACAAATACCTTGATGTATACTTTAAGTTCTCTCTAGATTACTTACAATGTCTAATGCAACATAAAAGCTATGAAAATTGCTGGCTTATTGCTTAGGCAATAGTGATAAAAATTTGCACACAAGTTCACTAAAAATGCAATAAAAATTGGGGGACTGAATATGTGTAATCCAAGATTGGTTAAATCTGCAGATACAAAAGCTTTCCTGTGAAGAGCTAACTGTATACGAGAAACATACTGGCTTGAGGAAAAGTGGGACAGTTTAGTTAGGGAAAAGTGAACTACCAGAGTAGTACTAACATGATTGTAAGCACATACCAACTCTCTTAAGGTTATAATAGTCTTTTGAGGTGGATCTCACTGAATTCACTTTGAACTGACAGTAAATGTAAGTTTCACAGGACACACAGTTTATAATTAAACGTTACCCAGAGCCTGATGCACATGCGGTAATCCCTTTAACAAAGTAAGTTGCAAGAAGAGAAGGCCACCAAGAAGAGGTTTTGAACTCAGGTTTCTTCCTGTATAACATAGATCTAATTTAGATTTGAGGAAAAAGAAATATTGCAAGTTTACTATATTTTCCAAAGAAAACAAGCTTGGGTTGTAGAATCACATAATCTTAGCATTTTGAAGCACAGGGATCCATTTCTCATGCATGCTAATTTCTCATGTTATAGATAAGAAAACAGATTTAAAGTTAATTAAAATCATCAGATATTTGCTGGGAATTAACAGTATAAAGCAGTGTACACTGTGCTTGAGCGACATGATTTGCTCATCAAGTTGCTGGAATGATCACATTAGAAGTCAAGGACCACAAAACAAAGAGCAGACACACAAAACTTCAACTATTTGGGAGTCTTTAAGGGAAAAGGCCTGTGGACTTTCTAGGAAAGTACAGTATAAGGTCAGTGATCTGACTCAACTTTAAAATGAAATCCACCCTTTGCTCCAAGTGCTTTGATTTGCTGGATGTTCAGTCTCAGCTATTAGCAGACCCAGAATAATAGCACTTCTTTTCTCCATAAACTTAATTTTAATAAATTCTTTTTGTAGAATACAAAACATACAAATTCTTTTTGTAGAATTTGTTGGGCCAGTGTTGTGGTGAGCACTTTAAGCTACCGTGTGTGATGTCAGCATTTGTTCATCCTCTGCAATGCCTGGCAAGTTGTGCAACCTTAGACAAGATTCTTTTCTTTCACAAACTGTAGTCTTTTCATGACCAAAAGGGGTAAAATAAAAATCCCTATATGATAAGATTTTGGAGAAGATTAAATGAGCTGATGCAGATAAAGGGCTTTCTCTTGCCTAGTTCACAAAAAGAGTTCAAAATACCTTAAATGTTTCTAACAAGCAGTAAGTTCATTATGAAAGTTGTATGACTAAGTGTTTTTGCTGAACATGCAAGTTATAATCAACACTATCATGATTTACATGTTACCATATAGCATAATTATGTTGATATGACTACCATGTTACTATATTCATTAACATTTGTTACGCTAACTAACGTATCTTGAGAAGAAAGGAAAGTATTTCAGCTATAGCTTGAAGGTTCGCAGTTGAGAATCAACTGGCTCCATTATTCTGGCATGTGGTGGAAGCTGCCATTGGTGCAGCAAGTCTGGAGGAGATGATCACATGATGAGTCAGGAAGCAGAGATAGATGCTTTGCCAGACTCCTCTGAGATCACCAATCCTCTTGCAAGAACCATCCTCTGAGGGCAACACTCCCAGTGATCTAGACAGCGTCCACTGGCTTTATTACAGCCCAGCTGCCACAATTAGATTAAGTCTCCATCCTTAATCTATCAACTCTTAACATTAAGAAATCAGAGTTTTTCTTTCTTTTTTTGAGGGAGGATTTATTTTAGTTTTATTTGAAAGGCAGAATTACAGAGAAAGAGAAGAGCAAGAAAATCTTCCATCTGCTGGTTCACTCTCCAAATGATCACAACAGTTAAGGCTGAGTTGATCCAAATCTAGGAGCCAGGAGTCTGGAGCTTCTTCCGGTTCTCCCAAGTGGGTACATGGTCCCAGGGCTTTGGGCCATCCTCTGCTGCCTTCCCAGGTCAGATAAAGGTTGCTGGTTGGAAGTGTAGCAACTGGGACATGAACCAGTGCTATGGGCATATGAGATAAGCGGGCAGAGGCTTATCCTACTATGTCATGCTGCCTGCCCCTAGAGTTCAGAGTTTAAACATCTATATGAACTTTGACAGCCAAGTCCTGCTCAATTCATAACACTAAGATTTTATTGTAAATAGCAAATTCCCTTTTTACTAGATATATTTTGTAAATTCAATATTCATATTGGTAGAGTTAAATCAGAATAAGAAAATAGCCAGTAAAAAGTGATCATGTTTAAAAAATGTTTTATGGAGACTACTAGGTGGTTTAAAGTCAGTTATATGAAGACTCCTGTGGAGAAAAAAAAATACATTCTGGAATTTATGGTTAGGAAATAACTTTTCTCCCTCTGTTTCATTACTACATTAGAAGAGGAGAGCCATTTTACCCACAATCCCTCCCTTATGCTTTGGCTGACTAATCTCCATACTACGTGTTATATTAAACCAAAGAACCTTTTGTTAGTATGGATGTGGTTTTTGTTCTTCCTCTTACATCTTTACTCATTTTAGTGATTTCTACTTTTATAATTTTTGTTCCATATATATATGAGAAGCAGAAAGGCAAGTAGATGACAAAACTGCCATCAGCTGGTTTATTCCCCAAATGCCCTCACAGGATGGAGTGCACAAAGTTTTGGAAGGCAAGAACTGTCTTTCAGGAACATTCCATCTCGATATTTCACTTTTTTTTCTGGTCTAAAGCTATTATCCTTGAAGTCAATCCACTCGTGGTTATGGAATGTGTTGCGCTGAAGAAGTTTTTCTGTGAGCAGTCATGAGAGTCCTTGCAGATTGGGAACCAGCTACAGCTTCGATTACTCCACCTGCAGATAAGTATGCTGTGAGGAAATCAGTATCTATTGCCATAGAGCCATAGACAATAATTTAGGTATAAGGCAAATAGTGAATTTTGAGGATTTTTAAATATCTTAACTGAAAGGTAAAAAAAAAAAAAGCAAAATGAAACCAAGCCAAACCCTACCAGGCTGAATTAGAGTGGTAGGGAAGGAGAAGCACCGAAAAAAAGAGAGCGAGAGAGAGAGCGAGAGAGAGAGAGAGAGAGAGAGAGAGAGAGATAGGGTTTCATGGAGATCCAGGGCAACCAGTGAACAGAGTTTCATAATGGGTAGCTTATATTCTGCCTATTGCTGTATGTGTCTAATGTTCTAGATGTAACTTAAGTGTTTAGTGGTGTTATGTGTGGTTCATTCTATTGTGTGAGTTCTTCCCAACTCTTTCCTTTGTGATTATTATATAATCCTGCATTAAAATAAGCCTTTATGTTTTTCTGTCACTCCTCTCTCTGTAAATCTTTCTTTCTGGTAGAAATGAATAAATCTTTAAAAAAAAAAGGTTATGGAGCTGGGTGGACGCAGGCATTACCCTGGTTTCTACAGAGTGTCAACTTAGATGTTCAGAGGTAACCGTAGAGCTGCCTGCACCTGCTTCTACTCGAGTCTCCCACTTCTTACCAGCAAGAAGGCTTCAGTTTTCTGGGTGTTGCTTTTCAAAATGATTTAGGACGTATTTCCTTTTTTAGAGTCTGTCTCAATTAGAAACTAAAATTCATATAGCAGGGTTATATGGCCCTTATTAACTCTTAAATTGTAAAATTTGAATTTGTAAGTTCTCGTTTGAAAGTCATCCTCCTTTCCAAAGAAACTAGTGGGAGCTCCAACAGGCGAGGTACATTGGCTGATTTTTGCTTTCTTGAGAAATTAACGTCTTGTTTGCTTTGCTCCAGGCACACCCACTCTCACAAAGCCACATTCTTTTTGTTTCACTTAGGAGAGAACAAAAGTGCTGTCAGGAGTCACAAAAACACCTGAACCATTCCTTTTCTATTTCCACAAATAGTTTATGGGGCCACTGAAAGATGGTGATGTTATCTTTTTAATATTCTGAGGAATAATCCTATTAAATGAAAAACAAAGGAAACTGTTATGCCTAGGAGGCGGCATTACCCTGGAGCTGATGGGCAGGCATCAAGTTACCTTACAAACCTCCAACTGTGTGTTGCCTCTATCGCTCCATCAAGGGCTTGGTGAATGAGCAATAATTTGTGGCTTCTGCTCATCTCTCTTTGCGAACTTTGTTCTGTGGAATTAGATACAACTTTGACAAATTAGAAAAAGCTCCCCGGTGCCCCGCTGTCCCCAGTACTGCACAGTCCACTGATTGTGCGCTAGCCTTCTGAAGTTCGGCCATGTCAGGCCATCAGCGGCAGCTCTTCCACCAGAGCACGCTTTTTAATAAGCAAGTCTGTCAGCACCAGGTTCTTCGGATCTTCCGACCTCCCCTTAATCCTTGGGACGCGCTGACTTTTCTTCTCTGTTTCGCTATGGCAAGAAGCCTCATGCCAGCAAAGAAGTATCTTCTTTGTTTATAGACTATGGGCAACAAAATTAACCTTTGGGATTAACTGTAAATGAGTGAGGATCGTGTTTTTTCTCTCCCCAGGACAAGAGACAGGGATTAGCACTTGTGTAGAGACAGAGCATGGGCACACACATCCCTCTCCGATTACAAACAAACATGGTTCTGCTCATCTTCTCTTTTCTCTGTTCATGCATGTTTTTTTCTGCAATGGATAGAAATAGTGAAGAATATTCCATGTTTCCATTTCACCTCCTCAAGAAAGGATACAGCTATAACACAACATATTTTGGACGATGTCCAATACACCTCAAGATCAAAGTTGTCTTTGGATAAAGACATAGGGTTATCTTTTCCCAATGGGAATCTTTGTATCTGGGTGTTGAGCAAGGACGTGGAGTGATACCACACAAAAATGTATTTAGAGGAAAGTGTCTTTGGTTTACGTGGCAGTGCATGCACGTTTAATAATAACAGCTGAAAGCATTGTGACTCTGCAAAATTCAGGGACTGCTTTTTCAGCAAACGTCCTTCTACTGTGGCTTTCCTTTTCAAAAGCAAAGCATTTAGCAAGAAAATGGGAAAGAAATTTTGTTCACATGTATTTACAACTGGTTATGTAATAACTGCCACTTGACTCAGTGAGAATGATGAAAATTTAAAAAAATTAGGTTGACATAAATAGCAGTTTATTTGTGAGAAGAGAATGGAAGCCAGTTTTTCAACGTAATTGTTGTTATTGGTCTCTGGAATCCCCTAAAGTGTGCGGCAAGATGAGGTCAAGACTGGATTTTCTCTGATTCATGCAAAGCTCCAAAATGGACTTCAGATACCCAGTGTTTGGTGTGTAGAGTGTAACATTCTAGTGTGTATGATCCAATTTTGGTGACGTCTTTACCTTTCAATCCAATTCAAAAAGGACAAGGTGTCTCCACCACTGTGATGGTCAAATTGCTGCCCTCTGCAGGCCCACTTCCTGGTTCCTGTCCTTCTTTCTCCAAGCTGCTGAAATGCATCTCAGACTTGGAATAGTGACTCATTCTGGCCACAAGTATTTCTTGAAGCCAATGGTTTCTGTTAGAAGCATATGCTGATTGTAGTTTCTTCATGTTTTGTAGGATTCAGTGGAACATGACCACTGTTACAATTTTGTTGCCTTTCATCAAACAGGATCATTTTCTGCTGTTTTCAGTACTTCTTTTCCCCTTTTTAATAAGGCAGAACAAAATAAAGCAATATGCCAGCACGTAGATATTTTATTTTTCACTCAACAGTGACAAAGACCGTGACAATTAAATGGAAAAGAAAAGAGACTTTGTTGTAGGTGCAAGATTGGAATTGTGCAAAATGGAGAGTTAAGCAGGTCAGTGCTCATAAGGCCATAAGGGAATGATCAGAGTTTTGTTGGGAGAGGGATGAAAAGAGAATGTGTGTTGGAATCCGTAGTTTCTGTTACCGTCATCTTGGGCCAAATACTTAACATGTACTGCATTGGTTTTAGCTGAGGAAAGTGCTTGGAAGATGCAGTTTTTTTAAGTTCATGTGGATCTCTGGGAGATAATAAAAACCCTTATTTACAAACAATGTGCTTTCAGCAAAGTGTCTTTGTGTCTGCATCAGTGGAATGATAATTTCTTTGTTTTGCCATTGTGGGAAAAGCAAATGTTATTCTTCAGGAGCTGTGATATGGATACAGCCGTTTAACTGAGTGTGTGACAGAGTTGGGGTCATTTAATCTCTGTGTTCATGAATATTCTCACTACCACGGTGAAGTTAATCATGTCTGCTTTAGCATTCTTGACGGGTTCCTGTGAGGATCAATGAGGATCTAGATGAAAGGGCTCCACCTGGCTCCCTCATATCTATCCTTGAAATGTGGCCATGGCGTGTCATCACCACAGGGACCTTTCATGGACTGTTGGAAGACTGGATGGCAACCTGCCCACCTCAAGGGAGCCGCTTACTATGCTCAGTAGCTCTTACTTTCTGTGATTTTTTTTTTTCCCACTACTCTTCCGGAAACTTCCTGTGGGTAAGAATACCACTCCTCATTCTGCATCTCATGAAGCATAGAGCCTAACCCAGCAATCTGTTCACAATAGGCACTTGGCAAAGAAGGGTAAATGATGGGCAGATGCAACTCTAACATGAAAAGCGATGCTGTGGGCCCGATGGGATAGCCTACTGGCTAAAGTCTTTGCCTTGCATGTGCCAGGATCCCGTATGGGCACCAGTTCATGTCCTAGCTGCTACACTTCCAGTCCAGCTCCCTGTCTGTGGCATAGGAAAGCAGAAGAGTACAGCCCAAAGCCTTGGGATCTTGCATCCGTGTGGGAAACCTGTAAGAAGTTCCTGGCTCCTGGCTTCAGACTGACTCAGCTCTGGCCATTGTGGCTACTTGGGGAGTAAACCAGCAGACCGAAGATCTTTTTCTCTGTCTCTTCTTCTCTCTGTAAATCTGCCTTTCCAAATAAATAAATAACTCTTAAAAAAAAATAAAGGAAAGTGATGCTGTAAGACACTCTAGGTTTGCTACTGATTAGACATCAGCTTCCCATGGCAATGTACATTGAAACAAATTTTAAATTATTTTTCACAATTCTTTTTTAAAAGATGTATTTATTTATTTGAACTATAGAGAGAGAAGAAAAAGAGAGAAAAATCTTTCATCTGTTGATTCACTTTCACAAATGACCGAAATGGGTAAGATTGGGCCAGGTGGAATCCAGGAGACAGGAGTTTCATCTCTGTCTCTTACATGGGTACAAGGGGCAAAGTACTTTGGACCATCTTCCCAGGTGTATTAGAAGGGTGCTGACTGAGAGGAAGTGAAACAGGCAGGGCTGAAACTAGTGCCCTTTTGGGATGTGGTTGTAGACACTGAATCCTCAGAGATAGATTCTTCAAAGTCCATGAGATTTAAGGAAAATAAAATAAAAGGCCTTTAATGTAAAAAAAAAAATCTGGAACTATCATATCCCTCCACAAATCCCTACTGTGAAGCGAGGAAGAAGGTATAATAATAATGAGAACAATGATTATGTAGGAGATCTGAAGGTGAAAGGTCGGTGAAAGCATTGGGTTGTATTCCTACACAAGTTAAGCCCACTAAGCCTGTGTGACTTGCAAAGCAATGCAAGTGAATTAAAAGTGTATAATGAGGAGGCTGGTTACATGATGCAGTGAGTTAACATGTTGCCATCGATATTGGAATTCCACATTGGAGTGCTGTTTCAAGTCTCAGATGCTCCATTTCTGAAAGTGAATGGATTTCCAGGCTCCTGGAGGGGTCTCGATTGTTACAATTTTTTAGCAAGTGAGCCAGTAGATGGATAATATCATCCTGTCTTTTCCTCCCCTTACTAGTCTGCCTTTCAAATAAAGAAAAATAAATCTGAATAAAGAATATTTGTAATGTGGCTCTTGGTGTGTTAGCCAAGCAAGCAAAGCAACAAATCACGTATTTTGGATTTCCATAAGTGAGGACATATCTGTAGAACCAAGTCTATATCTCTCTGTGAACACCACTTTGGTAACTGTCATCCTAGAGGAGATGTCAGTTTTCTTCCTCATCTGCTCCCACTCTTCTTCCCTTTGCATCTGGTAGTTTACAGTAAAATTTCCAACAAATATGAATTGTTCAACAGTCCCTAGCAATGTACTGATTGATTATGTGTACCAGACTTTCAGCACACAATTAAGCTAAACAGAACTGCATTAAAGGAGTATGAATAATTTGACTTCAAGCCACAAAAACAAGGGAAGTGAGTGAAAGCAGAGTCTCTGACCTCTCCCACTTTAGCGTATTGTAGGAGAGAAAGTGTAGTCACTTTAATTATAAATCATACAGCTGCTGTAACATGATAATGCTCAAAGGAAGTCACTGTGACCTTTGACTTGGAGGTGTTTCCAGCTAGAAATTAAAGTGAACAGTTTGTTCTTCACATAGAAACAAAATTCTTTATATAGGCAGGGTAATGGACAAAAATACTCTCTCCTGCCATATGTGGATAATGCCTATTTGTACAAGTTATTTCATGTCGTCTTAACCAGTATGAGTTTGCTATGACATATTAATGTTGTCTTAACACTATTTTTATGTCAACATGCTGTTAATGACTTTAAAAGCAATTTTTCAGAAAAAAATCTATTCCATATTTACAACAATGGAGTTTATTGATATCCTTGCTCCTTTCTGATGAAAAAAAGTGGCATTTACTAACTATGAGAACATTTGGAAAAATGTAAAATAAAAGTACATGAAAGGAAATAAGATCCATCCCTAGTCCTACCATCTTGGGAATCTTGACATAACCACAGTGCAGGCTGTGTACCTCTCCTGTGTGTGTGTGTGTGTGTGTGTGTGTGTGTGTGTGTGTGTGTGTGTAGGTATAGTTCATGATGTCATTGTATACATTCTTTGGAACCTGCTCCTCTCGTTTTTAAGGATTCCACAAGCATTTTTCCACTTCCTAAAATATCCTGCAAAAGTAGTATTTGTAATTATTAAATAGAATCCTTCCAGGTGAATAAATAATATCTTAATAAGATTTATGTTTAACGTTCAATTATTTCAATTTTCAGTTTTTTTTGGTCTGAAAAGCAAAAGATCTAAATGCGTGACGAGTGCTATGAATAACTATCTAAGGATCACTGATGCTTCAGTAGAGGATACAAGCAGTTTGAAGCCTCCTGTTCTCTTGTGCCCAAGATTCCATGCCAAAAGGCCAAACAGGCTGAGCCACTTGTAATCTCAGCAGTGGTGGATGAACCACCATTGCCCTGAAAGTGGGTGTTCTTAAAGGCAAAAATACCTTCGAGATGGAGGAACAGCATTCTGAAGTACATGAATCAGAAAATCCTTCCGTGTTTTCATTCTGTGCAAATAGCAATGGCAGTTGGGGAGGGGGCAAAGAACTGTAAAAGAAATGTGAAGAGCCTCCAAATATGAAATATGTTACTTATTAGAAATCATTTGTGAAGTATGAACCCTGTTTCAAGTGGGTATCCATTTAATTTCTCAAAGAAGAGAGTTTAATGATAGAAATTTTCTTACATATTAAAGGAATCAAAGCACAGAGAGCTATTTATAAAGGCTCATCCAGGGCACACTTCTGTTTCTGGATAAGATAGTTATTCAGACTCCTGTCCAAATATTCCCCTTTTCCAAGAACTGCTCTTTAACTTAGTCTAGGATGTTTGGTCCTAGCAACTCTGTACCCTTGCTATGATAGATTAAACTGTCTGGCTCTAGCTAGGGGTAGCAAGTGATTTTTCCAAAGTTTATAGGATAAGTTGGTCTCTTGTATAAGTTGCCACTCCTTTGGTTGCAAGGAATAGGAAATTTGACTGTTTCCAGTGTTGTGTTGACTGGGGTACTCAAACTCTTCTAGAAGAGCCTTAGGTTACAGATATGTTTTACTCAAGAGCTCAGATGATGTCACCAGGATCCAAGTCTTGGCTGCTTTTCTCTGGGATGTTTCAACCCTCAAGCTGGCCCCTGTCACAAAAGTACCAATGGTGACCACATACTAAATTTCATGTTCACACTCTGGCAGGTCAAGGGGAGAGTATGGAATTTGCGTCCCAATGCTTGGACTTGTTTATGCTCCATTCCCTTCTCTTAAACCCATTAATGCCTACAGTAATGGACTTTGCTAGCTGATTTAAGCCAGCATACATTGTGCTCTGGAGCTGGGGTTGTGGTCCATCCTTCACACATTGCACAGCTGAGGAACTGGAATATATTAGGAAAGAGGAAATCAGCAAATATCTACTAATATGTCCAAGCCATGGGACTCCCACTTATGCATTGTTATGGGAATGAATTCTACTAAATGGATGGACTATAACAGAGAGGCAAGACTAAATTAGGCCATGCAAATAAAGAGACAGGGTACAGCAGAGAACACTGATGGACTGTTGCTTCTAGTCCTTTTCTAGGGTCCAATTCTCTCTTCATTTCCTGAGTTCCTTGAAAAGTCCCCATATCCTTATAACAAATTCATTTTTTTTTTGTTTAAGTTGTTCTAAATTGTTACATAGCCAAGATTACACCAGTTATTTCTTCTGAAACTACCAATCTGCCTCTAATGGCTACTCACCTTCTCTGCCTCTTTTAACTCTGATGCATGTCTTCCATTTGAGAGTCCTGTTCCTTCATTAAAAGGTGATCTTGTAAGATGTCTTGGATTAAATGTTACAGGGGGAACAGGGAGCCACAGGAGTTGACCACGTTCCCAAGACACTGGCAGGACTTTACTAGGTCCATTTGATAGGGTTGTAGGGAAGACATCTGACTCCATTTACTAAGCAGATGTTTATCAGTTCCCTCAGTAGGAATACTGCAAACATTTTCAAAGAAGCCTTTCTTTCCCTCCTCTCCCCTCACCTTGGATGTGATGTTCTGTGAAATATGTTGACTTTTTTTTTTTACAAAACCCATAAAAATGTCCTGGTTGACATGCATTGTTGTGACAGGCCCTGGTAGACTGTGTCAATCATATTGCATTACATTACATTAAGTGACATATTGTAATGTGATTGATACAACATGGGATGACACATCATAATGTGAAATATCATCTGGAAAATAGAAAAACAACAAAGGATTCGAAGCCACTTCACTACTATTTTTTAGTATTTCTGAATGTGACAAAAGATATTTTCTAAAAATCTCAGGTCTTGTTAAGGTTTTTATATAATGTGTTTCTTTTGTCTTTAATCAGCAGGTAATGTAGAAAACATTTGTATTCTGTTGGGGTGGTTAGACTCTGAAGTATTCAGAGACAGAATCTGAATGTCTTTAAACCTCTCTGTACATCTAAGCTAACAAATTTTCTACACATTAGAACTACCATCATAAATGTTTTAAAGGTATATATATTAAAAAAAAAGGTATATATATTTATCTGGAAAGCATATTGAGAGAGAGAGAGAGAGAGAGAGAGAGAGAGATCTTCCATTTCTGGTTCACTCTAAAAATGACCACAATTGGGCCAGGCTGAAGTCAACAATCAGAAGCTTCATCTAGTTCTCCCATGGTGGATGTTGGGGTCCAACCACTTCAGCCATCTTCTACTGCTTTCTCCAGGGCATAACAGGAAGCTCAATCAGGCATGGAGCACCTAGGGCAGGAATTGGAGATGCTGGGGTTGTAGGAGGTGGCTTAATTGCTACAAACCAGCCTTTTACAACTTTTATATTAAAAGTATTTTATTTTCCTACCCCAACTCTTGGATTCCTCTTTAAGATTTGTTATGTTTCTTTCTCTTATTCTACAAAGACAGAGGGAAAATTTCTTCTCAGATTTCATTGTGAGGTCAATGAGAATCCTTTTTAAGAAAAAAAAATATTTGAAATGTAGGGCGCAAGAGAGAAAGAGAAACAGAGAGAATATCTTCCATCTACTGCTTTAGTCTCCAAATGGCTGCAACAATCAAAAGTGGGCCTGTTTGAAGCCAGGAACCAAGAGCCAGGAACTTCTTCCTGGTCTCCCATGCAGGGCCATGGGCCCAATCATTTGAACCATCTTCTGTTGCTTTCTCAGGCACATTATCAGGGAACTGGGTGTGGACAGCTGGGTCACAAGCTGGTACCCATTCTCACCTTATCTGCTATGCCACAGTGCCAACTACTTAAGAACTTATGTCATATTGTATTTTAAAATTTTTGTAGCACAGTGAATTAAGCTTTAGCTTGTATTGCTTGCATTTCATGTCAGAGCTGGAATCCTGCTGCTGCACTTCCAATCCCAATCCCTACTAATCAACCTGGAAATGTAGCATAATATGGCTGTGTGCTTGGGATTCAGCACTCATGTCAGAGATCCCAGTGGAATTGCACGGCCTTGGTTTTGATCTGGTCTAGCCCCAAGAGTTGTGGTCATTTGAGGAATAAGTCAGTAGATGGAACATTTCTTATTCTCTCTTGTCTCTCCATCTTCATCACTTAAATAATAACGTCAAATAAATAATAATAATAAAATATTTTTTGCTGTATACAGAGCTTTACACAATTCCTGCCACATGACAACACTTACCACTTATTGAATGAATTACTACCTCTGTAATTGTGCCACATTTGTAGGCATTGCATTAATTTAATCAAATGTAGTAAAACCCTATGGGTTCATTTCCTAGTGATGACATAGCAAATAATCCAAAATTTGAAGAATTAAAGCAACAGGAATTTTTTTTCTCTCACAATTTAAGATGACAGGTGTTCAAGAAGGCAGCGTCAAGAGGACCGCAGTCCCTCCAAAGCCTTCAGGAAGAACCCTTCCTTGCCACTTTTGTCTCTTGGTGGTGCCAGGGGTTCCTCAGCTGTCAGGGCAGCATGTCCAGTCACTGCTTGCACCTTTGCATGACCTGCTTCTCAGACTCTGTGCTTCCTTTTCTTACCAAGATGTTTGTCCTTACCTTTGGGGTTCACCAGGGTAATCTGATTAATCTCCTCTCAAGATCCATAACTTAGTTGCATCTGCGAAGACCCTTGTGAATTTTTCCTCCAAACGAGGTCACATTTGTAGTTTCTAGTAAACATATGTTTTGGGGACGCCACCAACTGGCACGCCTCAATAACCAAAACAAGAGGGAGATGAAGATCTTGGGGAATGAACATTTTTGGCTAATAGTTGCTTAACATATTTTTGCTTTGAACTTCTCCTCTTTATTTCCCTATCTAAGTAATGATGTTGTTATGAAGATAATAATGTTTATTTAATAATAGATATGCTTATGATGTTACATAGTTCCCAATCTGAATATGAATTTGCAATGCTTTGTGTAGATATAAAGCATTTTAAAATTTGAGTTTGTACAAAGTCATTTAAAAGTAAATAAAATGACCTCATGTCCTCTTCAAATGGGCTGGGAAGTATAAGTGATGCCTTTTATTTAAGCAGGATGTAGGGAACTGTTCTGGGTAGTGAAGAGTTTTCAATAGATGGGCTCCAGTAAATTTTCTTACATGCAGAGCCCATCCCTGTTTGCCATAAGGAGTTGCACTCACACCTACTAAAGACATAGGAATGCAGAGAGAAGAGAAATGTCACAGGAAGGGAAGAGAAGTTGATGTGAAAAAGAGTAATCCTCAGTGCCACTAACAGTTCACCTGTTTTCCAAGTAACGTGGGGCCAAACCTGAGAATCAGGTGTTTTCTTGTCATACTGGAAAATCCACTTCTGGTCCTCCTTTTTTACAGCAAGACAGCACCACCATAGAACTATATTACCTTTCTCTGCCTTTGTTCAATATCTTGCAGCTGCATGGAGTAGTTTAATAAATCAAAATCATTGTTTTCAATTTTCATTGAGGCTATATGGGTGTTCTTTTGAATGGAGTTCAATTATTGGGATGGTATATATTACTTTGAATCATTTTACAGCTCAATCAATATGCACATCTTCATAATAAATATTGATGTTCTTTGGATTCCTTCATCAGGATCCCACATACTCAACATGGCTGTTCAGATTCAGGTAGTCCAGCATAATTAATATTTTTAGTTTATTCTTATATTGAACTCTGTCACTCACTTCTGAATGTAGACCTTGCAGAAGAGAAGAGAAAGTCTGAAGCCAAAAAAAAAAAATCATCCAAAAATCTAGTATGTTAAAACACTTCATGAAACTGTGAGATCTGACATTTATTGTGGGATTCCATTTATGCAGAAAAGCAGACTTGACTCATTAGAGAAAATAACTAACTGCTTTCCCGAAGAATTAGGACAAGTTCATGGCAAGTTTACAAAATGTGTTGTTTTGTAAACTTTTTTTAAATGTATTTATATTTATTTATTAGTAAAAGAGAAATCTCCTGTAAAATGCTTTCCATCTGTTATGTTCACAAAAACTGGGGCTGGGCCAGGCAGAAGTTAGGAATCAGGATCTCCATTGTGGTTGTCCACATGGGTGGAAGGGACCAAGTACTGGAGCTGTTATCTGCTGAATTGGAAGCAGCGTAGATCTCAACCCCAGGCACTCTGATATGGCAAGTGGGCATCCCACGCAGGTACTTAATCTACTGTGCCACAGTGTCTGCTCCCAAAAATTCTTAACTGGCCTAAATCCTGTATGAAATATGAAAGGATTTTGCTAAGGAAAATGAACAAGATTTCTAGGCAGTGTCTCTTGAAGATGCAGTAAAAACTGAATACTCAATATCCCAAGGGTTGCATTTAGTCCCTTTATTAAATAAGGTTCTTACATAAACTTATATTTGATAAGCCTTACAGTTGGATATAATCAGTGATTGCTGAACATGATGACTTACTGTCAGGCATGCGATAGCATGTCTGAAATTCAAAATATTTTGGTTTTTAATAAGAACTCAGCTGTAGCATTTTTTCCTGTTTTTGCATGAGGGTACAGAACATCTTACCTATGTCTTCACAAATTCAGACTGACTAGACCCCTGGTCTACATGTTCTCTGCCAAAGGGACTGTGTAATCTGGTTCCAGTGTTTTAAGTACGATGTGTACAGTATATGTATCTGTCTAAAAACAAACATCTGGATGTTCTTTTTGGAACTGAAAACATTGACAAAGTCATGTTAGTGGGAGATAGAGGAAAAATTGAATAGCATAGAGTAATTTTAAATTGAGCCCTAAGGCTAAATTTGGGAGTAAATGGGACTTTTGCTTGCTTCACAACTATAGAAGCTTATTGTCAAGTACAGGGAAACTATTTTTGCACATTCATTGTGCTTTTGGGTGCCAAATGTGTGACTTCAAAGGGAGTCATTTCAAATATTCACAAGGTGCCTTCCATAGTCCATTTGCATCAGATAGTGTGCAAATGATTATCTCTTGCTTTTGTAATTTGAGCTAGATTTCCGTGTTGATTTGTTAGCTATGTGGGAATATTCTTGCCAGGGGTTATGAAAGGAAAAAGCAGGTCCTTGACACATTTAGCAGAACAGAGTTCTGCCTCCGTGTTGAAATTCTTAAAAATCATCTAAACTCTGAGCCCATATGCATTTCTATATAATTTATTTTAACCCTTTCCCATATTTAGTTATGAACATTTTATTTTGTATCTTCTCTACTTATTTTTATTTCTTTCATTTCCAACATTATAGAGCAATGCTGCTCAGAGTCAGAAAATTGTAAGTAATTAAATGGGAACCCTGAGTATTAATTTAAGGCATCTGATGTGGCTTTACCTCTGTGTGTACATTTGTACCAGTAATTTGATAACAGAGCAGTAAATGAAGAAAGTGAAGAATGATCAAATGTTAGGGAGTGTGCACTGCACATTCAGAGCTTATCAGCTCTTGAATCAGTTATCTGTTTGAAGAAAATTACATTGCATCTGTCAATAGACTTAATAACTCAGTGCCTGCGATTTGATAATGGATAATCACACAAATTCAGGAAGCTAGACCATATGCCATTCCAGTTTTCTATTCTCTTATTCACCTTAATTTTCTAGATGAGTGAAATTATCTCATCCTGGACTTGAGATGGCACACATGGAGCCTGCAGGAGTGCAGCCGCCTCTGAGGTTAGTCCGAGCAGGTCATAGCTGCCGGGTTATGTCTGTGACCCTGGCATCTAATTGGAATAGGCAGACTTTGGAAAATTGCAAACCTGGACAATACAAGTGATTAATGATGGAAAAGAACAAAAGATGGATGTGGAACAGCTGATGGAATTGGCTAGCAGATACTGTAAGGCCACAGCAGCCAAGGATGCAGGATCTAAGGGATAATTCTTCATCTCCACATACAAACATTGTGATGGACAGGCATTAACAGTACAGATTCTTCAGGGGCAATTTTTATGGGAAACAGGGATTTTCTCAACAATCCTTAGTCTGTCAATATGGGATGCTGCTCCCACAGATAGCCATTTATCTGCTTTCACATAGTGTGATCATTTTGTCAATTTGTATTGCTGATTTACTTTTTTAAGATTTGTTTGAAAGAGTTACAGAGACGAGAAACAGAAAGAAGTCTTCTATTTGCTGATTCATTTTCCCAGTGGCCACAATGGCTAGAGGTTGGCCAGGATATAACCAGCAGCTTCATCTGGGTCTCCAGCATGGTTGGCAGAGGCCAAACACTGGGGCCATCTTCTTTTGCTTTTCTCAGGCCACTCAGTAGCAGGGAGCTGGATTGAAAATGGAGCATTTGGCACATGTACTGGCACCCTCATGGAGTGCTAGCATCACTCTACCTGACAGGCTATAATATCAGCCACTGGTAATGATTTTATTATGTATATTGGGTGGCATGGTTTTTGTGCTTCTAACAAATAGATGCTGTTTCTTTTCAGACATCAAAAGACCAGCTGTAGGTAGTTCTGGGTGAATCTGATTGCTCAGTGATATCACCAGAGACTCAGACTCTTTCCTTTTTTCCACTAGGCGACCACTCCACCATTCTTGCTCCTATACCTGCTTGCTGGTGGAAACCAGGTGGCCCACACGTATATAGTGCATCTCTTCTCTGCACAAGCCCGGAAGGGAAGGGCTGTGCTAACAACACCTGCTCTCTCATATTGGGAGAAAAACCTGCCACAGAGGCTGTTTTATCCCAGTAGCCAGAACCTTAGTCCAAAGCTATGTTGTACTTCTAAGGAAACTGGACAAATGAGCGTGACACTTGGAGTGGGCTTGTTACTTGAAGATAATTGGAGGTTTGTGAGCGGGAAGGAGAGAACAATGCATGTCAGTTAGCCAAGGGAGCCTAAATGCCACAGCCATCTAAGATTTATTGTGGAAGGCGAGTGTTAGGCCACTGTGCTGTTATTATCACAGGAAGGGAACGGTTCATATAATGCCAGTGTGTGTGTCTGTGTGTGTGTGTGTGTTTGGTGGTTTCACCTGGACACTCTTATATTCTGTCTTTACATGCTCTCTAATATGAATGCATTGGATGTTTTTGGAGCTTGTATCGGGTGATACAAAAGTACCAATCACTTGCCTTGATACACCATGAAGATTCACTCAGCAGAAGCAGGCAACTGAAGCAGCTTGCCAGGGTTCCAAGAGAAGGGGTTGAGAGTGAATAGGATTCAGAAAATGGGGGCACAACCTGTTCAGACTCAGCCTTGCCTCGTGCGGCTTGCCTTGTCTGTGGTGCTGTGGCCTCATCTGAGTCCATTGCTACAACGAAAGCCTGTCTGGAACCTCCTCTGAGAAATGAGCTCTGCAGAGTAAACCATTTCTGATTCTCAGCCCCTGCTCTCTTGCCTTGCTTTTACCTCCAACCCACACTCCTGCCTAAAGTTGCAATTCCTCGGGGGTTGCATTCCACAGAAAGGAAGGTGAAAAACAAGGCCAGTGATTGGTACTTCAAATGAGATGGACTTGAAAGGTGGCCAACAAAAATGACTCATAACATTTCCTTTCCTTTTTTATATGAATTTAAACATTTATTTATTATTTATTTTAAAAGTAGAATTACAGAGAGAGTCAGAGGACGAGAGAGTGCTTCCATTTGTTGGTTCACTCCCCAAATGGCCACCACAGCCAGGGCTGGGCTATGCTGGGCTGGGCCGAAACTAGAAGCTCAAAACTTCTTCTGGGTCTCCCACATGGGCGTAGGGCAGGATCAGAGGAGGGTAGAGAAGGGGAGAGCAGAGAGGAGAGAGAATCAGTGTCTATGAGGAGGGAATGAGAGAGACTGGGCTGCCCGCTTTGGTCCATTGGACTTCTTTAAAGGGTATCGGATGCCTTAATTAACTATACAAATGGGGTGGAGTTTAATGGACTTTATATTTTCTGAGAAAGTTTCCATAAAAACCCTTCATGGAGCTCAGCTTACATTTATTCACAGCATCTTTTTTCAGGTTGGTGGAGGCTCAGACGCATCGTGAGAAAATTGATGTGTACATTGACATGAGTCAGGTATGGGGCTGGAGGCAGAAACTATAAAAATGTTCCAGTTCACTCTTCCCTAACTGATTCTTTGCCTAGCTGCCTGTCAAATTGGCACATTAAACACCATCATGACTCTTGTATTGAAGGGGATGGATTCCCAGAAATAGAGGAAATAAAGGGGGTGATGCAGTGTTTTAACAGGCTAATCTCTCCCTGTAGTGCCAGCATCCCATATTGGTACTGATTTGAGTCCTGACTGCCCCACCTCCAATCTAACTTTGGTCTAGGAAGCAGTGTGGACAGCTTAAGTTCTTGGGTCCCTGCACCCATGTGGAGAGCTCCTCGCTCCTGACTTCAGATTGGCTCATCTCCAGCTATTGTGATCATTTGGAGGAATGATCCAGTATATGAAAGATTTTGTGTTTTCTCTCTCTCCCTATCTGCAACTCTGACTTTAAGGTAAATCTTTTAAAATAAAAAGATGTTATAAAAATTTTAAAAATAGAAGAAGTAAGCAAAGACATTAATTGGGAGAAGGACTTGCCTTTGTTTGGGTGCAAGTGAGGGTAACATGGCGGGGAATGAGGAAGGGTCAAGTATATATAGTCTTACAGATGTTCCTGTCTTCCAGCTTGTGAAGCCCACCATAGTGGCCGCCATGCGGCTAGATTCAATCACTTCTCTCCAGATTTCACATGGGTTCCTTTGCAACTCAGAGGAAATGCTTCTTACCTGGCTTAAAGAAAATATGTCTTTTTGGCTTCCTTATCTTATTCAATAATATCTCAAATCCCTACTCCAAATACAGGTCTTAGAATCTAAGCATGTACTGAAAGCATGAAATTAGGCTAAGGAAAATTTCATATATATATTATATATAATTTCATATACATGTATATTTCATATATATATGGTGTGATGCAGTTCCATACCATAGGCATAGAAATTCCCCCTTCCACTCCTCCTAATTTCCCCCACAACTGTTTTTCCCCCATATTATTACAATAATACAGGCCTCCAGCAAGAGTCACATGCACGTTTGACTTTTCTTGTTATTCCTCCCTTTGTCTCCCCACTCTCTCTCCTTTCCCTGTTCCCCCATCTCAGTCTGTCTCTTTCTTCTTCTTCTTCTTCTTCTTCTTCTTCTTCTTCTTCTTCTTCTTCTTCTTCTTCTCCTCCTCCTCCTCCTCCTCCTCCTCCTCCTTCTTCTTGTCTGTCTCACACAGACATAAATAAAAGGAAAACCAGGACTTTTAATGTTATTTATTTGGGGACAAAAATCTAAGCGATGATACCACTCTCTGTGTGCTCATTGATAATAATTTTGAAGCAAAACAGGAAATTTGGTGTTATCTATAGAAAATAACAATAAAGAAAGCCATCCCGGACAAAGTCATAAACCACCCCAAGGGCCACTATAAAACTTCAGCACCAGGTGTGGTTTCAAAGCAGGGTTTGTGAAGCAAAACTCTACTGAAGTAAGAATAATATGAGCTTTGTGCATTCCTACTGACCCCTGGGGTGTGACTAATGTTAGCTGCCTCCTTGCACTTGGAAGCAAGGAGGCTCTGCAGGGTGAAAGTGCCCCTGGGAATTGAATTTGTTAACCGTTATATATTTGTTGTGATGGAAATTGGGATGAGAACTCAAGGCAGTGCATTTTCTGAACCACATCCCCATTTTCCACTCATACCCACATCACACACACACTTACAAGCCACCACAACCCCACAGCCTATACAAATACACACTCACACAACTATACCACACATATATACACACACACACACACACTTGCCCATAAACCCATATGTAATTCCCACATTCACTCTTACAGCCACACATACTAACATATCTCCTACACATACCCACACTTGCCCCACCTATATGCACACATGCACAAATACTCCCATACACACACCCATATACAAGCATATTCACACAAAATCATACATAGCTCCTCCACCGCTATACTCACATACCCACACCCACCCACACATACACACACGCATACACATACAACCATATATGCCCCTACTTCCATATCCTCCACACACATTCACATCCCTCACAGACCCACACACACCCACTCAATCCCCAGACATCCAAATTCCACATCCACTTCACAAGTACACTTATCCTTCCCCATACAGCGTCCCCTCCCTCCCTCTGTGGCCATGTTATTCCTCAGCAGGATTCTGACTTCTCTAATCCTTCAAGTCAGTCTCTCTCTCTTTCAATTCCAGCATGTTGTCCTCTTGATTGCTGTTCTTCTCTGCTTCCCCTCCAGCTGGTTCTGTCTCACCAAGCTTTCTGGGCTCTGCTCGCCTTTTACCCATTGCTTTCTGCTTTGTTTGAGCCCCATATTCTCTGGACTTCCCTTGTCCTCCTTCCTCACCACGTTTGGCCCCCTCTGCCTTCCCCTGAGTTCTCCACCCTGCCGTGGCCGCTTATCAGCCAGCCAGCCAGGCGCTACCAATTGTTAGCTTCCTCCATCTTTCACTCCCGTTTTAGGGGAAACACATGTGGAAAATATTCTCAGTGCATGGAAGGATTCAGGTCAGTGGAGGCTTTTGTTGCTCTGTGAACATCCAAGGAATGTACTGGATGATGTGTCCTGCTGCGACAGAAAGAGCTTCAGGTTGGGTGCTGAATTCCTAAGCTGGACCTGTCACAAATTCTGCAGCTTCAATATGTCCTTCAGTGCTGAAAGGGATGAGAATAAATAAGGGTTAAGGTTCCCAAACTTCCTTTACTCACCCTGAGGATGTTCCTATCTACCAATTATGGCCAGAAAAGAGAAAAATCCCATACATAAGACTTATCATTCCACCTGCCAGTGGACATTTGGATGAAATGCTGCACTTAGAAGGATCTCACCTACAGCCTGGAGTAAATGCTCTATGGTATGTGGTTTACTGCTGGCAAGGAAAGGCTGGTTCCACACTGTAGACCAGATCCCGGAGCTTCCAGGCCACCCCAACACCTGTCTCTGGCTTCATGTCAGTGGAATCAATTCCCTCTGTGACAATGTGAGCTGTTCTGATGATGTGTGGTTCTGGGGCTGTCCTCTCTCTACAGAAGTGAACAATTGGCCAGCTTTCCTTCTTCTTGCCACCTGACTTCCTTCCAGCCAGACCCAAAGCAACTCCAGGAAACTCATTAGAAAGAGTGGGGAATCTCTGAAATCTAGAAGATGTTTGTCTCTTCCAGCTGAGCTTTCCGTCTCTGGTCAGCCCTTGGCTTTTGCGGCTTTAGGACTGTCGATCCCTGGAACATTCGCTGCTTCTTGCTGGCATGGAGCTGGGCTGGCCACAGGCGCTCCTCTTGGCTACACTTGGCCAGTCAGCTCCTTGTAATTTCTCTGAAAAGGGTCTGCTTTTTACAAGGCAAATGAAACTTCAAGGACCATTTCTTCCCACTTTCCTAGAAGCAAAGACTGGCACAAGAGAGGGAGTGGGAAGTGCTTGCAGAAAATCACTTCTCAGCACCCACAAAGAAAAGTGCTGACCCAGCGGAAGGGCCTTGAGACTCTGAGACCGACTCCAAGCAGATGCACAGCTACACGTGCACTTTAATCATGCCACTTCCTTCGTCAGGTAGAGCTGGACTTGTTAGTGATCAAGTGCTCATGGTGATCACTATAGCAGTCTCACTTCCTTCTCCTTTCTCCCCTCCTCTTTTCTTCCTCTTTCCTTCCATCTCCCTTCCTTTCCTCTGACGCTCACTCTATTTACAAATAGCAAAAGATAGGTCTTACCTGTAGCTCAAATGCTATCATTTTACTCTTGTTTGCACTTACAGCATGGAAATGCAACAGATGTTTTTTAAAAAAAGGTTTAAAATGAAATTCCTTGTTAGGGACCATGACAAATAAATTGCACACTTAACTTGGAGCTTTCCTTTCTTTGCTCAGATTGCTGGCACACTTTTTTTCCAGAGTGGAGAGGAGGAAGAAGAATTTTGTAATAAAATGACAATGAGAAGAATTTAATAGTAAACACCATGTTTGAGCTGAAACTTATTGCTACTCTAAGTGCTTTCCCATCTGTTATTTTCTTCAACATTAAGAGCTATCCTAAAGGGCACATATTGTTGGTGTCATTTTATTCATGAAGAGATGCAACCACAAACAGGATAAGGAGATGGACCAAAAATTAAGTGATGCACATCTGAATAATTTGATTAAACCGTGGACTCCTATGGTTTGTATGTGTGTGTGTGCATGCGTGTGTATATATACAGACACATACATACATATGCTTGAATTGAATTTTTCAGAAAATCATATTTGCCAGTCTTTACCAAAAAAAATAGGTTCAGCTTCCAGTAAATACCATTCATTTTCCCAGACTTTAATTTTCCTTTAGTCATTTTGGAACATTTCAAGAGTGTCTCATATTTTCACAATTAGTTTTGTGGGCTTTTTTGTTTGTTTTGAGGTTTATTGCGAGAGAGAGAGAGAGAGAGAGAGAGAGAGAGAGAGATCTTCCTATCTCCCATTTGCTCATCCAATTCCCCAAGTGGCCAGAAGGGACAGGACTGTGCCAGGCTGAAATCAGGAGCCTAGGAAATTCCATCCAGGTCTCTCATGTGGGTGGGCAGGGTTGCAAGGACTTGGGGCATCTTCTACTGCTTTTCCATGACATTAGCAGGGAGGTGGATCAGAAAGGGTGTAGCTGGGACGCTGACACTCACTCAGATATGGGATACTGGTATCTCAGATGGGAATTTACCTTGCTGTGACAACTGGAAGCCCCCCTCCACCCACTGCTAACTAACTAATGAAGCCACATCACTGTTTGCCTTTGGTTTGTCTTATATATATATTTGATATATATCAAAAATCCTTTGGAGGAGCCAGAATAACAATTGTGGCATGAAATTTAAAGACTTCAATTTGCAGGATTCCCACAGGCCAAGGTCCCCTTCCTTCTGCAAAGGTTAGCTTCCCAACAATGACATTGAACATTGAGTACTGAAGGTGAACTCTGCTGCTGTCGTCTGAGCAGGGCTGCCAGCGCCTTTCCTCTACAGACTGGAGAGAAGTCTGTGCAACACTTCTCAGACAGCAATCCAGATTTTCTCTCTCACATCCCATTGGACATCTGAGAATTTTCCCCAAGTAACAGCAATATCCAAGGCATGTGCAAGGTTAAGCGTGAGGGAAAGTGGGGTGGGGAAACAAAATTTCATCTCTGCATGTGTGTCCTACATTTTCCCCATCTCCCTGGAGCATAGATGTTTTGTGATCCAGGATCTAAATAATGAGAAAGATTAAATATTGGACTTGTTTTCTGATACTAACTATTGATGAAATGGAAGGCCTACAGAGACCAGCAGTGCCTTCCAAATCAGCAAATATCAAATTGTCCTTAAAATAATCTGAAGGCAGATGATATCATTGAAGTCTTTGGAACCTGGTCACCTAAGTAAGCAGGGTCTTTGAACTCAAAGTGAGGTCAGGACACTAGCACTAGTAGCGGAGTCTCAGTCATTCTCCTGGCAGTTGTATCAGAATCTGCATCTTAACAAGATCCGCAAAGGAGTCAGATGCACCCCGAAGTTTGGAAAACCATTGTAGGAGTAAACTTTTGGCATCTTTGCTGTATGAACTGAGAGTCCTTGCAATTTAAGACTCAGTAGTGAATTGCAGAAAAGAACTTACAGCAGAGTGCAAGCAAAAAATAGTGTTTTAAGTTTAAGTATCCTTGCTCATGTTTTTTAGATTTCTTTACATCCCTATTGGCCACTGTCAACCTTGGGGAAGGAGAGAGGTCTAAGTAAATCAGTGTCCTTCAACATATCTAATTCTCTTTTCCTCCAATATAAATTCCAATAGTATTAATCTCTAAACTCTCTCACTTGGGTTGTGCCTATCACTGTTAAAATTGCTTCAATTCTTACACTTGAAGTTCATCTGTCTCTTAGTAATATTAATTTTGGACTATTCCTGCTTTCCTCCCACTGTCTCAATGAGTAAAGGAGTATGAGGGAATATGTATACAGACAAAAATGCCGTGAACATTAATTTCTCTCTGGATTTCAGAAGTCAAATTTAATCAGTAGAGTAACCACCATTAGCTTGGCAATTTCATTCTTCATTGTTGGAGTTATTTCCATATGGTATGTTGCTCATAAGACTTAATTGAAGCAGAAATACCTTGCAGTTAATAGTTTAATGGAAGTTTCACATTAAGCCACTTGCTCTGATGAAAACAAGCTGCTTGTGTCTTTAAGAAAATAATCTATCTTAAGAAACATTCCTTGTTGTTTATGTGCTCTAAGGGAACAGTAGCCCCAGTGCATCAAAATTCTAATTTTAACAATCACAGGTGTTTAGCCTCCTCATATGACAGAGGAGGACACTGGGGGATAGAACATTTAATAGATTCACCCAAGGTTCCACAGTGTGTTGTTGTCAGGATGAAAAGAAGAACTCACTGGTACTGTCTCACTATGCTATAGGAAAATAACAGGAAGGTAAGCTGACTACTGTCTCTGAAAGTGGATGCACCTTATTTAAAAACACAAGCAAGTATGCAACCAGGGTGCCATTTCATCTGCTATTTGCTGACTCCTGCTGGGGAAAGCTTCCGGCACATTAAATATGAAGGAATATTGAAATAAGTAAATGACATTGGAGGTTTCTATATCCAAATGTTGGTTAACATTTGGCTGAAATTGGCCCTGAAATATCACACAACATGTCGGTGACCTCTCCCAGGAAGTGCCTGCATAGCACTTCAATTTCTCATGATCTACTCTTTCCTGTTGTTGTTGCCTTGAAGTCAAGGCATGGAAAAAACAGGCTGGATGCCTCAATTTGGGCCAAATGACCTGTGTAATAGTAGTAGTTACAATTGATTCCAGAGGACACACATTCTTTGCTTCTTCCATTTCTATGTTATGAGGGAAATAGAAAAAAGGATGAGTATTTGGGACAGGAACTGAAAAAAAATCATCAGTTGCTTCCCTGGATAGGCACCAACATGAATGTATAATCTGTTAACCCAGGGAAGATTTAAGTGTTTTGGGCAGTAATAGAACCAAAATCACACATCTCGATTCTGAGAGGATCATTAAAGGAGGTACTGTAGGGGGTGCTTAGCATTACTCACAGGTGATTAGGGGGGTCTTGCCATGTTTGGAGTGCTGCTTATGCCTATAGGTTCTCAAGCCTTCCCTGACATAATGATAGAAGGGCTGAACCATAAAATAATGATGGTAAACTGCTGCTTCTGGACAGCTGTTCAGGGTTATTGGAGAAACTGGGTTTGAGAGAGAGAGAGAGAGAGAGAGAGAGAGAGAGATAGAGAGAGAGAGAAAGAGAAAGGATGAATATTGGTTTGGTTTTGATTTAAATGATGCATGCCATGCTGTAATGTTAATGTTAATTTAGATTGCATTTGAAGCAAAGAGATTATTTAGCTCCAAATGTGACCAAGTAAATGATCAAGCTTCAAATCCAGAATTTCCAAAAACAAAGACTGTGGTCAGAGATGGCTTTCCAGATGCAAGGAAGCATGTACACCTCTGCAGGTGCACTCAGCCAACTCAACACCTCAGCTGGCGCCTTGGCCTGGGGTGGCTCTGAGAATGCCAATCAGCAGCTGCTCCAAGATTGCCAGGGAAGGAGCTGGCTGTGTAGGGAAGACAGTGAACACTCCTCAAATCATTTCCTGGGAAATAAACAAGCTGCACAGCCCACTCTAAGGGAAGCAGCTCAAGAGTCCTGTGTTGAATTTAATGGTGGGCAATTGGATTAGGAGAAGGCTGGGGTTTTGTCTCCTGTAGGAGTGATTGAACACTCCTTTCTCCCTTTGAATTTCAAGCTACTCATCTACTCGAGATGCTTAGGAACAGCCTAGTACTACTCATGTCTTCAAGCTCAGACCTTTTTTAAAATGGCCCTTATGTGATATTTTTATACCATTATGCTACAACATTTGAAATATTTGTGCTTTTATAAACACAAAATTTCTTGTGAACGATTTATAGGTTTTTACAAATGTGTTTTCCCCTTAGAAATGAGAAATACTTGTTTGCTAACAGTATGTGAGGAGAAACTTCAGAAGTCTTCCATTTGTCTTGAAACTTTATAAACATAATTTATTTTAAATTAACTCATTAATTCATATTTATTTGAAAGTAAGAGAATGAGGCATACAAATAGAGAGACATGAAATTTCCCCATTCATTAGGTCACTCCCCCAAATGCCTACAACAACCAGGGTTGGGTCAGGCAGAAGCCAAAAGTCTGGAAGTCAGTTTTGGTCTCCCATGTGGGTGCAGGACCCACATGGGCCTCCCCCTGCTGTCTCCCAGGGTATGCATTAGCAGGAAGTAGGAATGGAGAACAAAACTAGAACTTAAATTCAGGCACTCTGATATGGGATGTGGGTTTCCCAAGCAATGGATTAGCTAAAAGTTGTATCAAAAATCTTCCCTAAAATTTTTTTTGAAATTTATTTATAACTCAGAATTTAAAATGCATCTCCATCATCCCTTCACCCCTCCCACCATTCTATGTCACTGCATCCTTCAGAGATGGAAGACTGACCTGAAACTTGCTATTTGCCACTGACAACATTAGTTCCTCATCTAATGGTTTCTCTGTTCTTAGTGCTTTTTTTAACGTAAGAAATTGTCAGCACATTTAGAAACTGTTATTCTTAGATGATCTATTTTTCCAATCTCTTTTGGCCAGCTCTGTTTGGTATCATTGGTTATCAGCCACAAGTTAGCAGATAGCTTCAGTTCAGGCTCTTTATTAAAATCAGTTTTCTTGCTTCATTGAAATCCTGAGACTCAGCCCAGCCAAGCAAAGGTTAGCTAAGTCTCTTCAGGTGGAAAGCAGTAATTCCCCATCACTAACTACTTTCTGTCTAAAAGCCTTTGCTTGTGAAAAAAACCCTTGTTATTTTAATATTTTAATTGATGTCCTTGAATGGGTGGGAGAGAGAGGAAACTCTGTCTAGGTGTCCTATGTCGTGTCAAGGATGTTACTACTCAAGGCATCACCTGCCTGGGACGTTCATTAGCAGGAAGCTGAAATCAAGAAGGAGCTGGGGTTCAAACCCAGATGCTCCAGTATGGAACACAGGAGGCTTGACCCGGAGGCTGAAGGTCCATTCCAACCTCATTTTAATGGCTGTAGTTTCAGGTAGGTCATCTGCACAATGATGCTAGATTGCAAAGGGCAGTAACTTTGTGGAAGACGTATGGGTGCCTTGAAAACAGAGATTTGCCAGATTTAGAAAATAAAAATATCCAAATAGATTTTAATTCATGGAATCAGTATTGTGGCACAGCAGGAAGAGTGACTGTTGGCTAGGCCAGCATCCCATATGGGCACCTCTTTGAGTCATGGTTGCTCTGATTCTGGTTCAGGACCCTGCTGACACATTGGAAAGCAACAGAAGATTACCCAAGATCTTAGGTCCCTGCTGCTCATGTAGGAAACCTGGATGGAGTTCCAGGCTGCAGGTTTCAGCCTAGTCCTAACTATTGTGGTCATCCATGGAGTGACTCAGTGGATAGAAGATTCTCTCTGTCACTGCCTCTCTGTTTGCAACTCTATTTTTCAAAAAATAAGTCTTTTAAAAATAAAGTGAAATTCATGATGAACGATTACTGAAATAAAATTTGATATATTCAAACAATATTTGAGACATACCTATACTGAATTATTGTTATTATTTAGAAATTAAATTTAACTGAGCATTTGGTGCTTGCTTGACACTTTAATAAAAGCACAAAAGGATGAGGCCATTTTGTGTGGTCATGGGGAACGGAGTCTGATCCAGTTCTAAGCCAGGAGTTCACATCTAGAGAAGTGCCAGAGAGCTGGTCTTGCTGTGATCAAGAACTGCCGGGGAAAATTCTAAGCCATTGCAGTGTATCAGGATCTAAGGGGCTAAGCTCGGCAACAAATGGAAGTTAAGGTTAGAAAACAAGATCTAAATTAGCTGACCAAACTTAACAGTTTCTGTGTGAAGATGTTCTCTATTACACTTGAGTGTCTTTTTGCCTTTATTCTCAGAACTGTCCGTAAAGATGAATGTGGTTTGCTATCTATCGGTGCTATAGGAAGTTGAGCATTAATGAAGAAAAGCTGACCATCTGTCCTGGCTGGCGAACCTCTGGGTCCTTAATGCTAACCAGCTTCTCTCCTGGTTAGTATTAAGATGGTGTCACAGATTCTCTTGTGCAGCCAGCACTTAATGCATATAACAGGCTTGTTAAACCCCACTAAGGAAATAGGCATGAACTCACAGATCTGGCACCATGAAGCTCTGGCTCCTTGCTTCATATCTCCATCTGATGCAGCTGGGCGAGACTGAACTCCATGCATTGCATGGGGAGAGTAGAAAGCAGAAGACCAGAGCACATTGGCATGTAGCTTTTCAGTGTATTTTTGTTTGCTTCTTCTTCAATTAAAGATAATAATCCTTGTCCTTCCCATAGGAGGGAGTCAACATAGTGATCATATGGACTAATAAATATGTGATGCTTCTAGAATGAACAGAGTGCTAGAGAAAAACAGAAGGGAAGGCTATTTTGTTTTGTTTGTATCTGCTGTTTTCTTGGTTGGATAGCCAAATGTCTCATTTTCAGGATGATCCAGGGCTTCTCTTGTGTTATCCCACAATATTATTAATAGCTTGCAGTTCTGCTTTATTTTTCTTATGACTCATTCATTAATTTATTTTGAAGGCAAATTTACAGAGTGAGAAGGAGAGAAATCATCCATCCACTAGTTTACTCCTCAAATGGCTGCAACAAAGCCAGGAGCTTGGAGCTTCTTCCAGATCTCCCACATGGGTGTAGGGACACAAGGACTTGGATCATCTGCTGCCTTCCCAGGCACACCAGCAGGGACCTGGATCAGAAGTGGAGCAGCTGGTACCAAAACTGGCACTTCCAGAGATGCCAGCACCACAGGCCAAGGCCTAGCCTACTACTCCACAGTGTCAGCTATCCAGTGTCTCTTTCGAATGTGGAGGATGCAGTGTATTGCCATGTGAGTTATGGCAAGCATGTTTAGGAATGCCAATCTAGATTACATTTGATGACAGAAACCATAGTTGAAGTTAGGATTTGATCATTCAGAAGTCACACTCTTTCCAAGCAGCCAGAATGAGGGCCTGGTTTTCTATCCCAATCCCAGAACACTTGTTTCACCATGTCCCACTTACCCAGAAAACTGATTGTTAGGGTCCAGCAAAGGATAAGGCTAGAGGAGTTTTCTGCCCTTGCAAGATCCCTGAAGCTCAGGTTTCTCCACTTTGGCACTACTGACATTTTGGTAGGGTAGTAATTCTTTGGTGTAGGTGTCCCATGTGTTGCAAGATGTTTGGTAGCAATTTTGTTCCCCTAACCATGGATAAGAGTCATACTCCCCCATCTCCAGTTATCACCACCAAAAATGTCTCCATAGTCACCCAACTTCCATTGACGGCAAAGTAACTATTTGAAAATCACTACTCTTGGAGAAGAAGATTAGGATTTCTAGGAGAAAACCTCTGATTGCCCACTATGTAGAGATCATAAATGGAGTTGGGAAAAGTTGCCAGTTGTTACAGCTTCACACTATAGATTCAACAACAACAATGACAACAAATGCTCACACTTTAAAAAATTCTACAATGACAACAAATGCTAATACTTAAAAAAATTCCTGGTGTTTACCTGGTATTCTGTGCTTTAGGCCGAGGTTTCCTTCCCAGGTATGCCTTAGTGTGGAGGGAGCATTTTCTTGACTGCCTTGCATTGACAGCGCATGTGAATTAGGCACCATCCCTGGGAGCTGGAGAGGAGGAAGGATGGTCAGCAGTAAGGCTGCCTGCCACTGCTTTACTACCTTGGCAGCTTCCCAGGCAGGGATATCTTCTGTTGCAGTACTGGAGGACTCTTAACTGGATCTTTATGGAGACAAAGAAGGTTGCATTGATAATGACCAAGTATGCATCTTGTTATAAGAACAAAATATAGTTTGAAGCTCATCTTTATATACAAAGCCAAGAAACCATGATGCTTGTTGATGGAATGTATGGCTGTCTAGAGTCTTCTCTGTTCCCCCACACACCTTCTGGGTGTGGCTACCTTCTACTTGATGTCTGAATATATTAAATATTAAACATTGTTAATATTTGTTCATTTAATTACACAAAGTACAGTACATTTGTGATCTTTATCAACCAATGTCAGGCTGCGAGTGCTGTGCTGGGTGGTATCTGGGAATCTCTGTGCTGTGTCCTCACTTCTTCTCTGACACCAGAGACCTTGATTGTAAAACCTGTTTGTTGAGGGGAAAAATAAACTCACTTCCTGTTTTGGATGTGATCTTGCACCCATCACTAGAGAAGCATGGGCATCATGGCCCCACCTGTGGAACAATTTAGTGTATCCCTGAGACTGGTGTGTAGGAAGAGGAGACCACCGTCTATCCTTTTATACCTAATAACACTGGCTTCAGTTTGATCCTTCTGTTTTTTTCTGGTCCCCTTCTGTTCTAGCCTGGGGTAGAGGAATGGGAGAATCCAGTGGAAGCAAGTTCTCTAAGAAATCAGGAATAATAAATGTGGGCATTCTCCATTAACAATCAGAATATAAACAAATTGTAGTGTTTGGGAGAGAAATTAGCTCAGAAATAAACAAGGACAAGGGAACATCAGTTTTTATGGTTAGTGCTATGTTACTTCAAAGTTCTAAAACTTTAAGAAGTGCTCAGTGTTTTTACAAACTTGAAAACAGAAAACTGATCACTTTGCTGAGCTGACCTTGAGTTGTCCATTCCAAAACATTTGTCAGGTAGAGAATTCTAACAGCTTCATTTTCATGTTTGTTTTTTAGCCGCCACGAGGATCCTCAAATGCTAATATAAGGAATGGTCAATATTGAAGGCTGTGTGTGTACCTGGGAGAAAGGAATTTCACTGGAGTGACAGCTGAAGTTGTGGTTCGAGAAGGAGCCGGAAAAGAGGATGGAAACATTTCTCCAAAGATTCTATGTAGCCCACTGTGACAGTGCTATGCAGGGTAGACCAGAATATGAAACAAGTACCGTGAGGCCCTGAAGCCGAACTCCTCCAACTGAATAAATGAGCTAATTCTACGATCTCAGCCAGTAGATGTCTCTCTCTGTTATATCCCTTCTGATCATTACCTTGGCCATCAGACAGTTCTGCTACATTACTCGACTGTGCTGCAGAGAGAGAACTGACAATATTAAAACAACTCCATTGCTTTTATGAACTGGCTCTGGGAGACTAGAGTCCATTTCCATTACTGAGATGTGTTGCATGCCTAACCAAATGCTTTTGGAAGCAGATAATTAGGCATCACAGACTGAGATTGTTTAAAGGAGATATACACTCACGTTTCAGACATAGTGCTGTGAAATGTCTCCATGCATGAAGATTATGGTTCCTTTCAAGAGTGCCCTGGGGTTATTTTGGTTGGGAGTCTGAAAAGGGGCCGGACTTCCTTCTGGAGCACATGCTACTGTGGAGGCAACAGTGTTGTCTTAAATACAAACACGTCTCGAAGAGGCAACAGGTGAGTAGTTCTGAGTGATTCCAGCTCCATACCTCTTACCTTAAATAAAACAATCACACCTTAGTCATGTTCAAGAAATCAGGGTGTTTCTTTAGAAACTTTAACTTTCTTGTTCTTAAACTATGCCATGTGCTGATACAAGGCATATTTGAAGTCTGAAAGCATTTAAGAGCTAAATAATACAAGATCCAGTCTCTGGAATAAATTACTGAAAATGCTGGTGTAAAGGGAACACATTTACTACACCTTTTAAGGCCCCAAAGAGAGCCCTAAAGTGAAAAAATTCTTTTCAGATGAAATACATCGATGGCCTCCTGATGATAAAAGGGAAGAATATAAGGAGACCTTTTCCAGGTCTTCCCAGGTGGTCAAGAGTAAAGGTGGGAAGATCATCCACTCTTGTGACCCCATAAGTAAGATAATGGGCAGTGTTCACTGAGACCCCAGCAGGAGCTCCAGAAGGTTGCACCTCTGGAATGGCCTGCTTAGGAAGCAAGTGTCTAGAAGGGATGAATATGTAGCAGTGGGAAGGCTGTTTCTACAAGACAGGCTTTCAGGAGCTGATTTCTAGATTGAGGTCTGCCAACAATCAGCTAAACCTACTCAAAATATGCCCTGTGAGCCGTCAGCATCAGTACACCTGGAGCTTGTTAGAACCTCAGGCTTCATCCCAGACCCAACAGAATCAGAATGCATGTTTTAATAAGACTCCCAGGTGGTTCATTTGCACATTAAAATGTGTGGCCTGTTTGGCTCCATAACAAAAACTTCAAGGGTATAAATCATGCTATTTAGGCATTCTTTTATTCACTTATGTGATTAATGAGCTATTTATTGAGTGTCCACTTCGTGCTGTAGACACAGAGTACTTTGTGTTATACTTTGACATATGATTAAGCTATGAGGAGGCAGTGCTGAATCAGACAAGTTGCCTGTCATCAACTTTTATTTTTGTATTTATATCACAAACAATCATAAACCATCATGGTTTAAAGTGTTTCACTTGGATAATGTCATTTAAGTTTCAACTCTGTGAGATGGTTGCCGTTATTTTTCACATTAGAGGCTCTGCGAGGTTAAATAACTTATCTAGGGCCAGGTTATATGTAAGTGGCAGAGCCAGGATTTGAATTCACAGATTCTGGCTTCAGAATCCAGGCTCTCAACCAATAAATCAGCCAACAGTTTACAACCTATGGTTTTGCCTTAAAGGAAATAAATAGGATGCTGTAATAGAAAAATATCAAGAGTAATTTTAGGTAGGCTCATCCAGGAAATTGTAAGCAGAGGATATTTAAACTGAGACCTATAGGAAGGAAAGAACCCAGTCATATAAATGGACACAGAAGAGAGATTCTGTACAGAAGCATCAAGTGTGAAGTAGTTGAGGTGGAAAGAACGTGGTCCATTCTGAGAACAAGATAAAATCAGCATGACTGGGACACACCAATGATACGGAGAGAGACTAGAGGCTGGAAGAGTAGGTTGCATGGGGAGCTGAGGTGTGTAGACAATATAGAGCTTTGAAGGATAGAAACAGAGTTTATTCCCAATGTGCTGGAATACAGAATTTGCTGGAAAGTGAGATATTCAGCTAGGAGGAGAGCTGGTTGTAGGCAGCAAGGTAAAGCTTCAGAACCAGTTCTGTGTCTATTTGAGAGACTTACCAGAGAGACAGTGTGACTTTCCACAGCAATGGCAGTGAGCATGGAAAGAAAAAAATCTGATTTGGAGGCAGGGACAGCAGGAATGCTTCCTTGCATGTGTTTGTGAGGATTCACAGAGCATATGTGTGTCAGAGTGTGTGTTTCTTAGGGCCAGTGTCACCAAAAGGGAGTAATTAGATTGCAGGCAGGCCATTTGAGTGCCATGAGTACTTGGTGCTGCTGCTTACTGGGCTAGGGAAAACAGGGTGAGCAGGAGGGAAAACAGGGTGAGCAGGTTGGAGTAGGTGAAGATCATGGGTCCCTCTTAGGATGTATTCAATCTGAGATGCGTCTGGGACTTCCAAGCAGAGATGTCAGAGAGACAGCTATGTCTGTCTGTCTGTCTGTCTCTCTCTCTCTCCCTTCCTCCCTCTCTTCTTTTTATTTTTCTTTTTTTCTCAATTATTTTTCCCATAATGGTTACATGGTTGATCAGGGTGGGAAGGATCAAAGGTTAGGGGAAAGTGGGTGAAATCATTGTATTCAAATTTGCTATTTCTTCTTCTTAGTTCTGGGGGAAGGGAAGACATAAAGGTGGAAGCCACACCTGGCCTCCCAGATGTCCCAGTACTCAGGGCTGGGGAGCCACCTCCTTATATCAATCCAGGGTCCTATGTGTGCATGTTCTGAAGGTGCCCAAGTGGAGTGGGTAGTTCTGAAATGCTGTTGATTTTGCCGATCCAGGGACGTTGCAGCCCTCCTAATGTCCATTGTCTGACCTCGTCAACCTCATCCCCATTAACCCAGATTTTTGCTGTCATCATTTGGCTGGGGTAGTTGTCCAATTTGTTCTGCTGTCTTCTTCTGCTATGGAACCAAATGGGTTCCCATGTTCTCTATGAGTATCAGGGTCTGCATCTTTTGCTCCATCTTTTTCACTGAGGACATATTCTTGCAAGCAGGCCCAAGGACCCAGGCCAGGTGACACAAACCCCACTGGATCCCCTATCCATGGGACTCATGAACCTTGCACCCACCTTACAGGTGGGCCCAAGGACCCAGGCCAGGTGACACAAACCCCACTGGATCCCCTATCCATGGGACTCATGAACCTTGCACCCACCTTACAGGTGGGCCCAAGGACCCAAGCCAGGTGACTTGAGTCCCACTGGGTACCCTGCCCCCAGGGTTCATGAACCTGGTACCTACCCTGTAGGTGAGCCCAAGAACCCGAGCCAAGCAACCCAAGCCCCGCCAGATCCCCTGCCTTTAGGGCTTGTGAACCTGGCACCCACTGACCCCAGGCTGGCCATGGCTTTCCTCACCTCAGCATCCACTATCATATTGCACTGCCTGACTCCTTCCATCCTGCCCCCAGTTCCAGTTCCTGCTGGTGTGTGTTGCCAGCTCTGTCTTTCTAACATGCAGTTCTTGATCCAGAACAGAGTCAGCAATTAATTCATATTTGCTTATGAATTTCAGGGGAAAATAAATCTCATGGCATGACAAAATACAGCTCCCAAAGAGTTTACTGTTATCTGAAAAGTTATTCCAGCAGAGATGAAAGTTTTGTTTATGTAGTTCCGAATGACATAGAAACATAAACAGCCACCACCATAACTAACAAACAACCCGCAAATTTTGGAGAGCCAACATATTAATTTATTCTAAAGTGTACATGAAGGTAGATGTCAGTAGATAGATTTCTGTCATTGGAAGGGAAGACAATATTAGGGATGAAGTGTCTTATGAGCATGTTTCATGTAACAGAGGACCTGCGGTGGTTATCACAGTGCTCAGTGAATGTTGTTTTGTACAAAATGACAAGATGCATTTTTTCAAGGTCAGTGCTGCTCCTTTAAGGTACATCTTGGCACAAGAAATTCTTTACAGAATTTGAATATTGTCTGAAAGTTGTTTGTCTTCTCACAGCCACAAAATATACTCTCACACGCTGTTGTTCTCTTAGTTTACATATTAGGATCTCAGAATCACTTACAATGCAGATATTTAGTAAAAACATAGTTTCCATGTTTCTAAGTTTATTTTGATATTCCTTATGTTGGCCTACCATTCGCAGCCTCATTTTCATATGTTTAATATATTCTGATTCATATCAGTCCACTTGGATAAACTTGTCTCTTTGACCTGCTGCTCTGATGCTTCCTGTATCCCTATTGCCTCTGAAGGTGGTGCCTGCAATAGGGGAAAGATGTCCACAGCTTAGGGAACAGGTCTCCTCAGGACTTTCCTGGGGTGAGTGCTGACTGGTGTCCACTGAGACCTTGTTTAGCAGCCACTTTCCTGAGCTTTCTTCAGGTAAGGGATTGGTGAAGTGTCTCATATTCAGCTATGATCCAGAGGCTTCTCTCAGTTGATTGGCTTCTTCTCTGTTGCTGTTGCCTCTACATGTTTCTGAAGCCCTGAAAGGATTCCTGATGAGGTCATCCAGGCCATAACATGCAGGTTAGCATTGGCTTTTGGGGCCTGCAGTCAAACAGTCAGGATCTGTAATGCACAGGAACCAGAGGCTGCGAAGTTTTCTCTGCCTAATTACGAGAGTCTGCGCTCCTGACTCCATGTATCCTCCACTTTCCCTAGACCTGTTTTGCCACCATGGAGTGGAGCTCTCTAAGCACACCTCTGACTACCTGTCTCTGTCCCCTGTCCCTGAGGCATTTCTTCTTCAGAACCCCAAGGGGAAGGAGAGGGTTTTTTTCTTCCCATTTTCTCTTTTTCCTCAAAGTGGCTCATGTTTCCTTAGCGAAGATAAAATGAAGAAGGGGCTTGAAGCATAAGGAAACACACATTAGGAAGCACTTTTAAAACAGTTTCCTTATGCTGATGGATTCTATGAGTGCACATGAGAGGTCTGACATCATGTCAAGGCTATGGCATGGCCATGGCAAGTCATAAGGCAATGTTGTTGATGAGAAAATGCGTCCATTCAGCAGTAAGACAGCTGGCCCCTGGATGGAAAACACATATCCTTTATACATCATATTAAGTCTTCATTGGCAAGTCAAAGGCCTGCTTCTCTTGCACCATAGAGCAGAATATTTAATAAAATGAAATTAATTCAGTTGAACAAGTATTATGGAATCTACAGTGTGTTTTCTATTCTGCTTAGATCTATGGAGGATAAAAGATAAATGATATATCATGCACAAATAGACCATCAATTTCTTGAGCAGATATGACACACACCTATAAAAGAGTTGACAGGTGAACCTAGATAGGGTAGTATCACTGGGTCAAGTTTCGCATAATGTTAAATTCTGGAAGAAATGAAGATGAATAGGAGACCATTCTGAAGAGCTGAAAGTATGATTGTTAACTGTATAATCTAATATGACATTCACTAGCCATGTCTGAATGTGTGACTACTGAAAATGAGGCCAGTCTGAAATGAGATGTTCTATAAGTGTGAAACATGAGCCACATCTTGCAGTTTGTTGTTATTTTGGAAGGAGAGAGAGAGTTCCTATCTTCTGGTTCACTTCCCAAATGCCCATAATGGTCAAGCCCATGTTGACAGCCAGGAACTCAGTGCAGTTCTGTCACATGGTTCACATGAACCCTGCTAGTTGAACCATACCTGCAACCTTAAGGACCTGCATTAGTAGGAAGCTAAAATCAGTTGCAGAGTGGAGCTCTGAGCCTGGGCACTCCAAATGGCGGCTAGCAACAAGGCTAAACACTTCCCTCATGCATTCTCAATATGAAAAAAAAAGAGAGACAGAGAGAGTATAAAATCTCAGTAGTAATTCGAAAATATTCATGACATGTAGAAATAATATTTTGAATGTAAGAATTTTATGAAAATTATGTTTTCCTTTTCTTATTTTAAATATGATAGAAATTTAATTCGAATATTTTATTTTAAATAAATATAGAGATTTTAAAAAGATTTATTAGTTTATTTTTATTGGAGAAGCAGACCTACAGAGAGGAGTGACAAAAATCCTCCATCCACCAGTTCACTCCCCAAGTGGTTACAATGGCCAGAGCTGATCCAAAGCTAGGAGCCAGGAGCCTCTCCCATGTCTCCCACCCAGGTGCAGGGTCCCAAGGCTTTGGGACATCCTTGTCTGCCTTCCCATGACCACAGGAAGGAGCTGGAAGGGAAGTGAGCAGCTGAGACACAGTGGGATCCTGGCACAAACAAGGCTGGGCCCAACATTTTATGTTTTAATTAAATTAAGTTTAATTAAATTTTTAATTACATTGGTAGTTTGCATCAGATTTCTATTTGACAATACTGGAGAAAGAAAGCTGTCAGAGAAGATGTGGCCTAACTGAAGAAATAGGTCTTAATAGGAAATGGTACCATGAGATTCCTACTTTAAAAGACAACCCTTTGGGACCAACATTGTGGTATAGCTAGTAAAACTGCCGTATGTGACACTGGCATCCCATATGGGCGTTGTTTTGCGTCCTGATTGCTATACTTCCTATCCAGCTCCCTGATAGTGACCTGAGGAAAGCAAAGGAAGATGGTCCACATGTTTGCGTCTCCAGATGAAGCTCCTGGCTTTGACTTGGCCAAGTGCTGACCACTGCAGCCATCTGCAGAGTGAACCAGCTGATGGAAGATCTCCCTCCTCCTGTATGTCTTCCTCTCTGTGTGTAATTCAAAATAAATGAGTAAATATTTTTAAAAACCAACAACCGTTTATATAAATAAAAAAGAAGAAACCCAACAATTCTGCAGGAGAATGATTACTTCTACAATACGAAAGCAACTAAAAATTAATATCTTTAAATGAATTCATTAACCTTGTATTTTTACATATACAGACAGTACAACAGATAAGGAGATGACAGTCTGGCTGTGTTAGAATCTGTGATCTCTTATCCTAATTCTTATCCTAATTCCTAGATCCCCTCAGAGTCTGCTCCTTTAACTCTGGCACTGGAGCTGGGGAGGGGAATGGCAGGGCAATTAGAAAGAGGAAGCTGGCTGTACTGGGTAGAGACTTAGGCATAAAAGTTAAGGCTTGATTTCCTAGTAAGGAAGGACTTTTAAATATGCTACCCCCCCCTTCTCTGTGTCATCCCAAATTTCCGTTCAGGGGTACTTTGACTTGCCTTGGTGTTAATTTTTTTCCTCAGATTGGATCTTGCTGCTGGTGCTCTTGATACTTGGAAAGGGAAAGCAAGTAGAATTCTAAGAGACAGGAGTGAGTCTTTGTGGGTGTCCTCAAATCTCTTTTAGAATCCCTTTCTGGTCAAGTTTGTCAATTGAGGTTCTTTTGCAGGCTCAGGTGACAGCTGCAGAACCCTTGTTATCTTGTAACCAGGGACCTTGTTGCCCTCTTGTCCTCTAACTCGATAAGCATCTTGGAATCACTCTCCCAACTTCTGTTAAATGCCGCAAATCTGTTTTCTATGTCTAGCTGTTCCCGAGAAGATTCACAGCCTCCAGCTTAGCTGTCAAATAAAACACAGCCACAACCCATTGTCCAAAACCTGCTGCTCTTGGGGCTTCTCTCTGAGGAGCAAGACTGTGTGTAGCGGTCATCACTGTAGCAAAGGACGTGTCACTTTGGGATGTCATCCGAGGTTGGTGATAATTATAGTCATAAGGCCCATACCAGAGGGGTTATAAGGAGACATATAAACTTGAGTAACCTTGCTACTGTTTGGGACATAGAGAATTTTATTTATTGGATTCCTCCAGCCTTTCTCGGGAGATTTTGTCCTGTAAGTCATGCTGACAGGTTTATCCTAGGCTCCTGTCATCGATGGCTGTTTTCTCACTAAGCAGGTGGAAGGGAAAAGCCGAGGAAGGTAACTGCCAGCTGGAAGGGCGTTTGTGCATCAGCACCATGAAGTGCACATAAATTACATGGATTCCACAACACCTTAGTTAGCTATTGCTTCTGCCTTGTCCTAGATTTCTCCTTTGCGACAGCATTTGCTGTTGGCATTGCATTTTGGTCTGCAGCGGTAATTAGAGATTTAGGCCTTGCCCATGCAGCATGCGTAGGAGGCTTTCGGGATTTCTTTCACAAATAAGGAAATGAGAAGGGAGGGCTCTGTTACACCCACTAAGACAGGTGGGGTAAATTCTCACCGAGCTTCCAGACAGCCTTTCCAGGCATGCTTTATTTATTTATTTTTAAAGATTTAATTTTTTATTGGACAGTCAGATATACAGAGAAGTGGAGAGACAGAGAGGAAGATCTTCTGTCTACTGATTCACTCCCCAAGAAGCTGCCACCACTCTGAAGCCAGGAGCCTGGAACCTCTTCCAGGTCACCCACGTGGGTGCAGGGTCCCAAGGCTTTGGGCCATCTTCGACTGCCTTTCCAGGCCACAATCAGGGAGTTGGATGGGAAGTGGAGCTACCGGTATTAGAACCGGCACCCATATGGGATCCCAGGTGTGCAAGGCTAGGACTTTAGTCGCTAGGCTACTGTGCTGGGCCCCAGGAATGCTTTTAAAATGGGTTGAGACACCATTATCATCATCTGTGACCATGTGAAGACATCCTGCTTGATCTTTGTTCAGCCCTGTTAGAAGAGATTTTGTGGAGAGGGAGGGAAAAGATAAAAGAAGCAGAGGAAGGATTCTTGGGGAAATCATAGAATCTTAGCTTTAGGGAGATCTTAAGGATTCTGCTTTCATGATTTCATTTGCTGCATATTCTATTGTTCAAACAAAATTGCTTTTATTGACATTTATTTAGCTCATGATGTGAAGTAGGAACTGGGAAATATGTTTTCCACATACAGTGGTCTTACCCCTTCTCTGCAGGATGTTTCCACACATTCCACCAACTCATGAATGCCTGAAACTGTAGAGAATTAGGAATTAGTATATCCTGTCATTACTTCTTTACGTGTGTGTGTGTGTAAGGCATTTAATTTGCAAATCAGGTACAGTAGAGACTAACAGTAATAATAATAAACAGTAATAATAATAAAACATAATAAAAAACACACTCTAATAAAAGCTATGTGATGTATCCCCTTTCTTCATATGCACACAATGCTTCATAAAGCACAATACGTTTCTGTCAGTTGGAACAGGTTTTCTTTTTTATTATTATTTTTATTTTTTTATTAATTATTTTGCATTATGTGACAGTTTCATAGGCTCTGGGATTCCCCCCCACCTCTCCCCATGCCCCTCCCCCACGGTGGACCCCCCCACACCCCGTTGCAGCATTACAGTTCAAATTCAATCAAGATTCTTCCCTTGCAAACAGATGCCAAGCACATAGTCCAGCTGCTCATTGTCCAGATGGAATGTACAGCTTCTTGGGGAGACTATTTAGCTGCGATCAACCCCTAGTAGTTTTAATATTTCTCTAGTTATGAATCACTGCCAGTCTCGCCACTCCCAGTTCGATGAGGTCGTTGCAGAGTTCACTGGTTGACACTGTCCATCGTAGAGTCTTCATTCGCCCGGTTTTCACTGCCAACATATATCTGAGATGGTTGATTGACCCGTTCTGTCCTCTGTCTTTTCTTGGCTAGGGTTCTGAGTCCAGCTGGTCATTGCCACAATCAGCTTGTAGGTGCAATTCCTGGGCTGGTTTGTTTTCGGACTGGAGTTGCTCTGGAACCAGTGGGTGTTGCAGACTAGGTTGGTTCTGCCTAGCACGTACTCGGCACTTGCGTCAACCAGTGGGGGCTGCAGCCTAGTCGGGGCGACCCACAATAACCCCCACTAGGCCCGCCCCCTATCCTGGTTTGCCTGTGTGTATAGCAGACTAGTCCAGTCTGTCCCACATCCCATTTAGCTCTTGTATTTGTTCCTGGGTTTTAAAACTTAGTTCTAACTAACTAGCGTGGCCATCCAGCCCCCACAGATGTTGTTGAGTTCCTCTCTGTCTAGCCACCCCAGCCCCCTTCCAAGTTATCATGTCCTCCCGTGGGAGCAGTGACCCAGGAGGGGGGAACCCATTGTTTCCCTCCTGGGTCGTTCACTGTCCCGGTTTATGCACTTTTCGGGTGGTTCCGCGATTTGACTTAACAGAATTAGTCCCCAGAGCCAGCTTCTGCCAGCTGGTGTAACGGCTAAGTCCTTACACCCCTCATCCATTCTAATTTATGCTTGCCCCAGCAGGGGATAATTTGCTCAGTCTGGCTTTTCCCTGGTCTAGTTCCCATGCGGCACACAGGTGTTGTAGCCCTGCTTAGTGTGGTCTGTCCCCAAACCAGCCCACGCTCTCCAGTGGGAGTAGCTATCCAGTGAGGGGACCAGCCCCTAAATTCCCATGCCGGCTCTGCCCCTCCTGGTTCTCACGTGTGCTGGTTGGGCGCTGCAGTCAAATCTAGTACCGGTAACCTCGCCCTGACATTCCACATTGTACGCTGGTTTTGTCGCAACCAAACCCGGCCCAACCCACACTCTGTTCTCGTGTTTGGATTTGCCAGTGGACAACATGCACTGATTCAGCCTGGTCTGCCCCTGTCCGGTGCCACATGTATGCCCGTGGGAAATTTTCCATGGCCTATTCTGGGCTGTTTCCTATTGTGCTTTTTGCGCTAACCTGGAGGGTCTGTATCTTGCCAGAGGAGTTGCCCAGGCATCTCCCTCTGAGCCTCTCCCTTTGCCAAGTTATGCACATACCAGGGGGTTTTTGAGCCAGCTCTTCTCAGTTCACCTCCTGTCCAAGCAGGAACAGTGGCTTAACCTGGCAGGCTTTCACCCCATTCTTGTTATAGGATGTTTCAGCCCAGCTGTGGCTCGTCTATACCCACGAAAAGTTCACAAGTGGCTCAGTGGGGGGTCGAGACCTAGCCTAGCCAGTCTCATGTTTACCCTGGTTATCCAGGACACCAGACGGTGTTGGGGTCAGGCACAGTCTGGTGCATCCAATCCCAGCCCACACTAGTGCCTTGGGAGACTACAACTATTTCTAGGTTAGGACACAGCCCCCATTCCCGCACACGTTCCCCTTGGAGGGAGCCTCAACCCAGTCAGGGTATCCCCTTGGCTCCCAGACTGGGCCTGTTACTAGCCGTAGATCATATGTCTGCCAGTGGTTGCTCTGACTCAGCTTGTTGCAGTCCCTCATTTGTCCTAGCCTCAGCCTTAGACATTGTGGCTTCGCATCCTTGATTCAAGCAGAGTAGCAGGTGTAATGGCCCAATTCGACTTGACCCGTGTTCTATTCACCATCCAACGAGGGTGGTGGGTGTGTTGTCTTAGAGATTCAAGCCTGTGTTCCTGGACACTGCGAGGAATCCTGTCTCCCCTATACCAAAGTTGGGCCTATTGATGGGTGTCCCCAAATAGCTTTCCATATCGTAAAAATCTCTGAGCTCGCCGCCAGGTGGCCAGCAGGCAGAGCCTAGCACCACTTGGTGCACTGGCCGCCCAGAACAGAGGACTCACCCTCAGCCTCCCTGCTGCGGGTTTGGCGAATAGAACTCACCCGAGTTGCACCGCTCCCAACTAACGGGAGCAGGGTGGAGCTCGGACTTTAGTCCAGCTCTGAGGCGGCCCCCATGGCTGCTAACCTGGGGGCTCCATTGCCCCCCTGGGTCTGGGGTGGGACCGCGAACACGCCCGCGGGGTTTGGTGCCATTCTGCGGCCGAGTTTCATGGAATAGAGGCACCCCCGGCAACCCGCCACTTTGCCGAAGTTTCAATCTGCCCCCACCCTAAGGATGAAACTCATCCGAGTTGCCCGCTCCCAACTAACGGGAGCAGGGCGGAGCTCGGATTTTAGTCCAGCTCTGAGGCAGCCCCCATGGCTGCTAGCCTGGGGGCTCCGTTGCCCCCCCTGGGCCTGGGGCGGAACAGGTTTTCTGATTATATCTTCTACCCATAAAATTTGTGCTTTTTCATCTTAGCTAAATACTCTTACACTGTGGCTGTAATTGTTACAGTTCAAAGTGCCATAGTAAAAGTAACACTTAGTTCTTTTTCAGTTTCCCAGATAGAAGGTTTGTTATCACCACAGAGCTTAGAACTCTCAGCAGATTTTTTTTCCTTTTATTATGAAATTGAGAACTTTCTCACTTAAATGAAGCATTGTGTGACTTTGGCATTTCTGAATTGCCAATATCAGTATTTTGGGGGCCATTATTGAATACAATAAAGGTAGCTTGAGCACCAGCTTTTTAATATCCCAACAGTTGAACTGAAAACTAACATGACTGCTTAGTAACTTCTGTGTAGAAAGTACATACAGCATGTACATGCTGGACAAAGGGATAATTCATGTTCAGGATAGGCAGGAGTGATACAATATGAGATTCTGTCATGTTGCTCAGGATGGCTGCAATTCAAAACCCAAGAATTGTTTATTTGTGGAATTTTCCATTTAGTATTTTTTGACCATTGTTGACTACTGGTAACTGAGCCTGTGGAATATGAATGCAGCAAGGGGGAATTACTATATTGCCTCATTCTCTCTTAAAGCCAAACAAAACAAAACAAAACAAAACAGAAACAGGAATTAGGTGGAACTGTTCTCTTCATTTTCCAGACGAGAGAATCAAGGCACAGAGGTGGTGAAAGAACATGAGGCTATAAAGAGCTGGAGCTGGGATTGGAATCCCTGCAACTGATGTCTAAGTTGGTGCTACCTGGAACTATATTCGATGGTGAAGACTCCCAGGGACAGGCCCCTCAATTCTGTATTTTGCTGGAGGAGATCATCCAGTGAACACAAAACCAGGGAACCTCTGGGGCAGAAGCTAGTTTGGAATATGGATCAGAGCTGACTCATTCACCTCCACTCCCTTCCCCAGGGCCCTTACTTAGTAAAAGAATCAGCTGGCTTCTGACCCAGTCATGTTTCCTCATGTTCTTGGGTGATGAAGCCAAGAAATTGTGTTTGAAAGGTCCTGGGCTTTGCCCATGGTCTCAGAGCCAGTCTATTAGTAGCAGAGCCCAGCTATCTGGATTCTCATGGCATGATGAAGAAATCAACCCCCAAACAGCAGCACCAAGTGATGTGACTGCCCCTGAAATCCTGTAGTTCCAGTTTCTCTGAATGATTGAAAGGGAAAGCCCCAAGAACAGAGGAATGTTTTACACAGGACAGAAAGTTACTGTAGAACCAGCAAATGATGCCAACCGTTCCCTGACTCTGCCCACAGCTGATACAGCAAGTGTTTATGCCAGAGCATCTCCCCGAATGATGCCCACTACATGCTTGTGGCTCTATTCTTAGAATTTCTCATACAGTCTCAGTTGTTACTAGGGCAGTGCCCTTTAAGGTCTAACTTGATGTGTTTGCCCTGTCTTGATGACATTTTAAAATCTGAGTTCTTTTGCTTAGCTGTGCGAAGAACCCTTCTAGAAGAACTATTTCATATTTTTACTAGGAAATTCCTTTTGGTGTTTTCTTTTTTTACCCAGTTTCTCCTTCTCAAAGAAAAGAGCTTGATCTTATTTGATTCAAGCAGTCTCACCTGGGATTAAAAAGGTGTTTAATTAATTAACTTTCAGAGAAGCATGCAGAGTTGATGCTTGAGTCAGTGTCCCCTGATCTGGAGAGGTGAAAGTGTCTGAGAACAAGGATGGAGGATGGAGGCAAGAACCAGGAAGATGCTTGGGAAGGGGGGATTCTCATACCCCCATGCTCTCACCTAAGACTGGATCTGAGGATACAGAAGTGAAGAAATGATTTCATATCTTTGGAAGGAAGAATTGCTATTTAAAGACATTCAAACAAAATTTTTTGCAACCCCATGGCTCCCCATGTACAATGGCATACAGGAGCTAGCATAGAAGGGCTCTTGGTTAAACACTGTTCTGTCCTTGCCCTGAATTTGTTCATAATTTTTGATGGTGAGACTCTACATTTTCATTTTGTGATGGATTTTGCAAATGATGTAGCCCATCGAGCCTGCAACCTGGCTTGGGAAATGTATGTTTGTGATGATAGTGGACTGGGAAAATTACAGTTGTAAGGAACTTATGATCCATAAGTTCATCCATGGTTCTTTCTCTTGTGGGAAAAACAAAAAGAAAAACAACAACAAAAAAGCATGTTCCAGTATAAAAACATAAGGCTAACTCAGAGCAAGTACAAAGTATATTGAGTAAGATGCTTGTCGTAATGCAGTTTAGTAAGTTGCTAAGGGAGGAGTCATTTCTCAGTGCCTCATGCTATTTTTGGCTTATAGATCTTCAGATTCCAACATGTATCCTTTTCTATCTGGTGCTTGCCTTGCTGGAACTAAAGTTACTATAAGTCAGGACCCAGCCATTTAACTTGTCATCTCTCCTTTGGGTACAGGATGAGACTTTCTAATGCAATAAACCAACATTTTCAGGTTTTAAAAAAATTATCCAGTTAGCTGACAATATTCAAAACAAGTTGTCAGATTACCTCAAGGTATTTTCAGGCCATCACATTGAACAAGCCCCGGTGTTATTTTTCTATCTAAATATTGGAAAGTAACAACATGATAGTGAATTGGTTTATTTATATAATTTTTAAAATGCATATTGAATTTTTCAATGCAGACATTAGAAAAAACAGATGTTTCACAATGCAGTTGTAATTATTAGTAAAATTATCAACAAGTTTAAAGTATAAAATTAGGAAAAATAGCAGTAAAATATGAGAAGAGAGAAGTTGTTAGAAAAATGTATTATGTAATTCCTAATCTGATTTTTTAAAGTAATGCCAAAAGTTAATTTTCTTCTACAACTTAAAATGAGATAGAGGCAGATGAAAGCCTAGCATTTGCTTTTGTAGCTGTTGAAAATACTTACCATCGCTTCTCGGCCTTTTGGCTAAGATCAAGTGAAAATATCTACCAAGCATCGTGTATGGTGTAGTCACTTGGAGTTGTCTTCGGTTCTCTCAGCCTACACAGAGAAGTTCAGAACACTGAATGTCTTAATTTTGGAAGAGTGCACAGGGTTCTCCTGGGTTCTTTGGTTTCGTCAGTGTAGGCATTGAAACTCAGGTGTCTGCAGGGGCTGTGCTGGAGTGAGGCCTGTTGATCCACGTCTAATCTCAACTGTACAGCCTACTCAACGACTGGACATTGTTGATGGGAAGAAATATTATTGCCAGAGATTCTGATTTTTCTAAGAGTAGGATCAGTATTTAATTATTTACATGAACTTGTATAAATGAATTTATCTCATGTTAAATTATGGGGTAATCTTTTTCTTGTTCTAATTGATTGATACTGGTCTCAGTTCCTTCTTCATGGATTTCATTTTCCTAATATGAAATAGGACTGAAAATTTGCTAGTCCTTTTTTTACATTGAATATTAGAAAGTAAGTAGGTACAGATATTTATAGATGAGAAGTGTACAATTAACAAGAATACCTGTAGAAGAAAACAAACATACAACTTTAGATATTAATTACTAGGCATCAAAGATAAGCATATCATTGTGACTTGCAAATATTAAAGAATGGGCATAATGTATTGGGAAGTGACCTAAGTAACCACATCTTCTCACACTTAAATGATCATTTTTTTTCTTTTCTTCCTTTTTCTTTTTCTTTTTTTTCTTTTTTTAGATTTATGGACTATTTTCCTTTTTGGCTAACTGGTTAGACTAAAACAGGGTTTTTTCATCAGGTTAGTAAATACAGTGCTTTTAAAGCCATTCTTACTGATCTGTGTGCGGAGTTACAATCATTTCTGTGAATATTTATAGTTCTATTAAATTTTATGATGCCAAATAGCTAAAATATTAAAGTAACTTCTGTCTTCCATTGGCAAATTTCATAGGTTATCCATCTTTCTTTATTCCCAAGAGGGAATCTAAATGGCTTTATTCTGATAGGGGTGTGTGTGTGTGTGTGTGTCCTATTTTTCCAAGAGCTGCTTTGTTGTTCACAAGCTCGCTGCTATGGCCAAGTCCTTTAAGAGAACACTTATCTTCAGGGATGTTAAATTGTTTAGTTGATCTCTACAATTCTTTCTTTCTCCTTACTTACTGTTTTGATTTCATGCCAGTTTTCTGCATCTCTCTCATCTGCTCATATTCTCCTCTCCTAGGACCCTCTTCAAAGCTAAGTGTAGATCTGCTAGTGATTTGCCTGTTGCCTTCTAGTTTCATGCATTCAGACTTCCATTATGAGCCTCATCCTCCCCCTAAGTCTCACAGGCCTTGTTCTTACCATAACTTTTTCTCTTCCTTCTTAACTCTACATCCCATTCCCTTTCTTCATTCCTTTACAGAATGTCACTCTTCTGTCTTTCAACCTCACCTTATTAGATGACTTCTCTCCTTACTGAGTACTTTTCTTCTTATCTGCAACTCAGTATTCTTCCTTGTTTAGACCCATGTATTTTTTTTCCTTGGCCCTATTGTTCTCCTGGGAAGTTAACTATAGTTTCTCCTTCATCCTTTTCGTCCTACATTTTGCCCTAGCCATGTTCTTTCTTCTTTTCTTCCCACCAGCCTTCTTCCTTTCTCAGCTGATTTCCAAAAACTAAGGCAGCCTGCAAAGATGTTTTCAATACAGTGGAAGTAAAGAAATAAGTTAAAAAGCGAAGCACAAATGTACTCAGAGTAGAAAGCATGATGCAAGGAGGGAGTTTAGTACACAAACTCACAACCACAAGTGTGATTCTCCTAGGACCACCTTCTGCTTCCTTCCTGCTTGTCACTATGATTTTATCTTCCTGAATGCACATCAGAGAAATCTTCCCAGAGCTCATGGGTCAAAAGCCGCCATGACTGCCTCACTGCCCATGTGCTGGTACCACAGCTAAGGGCCTGGATGGAAAAAGTTGGCCTTTGCCAGTGTATGAATACCAGGCATTTTATTATGGACACACAGTTCTTACTGACAACTGCTCTCACAGGAAAAATACCAGTCATGAAGAACAAGCTGGGTGTCACACTCCCTTGCATTTAAGTCTCATCACATGGCAACCCAAAGGCCAATCATGCATCATCTCCAATTGATACTCCTGCTGCACGGTACCTGCCCCTCCATTTCCAGTTTTGTAAAAGCCCTATAAAAAGATTCCTGTTGGCCTTTCCACCGTACACTCAGCCTCTAGGCTGGATGCCATATCCACCCCTGGCATTTTCTGAGGCTTGGGAACATTGTAATTTTTAATGGCTGCTTCTGCTATTGATCTTGATTTCCTTAAGCATTTCTCCTTTCTCCTTCTGGAAATTTATGCTTATTTCTTGCATCTAGTGCCCCCATCCGCCGCCCCATCTCTGTGAACACTCAGGCAGAGAATTCATTTAATTTTTTTCCCCTTGCTTCTTATGGCCATAAATTTCCCTCACCATTTCTCTGACCTCTTATTCCTTATATACTTAAGAAGTCTTATTTATTTCAACCTCTTACGCAATTTGTCTTGTGTCCATTCTCCACCTTTGCTTGCCTTATCATTTTTTTTACCCTATATGGATTTTTCTGTGGCAAAGTGGAGGCTTCCCTCACCTGACATTTTGCAACTTGCCTTTGTATGCCCTTCTTGCCTCTGACTGATCTTTCTGCTACTGATTTCCTCTGCCCTCAGCTCTTCCCTGTCCTGTGCCTTTGGTATTTATTACCATACATTTCCAATTGGGTGGCAATCACTTATTTTCCTTTTCCATTTTTTTTCTTTCTCCTGCTTCCATCCTATTGCTTTATTTCACTGTCACCCTTGCCATCATTTTTCAGTCACCTAAGACTATTCTGACTTGAAATGATTTGCTGTTGCTACAACCTCAGGCCCAGATATGACGCAGAAATCAGGCCAACCCAACTTTTCTTTCTTTGTCCCTAAAGAAAACAGCCAAGTTAAGGCAAATTCCTCACAGTCGTGTAAAAAAGCTCACTCTCAAACCATATGGGATAACTTATGGTCACAAACAAAAATTTCCCAATGTTTTGCTCCTCACAAGTTTTCACTTCTCCGGCATAGCCTGGGTAAGTACAAGATGTGAAAATCTCTAGGTAGTGCATATTTTTTGTGAAGATCTACATTGTGACTCTAGAATGTTTCTTTGACTCAAAAAATTCACATTTCAATAACCTTACAGAGCATCACAAGATTTTTCTTTCTCCCCCTTGCTTCTTTTTTCTGGAAGGGTAATTTTAAATTCTCAACTAAGTTTGTTTTCCTTAATTTGTAGGACCTAGGAATTTTCTCATATAAATATAAACTAAAAACTTTTTTTTCTCACTCCAGCTTATAAAAGCACATGTTACAATCAAAAGCCCCATTTTACTTAAGCACATTCTGTCTCTGAGATTTTGTATAAGGTGATTTTCTACACTGTTTACAAAGAAAATGGTTGGCACTGCCCCAAGCACAACCGCCCATGTGCAAAGCCAGGTGTGAGCAATCATAGGGACCCTCTGAGGTCATGAACTCATTAAATGAACTCATCTTCTTGCAGAAATATTTAAAACTGATTTGGAATTTTTTAAATGGGCATGAATTATACTTTGGTGAGGCATGGGCCACTGTAAAAACATCTACAATTCATTCATTCATCAATCCAAAGCCCTTCTGAAAGTATGGACTAAGATGGCTGCAAAATGACTTTGCCCAAGTCTCTTTGTGTCTGTAGTTTGGTAGAACTAATTTTTCTTAGGGCATGGGCCACACTCATTTATTAATATTTGGTTTTACTTTTAAATCTACATTTTATTTTAAAAAAAGTATTGTTTTATTTATTTGAAAATCAGTGAAATAGAGAGAAAGGGAGAGAAAGAGAGATCTTCTATCACTGAGTCACTTCCCAAATGACTGCAATGGACATGCCTGGGCCAGGAATAAGCTAGAAGCCTTTAACTCAGTCCTGGTCTCCCACAACGGCACAGAGCCCACACACTTGTGCTGTCTTCTACAAACAGTGGAATTCTTAGCTGTGGCAGCGTCGGCCCTCGGCCTAGCCTTGAAGATGACAACAGCAGCCAGACCAACTTTTGAACCTGCACGAGAGGAAAAGGAGAAGGTGACTTGAGTCAGCTCTCCAAGCAGTATTCCAGCAGACACTTACCTTCTCACACCAAGATCAAATATAGGCAAGCTACTCAGGATGCCCCTGAGGAGGTCCGTAACCGAGACTTAAGGAGAAAATTGGAAGAGAGCGAGCAAGCTGCTGCAAGAGACAAAAACAGAGATTGGCCAACCCGAGAACATACAACTTCCTCCTCAGTATCAAAGAAGCCTCGCTTAGACCACATTCCCGCTGCCAACCTCGATGCCGATGATCCTCTCACAGACGAGGAAGATGAAGATTTTGAGGAGGAGAGTGATGATGACACAGCAGATCTTGCAGAACTAGAAAAAATTAAAAAAGAAAGAGCTGAAGAGCAGGCCAGGAAGGAACAAGAACAAAAAGCTGAAGAGAGGATCCGTATGGAAAACATTCTGAGTGGAAACCCTCTCGTTAATCTTACCGGCCCCTCCCAGCCTCAGGCCAACTTCAAAGTTAAAACAAGGTGGGACCATGATGTTGTCTTCAAGAACTGTGCAAAAGGTGTAGATGATCAGAAGAAAGACAAAAGATTTGTAAATGATACACTGAGATAGGAATTTCTCCATAAACTCCTTGTGAAATTCCTATCTCAGTGTGCCATAATGCTGGTCCTTACAGTTTAATTTTTAAGAGATGTCCTCAGTCATGTTTCACTATATAGTGAAGATCTGATATTTGTGGGAGAGAATGAGCAATCTTGGGCTGTACTCTCAGTTCCACTCCTAGAGCAATTTAGGGTAAGTAAGAGAAATGGGTATCTCTCATTCTCGGCTGCATTCCCAAAATGCTGAAATGCTAGTAATGGCCAGGCCTGGGCAAAGGTGAAGCCAGAAGCCAGGAATTCAGTACAAGCCTCTCTCTGTATGACAGGGACTCAATCAATTGAGCAATCACCTAATGCCCTCCTAGAGTACACATTAGCAGGAAGTTACAATTCTGTAACTGGAAGCATTTTTGATGACTTGAATGCAGAAACTTTGATTTAGAATGAGGGTATGGCAAAGGGCATCCTAAGCACTGTGCCAAACACCCAGCCCTTTGCTGAAGAGTTGAAAGCCTTGCCTGGTAGATTTGTAATTGCCAGTCCTTTGAAAGTTCTATTCTGTATTGTTTTTAGGAGTTTACAGCATATGATCCCTAAGATAAGAAATTTTGCTTGTAGTAATGTCTTACAGAATGTTCTCCAGGACCCAGAGAATTTCAAATTATGCCAATGGCCATTATGGCTTTTTTCCCCCTAAGTTATACTGTCAATGGGCCCGGCGGCGAGGCCTAGCGGCTAAAGTCCTCTCCTCTTCCTGTCTGTCTCTCCTCCTCTGTGTTTATCTGGCTGTAATAAAATGAATAAATCTTTTAAAAAAAAAAGTTATTCTGTCAAAATGGTAACTGTTGTAATACAATGCCAAATCGTTTATTATCTTTTTTTTAAAAAAGATTTATTTATTTTTATTGCAAAGTCAGATATACAGAGAGGAGGAGAGACAGAGAGGAAGATCTTCCATCCGATGATTCACTCCCCAAGTGAGCCGCAATGGGCCGGTGCGCGCCGATCCGAAGCCGGGAACCTGGAACCCCCTCCTGGTCTCCCACGCGGGTGCAGGGTCCCAATGCATTGGGCCGTCCTCGACTGCTTTCCCAGACCACAAGCAGGGAGCTGGATGGGAAGTGGAACTGCCGGGACTAGAACCGGCGCCCATATGGGATCCCGGGGCGTCCAAGGCGAGGACTTTAGCCGCTAGGCCACGCCGCCAGGCCCATCGTTTATTATCTTTTAAGTGGCACCTAAAACACACACTTTATTATGGCCTTACTCTCAATACTTAAATCATCTTCAAAAGGGAATGTGTGGCACATTTTGAGGAATTAGGGAAATTTTTCCATTTTACTAAACGGGTTTTCCATAGTTGTAGTCCTTAATTATTATTTCTTTTTGCAGGAGATTCCCTATATTTAATGCTTGTGTGTGCTTGATTTTATTTAATCTGTACGCCAGTTCCCATGAAGATGTTACTTTTTCCACCTTTTAAGAAGTTGGACCCTGAGAGAGCTTATATAATGTAACCAAGCCACATGACTAGAAAGAGGCAGAGATAGAATTAGATAGAGATTAGATAGAACCTTATCTAATGGGTTCAAAGCTTTGTCTCTTACTTACTGTCCTAGGAGATCAACAATAGTCCTAGCAAGTATATTCTTCCATTCTTGCCCCACAGATCAATGTAAAAGGGAAGGATAATCACTCAGCCAGCATGGTGAGTGAGCGGTTGCTACTCTCACCAGAATGTGGATGTTCTGCCCCTAGCCTCCTGTGGATTCAAGGCTGGTCTCATCAGGTGGGCAGCCTGGAGTCAGCAATTTGGGGTGGCTAGTCCTTTCTTGATACTTTTGTTTCTTTGGGTTCTCAGTCCTCACTGGGAGCTGCTGCCTCCTACATCTCTTAGGAGGATCAGGCTGTGATGAAATCCTATGACTGCACCCCCTACCTCTCTGCCAATTTGAGTTTATTTCTGTTCAGACCATATCTGGCAGACTCTCTTGTTGACAGTTACACGCTGAATCCATTTCAGGTCATTCCCTAAGCCTGGTGCACAACAGGAAATCAGAGTAAAGGATCTTCTAACTACTTAGGAGCAGTCTGAGGACAGAGAATTCTGGGCTTTAGCATCTAGTACCTCCAGTAGTGGGAATGGGGTGAGTTGTGGCACAGGGCCAATGCACATTTACATAAATGTGTATTGTTATATGGAACTGATGGGTAGAGAAGTTTTGGAGATTAAAATGTCATAAGGAGTGGCCTGACTGAGTTAATCAATTTTGGGGAAAACAGGCTTGGCTTACTTTACTTTGTTGTTTTATGTGTGTGTCGAGCACGTTCAGCTCATATCAATTATGCTTCTTCATCTCTGCTCAAACATTTCAGAATCTGATGACCTACCTCAATCTGGCAAATATCAGATGATTTTTGAAGACAGGACTCCTTTTGAGCACTTCATTAATATCTCCTGGGACCTAAGTGCCAGGTAATAGCTCGTTACAACATTGCCAAAATGTTGTTTTCATCTTTGAGCCTTCCTGGATGAGAAATATCCCCACAAACCAGAGAAAAGATGCTGATCCTAAGGCCAGAATCAGGAGAGAAAAAACTGGGAGCTCCTATGGATTGATCAGGGAAGGGGGTATGGAGATGGGGGTGGGAAGGAGGGCAACTGAGGGAGTATGTTGCAGGTGAGGTAATATTTCTGGGGGATTTCCACTGATAAGGACACTGTTCTTGCAGGTAAGTGAGAGGGCTGAGACTTAGAGGTTTGGAGGGGAGAACTTGGAGGACCTTTTTGGGTCAATCTGATATACCCACCCAAGTGGGAGAACTGAGTTGGGCTAGTTAGCATCAACCACTGCTAACCACCACCAACTGGCGCACACAAAAGCTAGGACTGGGACCTACCTTGCAGAGCTAGATCATAGCACCCGCCAGTGAGTGTCAGAACAGTGGATGGGTTACATTAGGCTGGGTCATGACACTAACCAGTACAAGAGAGAATCAGGTCTGGGGGCAGATTCTGTGGGGCTCATCCTTGTGAAATTGCAATTTCTTCTGGTCTGCTTAAGAGCTGGGGGTGGTGACTGGTTGAGCTAAGCATGACCATGGAACCCTCTGAAACTCATGGGTACTGGAGTTGGGAGCAGGTTGGGCTGGTGCAGGCTGCAGCTCCCACAAGTGCACCAAGCATAAGGTGTGTGGTGGGTCAGGCTGCAACATCAGCTCATACAAGGGCGAGGACAGAGGGAACAGACTATGCTGAGTAAGGGCCTAGCACCTGCTGGGACATGTGAGATTTGGGTCTTGGAGTAGGGGAACTTGAGAAACTCTTCTGGTGGGCCCTAGCTTCCACTGGTGAGCATGTGATTCAGGCCTGGGTGTTGGTCAGGCTGGGCAAGGTAGCTCTACCTGTCAGCAAGTGTGTGGTTTGGTTCTGGAGTGGGTGTAGACTGAGCAGGGCCAGGCCAACCTTAGCTCACAGTGAGAGCTGTGTCTGGGTGTGGACCAAGTTGGGCAAGGCAACTGTAAGAACAACTGTAAGAGCCAGAATAGGTGCAGGCTGGTTGGGCAAGGCAACTGCTCTTACCAGAACAGGAGGTAGACTAAGTCAGTCTAGGTCAAGGACCTACCAATGTGTGTGAGATCTGCCAATAGGAGGAGGGCTGTTAGAGGAGCTGGGGAATTCCTGCAGTCCCTGCAGGTAAGCACAAGAACCAAGGCTGGGAGCAGCCCAGACCAGGCCAGGTTACAGTACCCACTGGCATATGTGTGGTTCATGCCTAGGGGTGGACCAGTTGTGCCACTTCATAACACCAACGGGCAGAACCAACCAGGACAGGGTGCAGGGCAGGCTGGGTTGGGCTGCAATACCAGCCAGATCATATTTGGGCCAGGACTGGGGGCTGGCTGAACTGAGCTAGGCTGTTGTACTCACTAGCATGAGCTAGAACTGGGGGCAGACCGGGTCAAGCAGGCTATAGCAGCTGCTGGCAAATGCCAAGTGAGATAAGCCATGCCACACTAGGCTGCAGCACCCACCAGCACATATGAGACCTGGTAGGGGCTATAATGCCCATTGACGTGTACAAGAGCTGCATGGGATATGGAGGCAGACTGGTCCAGTCTGGCATATATACTGGCAAGCACAGGAACCAGGACTGGGGCCGGGCCTAGTGAGGGTTATTGGGAGTTGCTCTGACTGGACCAAAGTTCCTACTGGTGTACATGAGGGCCAAGTGTGTGGTGGGCAGGGTAGGGCTGGGCTACAGCATCCATTGATTTGTGTAGGAGTCAGGTCTGCAGACAGAACTGACCCAGCAGTTGCAATTACCAGTGTTTGCATAGGCTGATGTGGGTGACAGACAGAACCAAACTCCATACTGGCAAGCACACACAAGATTCAGGTCCAGGATCACCTCAGACAAGGTTTCTTTGGGGGATCCCCCCAGCTGAACTGCTGGGTTCAAAACTCAAATTATGGGGATAATAGCAGGATCTGTGGGTCTGATTGTTGAGAGCACATGTCAGAGCTGGGCCTCTTCAGTTTCTAAGACAGATCTGTGGACAACATTCCTAGATACACATTGAGGATCTGGTAGTCCATTGGAGCCTACAGAGGACATCCGGTACCATAACAGAGGAAGGAGGGCAGAACAAATTGATCAACTGCCCCAGCCAAGCATTGACAGCAAATATCTGGGCAACTGGAGACTCTAGGTAGCACTATGTCAGGCAATGAGCTTGAAAGAATTTCTTCATCCTTGGATTGGCAAGATTGACAGCATTTCAGTACTATTAAAGCCATACAAGTGTAATCCTCGGAGCATGCTCCACACCAGGGACCCTAGGATGACATCAGGTGGCCATTCCCTATCCCCAGGTACTGAAGCAGTTGGGAGGCTGGGTGAAGCTTCTCCCCTTCCCCCAATACAGGAAGAAGAAAAAGAAAAATTGGAAACAATGTTCTCACTCACTTTCCCCTAATCCTCGACCCTTCTCACCCCAATCAACTATGTAAACATCATCAAAAATTAAATTTTTTAAAAAGAAAAAAATTAGTGTTCCCTCTCCCTCTAGGGATCATGGTCACAAGGCACTACGGACACTGAACTATTGGGTTCCAGCATTACAAGGCTAAAGGAGGTTAAAAATAACAGTGGCAGTAGATATTGTGAAAAGCAGTGAAGTTGCCACTTGGGAGGCTGATCAAGACTTAGATGCTCTGCTTTTGATTCAGCTTCCTGCTAATACAAGCTAGGTGGCAGCAGATGATGGTTTAAATGCTTGGACTCCTGCCACACATGTAGGAGACCTGGATGGAGTTATAGGTTCCTGGCTTTGGTGTGACCCAGCCCTGATTATTGTGGGGAATAAACCAGCAGATGAAATATCTCTTCTCTTTCTCAGTTTTTCTCTCTCTTCTCTTCTCTCCTTTTTCTCTGTCACTCTGCTTTAAAAGTAGATGAAAAAGAGAAAGAATAACTCCCTGCTAATGGCCTAGGAAAGCAGAGGAGGATGGACCAAGTTCTTAGACACTCTCACCCACATGGGAGCCCCAGAAGAAGCACCCGGCTCCTGGCTTCTGACTAATAGTCCAGCACTGACCATGGCACCAATTTGAGGGAGTGAACCAGCAGACAGAAAATCTCTCTCTCTCTCCCTCTCTCTCTCTCTCTCTCTCTCTCTCTAGCTCTCTCTCTCTCCCTCTCCCTCTCTCTCTCTCTCTCTCTTTCTTTTTCTAACTCTGACTTTCAAGTAAAGTGAATACATCTTTTAAAAAATAGGCAGTAGTGTAACACTAATGTAGTCTTGGGTGAGGCACACAAAATAGTTCCCTAAGAAATTTAGTGTGAGAGGAAATATCATGTTCAATAATGAAGGCTTAGGAGAGGTTCTTGCAGGTGGTTTCTGATTAAGTTTTATAATTGGCTTATACTAGGTTAGGGAGGGAAAGAATACCACTTCTGGCAAACACTGGGGTAAATCTGCATGTTGAGAAGAAGCACTGACCTGACCCCAGTGTGGGGTTGCTAGGTTAATGTCCTGTCACAACCACAGGCACTTACAGAGGCTTGGGGCCAAAGCACTTAACCTCCCTAAGCTTTCACCTTCTCATGTAAAAAAACAAAAACAAAAACAAAACAAAAAACAAAAACAAACAAAAAAAAAAACCACAGCATAGTGTGGGCTGTCACTGTAGACAGTTGATGCAAAGATGACATGAGTAAAATTGGGAGCATAGTATCCAAATAAGAGCATTTATTATTCCCTCTTACTCCTGCCATTCCACTGTCCTGTCCTGCAAAAGATCAGAAAAATGTTGGCTCAGAAGGATTTTCACAGTTTGGAAGGAGGAGTGAGTTGTTGCCTTTGCACCCTTTCGTGCTAACATCTGTCACCTCCAGCTCTGGCAGCTGTGTAGGAGCTTTCACAATGGAGATAGCAACACAAGATAGGGTCAACCCCCAATTCCTGTTCCACATGCCCCAAACCTTATTAAAAAAAATTAACAACTCTTATCATTCCATATGCTTGGAAGGAGTCCATAGCAGAAAGCTCTTGATAATCTTTTATCCTATTTTTCATCTGGCTTGGATTTCTTTCCATCTCCCACCCCGATTTTAGCAAATTACAACACATAACCAGGACATCAACATAAGCTGCATTGCAGCCCTTTTCTTGTAATACTTTATTCCTGCTGCTCATACTAAAATTTGCAATGAATTGTTTCATTTCTCAGTACCTTGTCCAAGAAAATTTCCCATTCAGTAATATTAATAATAACATTTTAAACGTTGACTTAAAATTACAGTAAGTGCCAAGAACCTCTAGTTGCTATTTTGTTGAAATAATATCAGGTTTCCTGTGATGCTTTACAGAGCTGTCATCTCTGTGATATGATATGTCCATGATTTATTGACCTACTAAAAGTCCTGTCATTGACTTGTCACAATAAACCTTTCTTAAAATATTAAAGCCTAGAATGTTGCGCAATAGCTCAAAGCAGCAGAGGCTAAATCCGGTTGTGGATTTGGATTTGGCAGCCTGAAGTTTGCCTTTTACATGCTGAACATGAATGCCTTGCCATGATGTCCTCTGGCTTCATACTTCTCCCCCTGGATTTCTTGTCACCAGTCACTCTTTCAAGGATCAGGGGACAACATGTGAGAAACTACAAAAACTGACCTCAGACTTCAGCTTGGGGTCAGCGTTGTGTCTGGACAGAGTGTCTGGGCTCAGCAGAGAGGACACCAAATGGAGTGATCCTCCTGATCCCTGAACGTCTGTCGTTATGAGCAGGTGCTGTGTCCACCAGCAGGAGGATTTCATTTTATGTGAAACCCAGAAATCTGTGTTTATTTCCCATTGGCTGGCCCTTCTGGACTGTGGTACTGAAGGAGACCAATCTTGGGAGCCTGGTCACCATGATGCATTAGAATGCTCATTATCTGACTCTCACACCCTGTCCCTCAACCCTCATTTGGCTGATAGTTCTGATGAACTCATGAGATTCTCCTTATGTAGGACACATGCATTAAAATTGCAGATCTGGGCAAGCTTTGTTGGTTGATTCATCTGTGTTGATTTAAATCAATAAAGACACAAATGCTAAATTCACGATATCTACAGTTTGAGGATAAACAAGCAAGTAAGATGGGCTCTGGCAAGGGTGGGAGAGAGGGAAATAAAAAGAGAAGTGAAAAATGCAAATGAGGAAGTCAACAGGTAAACCACAATTTTTCATAAGAAAAGTCCATCCAGTACTGATGGATCTATATATTTTAACAAACATGTATGTCCAAACATAGATGACCTAAACCATTGCAGGCTTGCTAACTTAAAATTTCCCTTGAAATTGTTACCGGAATGTAGTCTTTTGACAAGATCAAATATTATGTGCATTATTTTTTAAATGCTACCTTTTGCACAGAAAACTCACCTTTATGGAAATGTTGAATGAGAGAGATTGTCAAAGATCTAGAGAAATATTCTATCATTCATAGTGATTTTTTTAACTAAGAGAAAACAAATTTGAGAAGAGGCAAAATATATGCAGCAATATGTAATATTTATCTTTGTGTTTCATTTGATCTTTAAGTCATTCTGTCAGTACACAGCAGTGAATAAATGCGAACATATTTAAGTGTATAAAGAATTTATGCTCACTAAGTGATGGTGCTTGATTCAACTTAAGAAGTGAAGGCCTGTAACAACAACAAAAATGTGAGTCTTCTTAGAACACAAGTACACTCAACCCATGAGCAGTAAATGTTCAGGATGTAGAGTAGGAGACAAAGAATTTATATAAAGAAAAGGTTTGACTTTTAATTTTAGGAAAGGAGAAATACATTTGAAAAAATTTCTGTTGTTTTGTGTTATGACTTCACATTTCTGGAATGAATAGCAAAGGGTAGAAGAATTAACATTTCTTATTTCCTAGTTCTTTCATGCTGAATGTTTGATGCCAAGCATTTTTCAAGCCTTTTTCTCCCAGAGTAACATGCTAAGAAATTAAAGATTAAAATTATATTAGAGAATTACTGAGGTGAGAGCGTTGTGTTACAGTGGGTCATGCTGTTGCACCTATGATGCTGAGAGCACTTTTGAACCTTAGTTTGAGTCCTAGCTGTCCCACCTCGGATCCAGCTCCCTGATAATGTGCCTGGGAAAGCATCAGAAGATGGTCCAAGTACTTGGACCTCTGCCACCCATAGGGGAGATCTAGATGGGTTCTATTCCCACCCATATGGGAGTGAACCAGCAGATGGAAGATCTCCCTCTGTTACCCCCTCTCTATACATCTCTGCCTTTCAAATAAAAAAAAAATCCTTTTTAAAAACAGAGAAAGAGAGAAAGCAAGAGAGACTCAGGCAGTAAAAACTAATTGTGGAGGGAAAGAGAGTTTGCATTGCAATATAACTATATCATATTGTGATATAATATAATATAGACTATAAATATTCTGGATGTATATCTCACATGACTAACTTATAGCTCATCTAAACCTTAGCCCTTTAGAACATGTGTAAGTGAATCAGGTGATCAACAGAATGACTGACCTGACTGATACACTAGGAACTATATGGAAATTTTCATTTTCCCTTCCCATGTAGCAAATACTTATAATATCCTCTTGATCTATTAAGTATATTTAGCACAGCAGTAAACAAGTCTTAAGTGTCAATGTTGTGTTTACATTCTACCAGAAAGGACTGATAAATTATTTAAGGCTTAAAAAAAAAAAACTCAGATGGTCTATAAACTGAACTGCAGCAAAAAGGGACACATAGGTTTGGCCTTGAAAGATGAATGAGATTGGGAAGGAAGGAAGTGTGGAACAGCAGTGGGCAGGGGCCTGCTGCCTCTTCACTCTGAGCAGACGAGGTTCAGTGTGCTGGGCAACCTCCAGGGGCAGCACCCTTCCCAGCCCCTGCTGGCAGAAGGAGGGAAAAGCTGACTGACAGCATATGTTTGTTAGCATTGGCAATATTCACGCAGGATGAAACAGTGTGGGGTGCCTTTAGCCATACCTGAAATCAATGCCTTGTTGACAGAACTCTTTCTTAGGACTGGTATGCAGGAGGTCCCATGAGTCTCATGTTGCTCTCTCCTGGAAAAACTGGTGAGAAGCCAGTGCTGGAGTTAATGACTCACAGGGAGCTTGGCAAAGGGCACACGAAATTTGGTCTGGCTCGTTCAGAAAGCCAATTGATTGGGTCTCAGATACACAAAGTATCAAATGCAAGTCCCTCCACTCTTTGGAAGCTGTCTGTCTCAGGATGAATTTAATGTTTCAGAGAGTCATTTTCCCTACTCCTCAGGGAGAGGATTGTGTAAGGCAGAAGTTATCCAAGGGAATAGATGCCAACTTCTTGATTTTTTTTTCCCCAAGGACTTCCACTGATAAAAGAATTTTAGGTTCAAATAGAAACAAAAACAGTAGCTTGGAGAAAATTGGTCAAGCCTTTTGTTTGCTGTAATAAAAATGAGATAACTGCTGAAATGATTACTATTCGTATTACATTTTATTTCAATCAGTTTTTAGAAAATTATTGAGGCAAAATCTGTACATTCTTTTTTTTTGTACATTCTTCATGTAATTCCATAACCTGCAGGGAAAAATGAACTATATCAGAGAAAGTGTTTTTTTTTTAAGATTTATTTATTTTTATTGCAAAGTCAGATATACAGAGAGGAGGAGAGACAGAGAGGAAGATCTTCCATCTGATGAGTCACTCTGCAAGTGACCACATTGACTGGAACTGTGCCAATCTGAAGCCAGGAGCCAGGAGCTCTTCCAGGTCTCCCACATGGGTACAGGATCCAAGGCTTTGGGCCATCCTCAACTGCTTTCCCATGCCACAAGTAGGGAGCTGAATGGGAAGTGGGGTTGCCAGGATTAGAACCGGTATCTATATGGGATGCCAGCATGTGCAAGGTGAGGATTTAGCTGCTAGGCTATCGCACCGGGCACCCAGAGAAAGTTTTAATATCTGAAAAGAAAATGCATGGACATTTCATAAGTAACTTCAGAAAAATAAATTTCATTAAAAATTCAAGGAATACATGCACAATATTTTCTTGAAGGATAAGCATGTGGCTTCCAAGGAAATTTGGTAATGTTTATAACAGAGTGAGTTATGATGCTTGCCATAAATTGGTAGAAAATCTAATACATAGTCAGTTTATAGAAAAAGCTATCTACACTCTTATGCTTATTTTAGTACTATTCATAGTAGTCCAGAAGTAGAAATAATCTAAGTGTCCATAAACTGATGAATGGATAAAGAAAATTTAGTAGAAATGAAATACTATACAACCACAAAAAGGATGTTAAATGAAGTAAGCCAGGCAAAGAAAGGCAAGTAGTATCTGGTCTCACTACATGATCTTACACAGAATACAAAAAACGTTGATCTCAGAAATGTTTAGAGGATAATGCTGTTTACAAGACGCTGCAAGAGTAGGAAAGAAACAACGATGGGATGAGTTTGCTTAATGAAAAGCAAATTTTATTTAGATAGGAGAAAGAATTCCGTATTTTTTTTGCACAGTGGGTGACTATAGATGAAAATATGCTATTATACACACATACATACATACATATACATACATGTATATATATTAGAAGAAAAAATTTTGAATGCTTTCACCTAAACAAATGGTAAAAATTTGAGGAGGCAGAAATGTTCACCCTGATGTGAACATAACAGAATGTGTAGAGTGTGTGTGTGTGTGTGTCTGTGTATCAAGACATTACAATGATACCTAATATCTATATTTATCTGTATCTATAATATATAACATATATACCTAATAATATATACCTAATATATATACCTAATAATAGTACATAGCAGTGAAAAAAACAGAAAACAAATTCTTTCAGATTTTAAAAAATAGTTAAGTTCTTTCATTGTGGCACAGTGGGTAAGCTGCTCCTTATAATACCAATGTTCCATATTGGAGCTCAGGTTCCAGTCATGACTGCTTTTGACTATCCATCCAGCTTCCTACTAATGTGTGTAGGGAGGCAGTAGATGATGATCCAAAATCTTAGGTCCCTACTACTCATGTGAGAGATCTGGATAGAATATCATGCTCCTGACTTCAGATTGTCACAACTCCAGTCATACACCTATTTGGGGAATGGACCAGTAGATGGAAGATTCTCTCTCTGTGCTTTTGAAATAAATAAAAATAAATGTTTTTTTATTAGAAGAACTTTATATATAGATGAACTTTTTATTAAAATAGTTGAATGAAATGGTTGAATAAAGAAATAAATGAGACAAAGTAGGAAGTCTATATAGAAAATTGAGTATAAGTAGATACCCACTCTTCAGGACCAGAGCTTAATTCTCTTTTCTATCTCTCCCGGGACTTGGATTAGTTACTGGTTTTCAAATAGAGGATGGGAATGGTAAGATGGAACTTCACAGAGGAGAAGCTTGACAGATGTCACGTCAACCAAGTGATGCGGGGGAACATCAGCAGTAAGAAACCATGTTACTGTCCTTATGTCTGGTGATGTAATGCAATGGGAAAGTCGCTTCCCTGCTATGAGAATTGTTCCAAAAACCTGTGATCTCATTCTCATCATGAAAAACTGAGGAACACTCTACAAACTACTTCCCAGTAGTTTTCAAAACTGTCCAGGACCTGGGAACAAGGAAAGATTTAGATGCTGTTGTGGACCAGAAGAAACCAAAGAGACAGGGTAAGCACCTGTAAAACTATACTGGATTGAGACCTGGGATTGGAAAAAAAAATGGCAGAAATATTGGCGAAATCCAAACCAAGTCTGAAGTTTGAATAGCAATGTACGTTTGTTAGTTCTCAGTTTTTGCAAATCTATCATGGTAATGAAAGATATTAACATTGGGAGAAATTAGGGAAGGAGTATGTGGGAACTACTATGTTGCCATTTTTCTTTAAATCTAAAATTGTTCCTTATGATTACTGTGGTTTCCTTTTACCAGCTCTTCCTCACCCTAGATTCCACCTTTACCTAATTTTTTGTTTCAAAATAAGAGAGGCTGTTTTTAGCTAAGTAAAGCAGACAATGGAAACTTCATCTAAAAATGTTTTGCCTTTTCTTTTCTTGCCTTTTTCTTTGGTACCATGAGGTCCCAGTACATTTATGAAACGCTTTTGCTTTCTTTGTTTATAAAGTCATGAGAAAGGAAGTTTAAAAAAAAATATTTAAACGGCCCCAAAAGATTAGATTCAAAAGAATATAAATAGCTAGATTCTCATGTAAAGATAGATTGAAAGTGAAACACCAACTGTACTTTGAAATGTCGCCAAACTTGAAGTTCTGTCACAAATTCCTACGTCCTGAGCATAATATCTCAGAATAGTCAAGCAAAGGACAAAGGATCAAAGCTATACTTTATTCTTATTCAAGGATTTTCTTTCATTTTATTGCAGGGCCCTGGGGTAGCCTTTCGGCTTAAGCCCAGTGTTCACCAATCACTTGCTAATAACTGGAGCTGAAAGAGGGCTCTGCCCTAATGCCATTATGTTCAAGAGCCATGATTGATTGTGTTATAGTATGTTTTTGAAACCTAATTACTGTCTGAGTGAGTATCTGAGCTCATTAATCTTTAGTCCTGTAAATAAGTAAAATTGACTAAATAACTGGATTTCTCTAATGATGGCTTAGGTTATCTTTGGACCTACTGCCTTGCCCTACCCTCTTCGGGGCAGCACATTATTTTGCTTAATGGTAATTGCTCCACAGTTTTGAAATCAATTTGTAAAAGTCAGCTTATAAAACAATTTTCCATGTTGCCCTGCGATTGCTTGGTCCCTACTCTATCTTTGCGGTGTAATGAGCACATCCTGTGATGCTCTCCCATCCTATTGTGTTTGATGATGACCCTCCTTAGAACAGAAGGTCACATCACTTAATGAGATAAGAGGCTTGGGAGGGTGGTTTGCTTTGTTTTCACCTTACTGAACATTATACCTTCATCGTCACCAAAACAGAAAAAGGATTAACACAGCCTATCCCATATTCTCCAAGTTATACAGACAATAATTGGTAGAGATGACTTCCTTCTTTTCCTAATAACCAAACCTAGCATAACTAGGGTTGAGGGATTTTATAGTACATACTTCTTTCTCTTCTTTTCCTCGTTTTTTTTTTTTTTCACAGTTTCCATTTTGTTAGCATTTTGTTGTCCAGCAGAACTGCTCTGCAGATGGCAACTTGATGAGGAAAAGGATTAGGTCATGTTCATATGAACCAATGGGACATCTGCTTCCAACCAAGGTGTCGTAGAATGGGCCAAACATGCTCTCCTTCCTCAACAATTAAAATCAAAAGCAAAACAACAAGAAACAAACCAGTTTTGAAGATATTAGACATCAGCAGAGGAGAGGTGTGAACACTTAAGTGGAACCCTATGATTGTTACAGCTTGCAACTTTCCAGGTTGTAGCACAGACAGAAAAACTCCCTGAATAAAGAGATGGAACTGATAATCTGGTGAGACCAAGCCAGCTAGAAATTCCAGGCCAAGTGCCAGGCAGGGGAATGCTACACAGACAAACAATTCTGCAGATCAATTTAGTGTCCCTCTGAATGTTCCATTGAATAGTACTAATCAGCACATGTGCGTGTGCAAAGCTACCCAGCAAGAGTAGAGAATCATCTAGAAGGATTGGCACCTGTTCTCATCAGCTAGACTGAAAAAACCTCACAATTCATGGGTCATTAGACAGAGTCCTTAGAAGGGTCTTGCTTTGGTAGTGGGGGAGTAAATAGCTTCATGCTAAGGCTCCCTAGTAAAGCTAAAAAGTCAGCCAGAAATGAATTGAATTTTCTAAGTTACCTTACTACATCCCAGGACAAAATTCAGGAATGTTTATAGAGATAATAGCCAGCACACAACAAGATGAAATTCCCAATGCCTGTCCTCCAACCAAATGACTAGGCATGCAAAGAAACAGAAATTTCTGACACACTTGAGGTGAAAGTAGTTAGTTCATAACTAGTAATGATATTAGAACTGGAAAACAAAAAGGATTATCACGAGTGATTATAACTTTATTCTGTATGTTCAAAAGGCTGCAGCAAAATTGGACATATCATTGGAGACACTGAGCGCATAAAAGAGACCAAAACAGACTTTTAACAATAAAAAAAAAACCATGGCTGAGATGAAAGCACACTTGGTGGGATTAACCATATATTCAACATTGCTGAAGTGAAGAGTAGTGAACCTGCAGACATAGCAATGTAAACTATCTTAAAGGAAATATGACAGAGAAATGACTCAAAAAGAAAATGAAAACATTATCAGTGAACTGTAGAACAGTTTCAATTAATCTCATACATTTGTTATTGCAGTCTTGAAGAGAAGAATGGATTGAGGTGTAAACTGTGGATTCCAGAAGGTCAGCAAAATACAACCTCACAAAATACAAAGGAAGCTAAAAAAAATTCTGTAAAAAGTCAAGCACATCACAGTCAAATTCCTCAAAAACAGTGGTAGAGAAAATGTTAAAAGCAGCCTCAGGGGAAAATAAAGATCTATTATATAGAGAAAAAAGCAAGGATGCTGACAAATGTCTTATTAGATAGAAACAGTGCAAGCAAGGAGACAGGAGCAGTGTCGTAAAATTTTTTTTTAAATAACAAAATCTACAAATATGTACATAGAAAATAATACCTTACAGAATGAAGGCAAAACTAACACTTTTGCAGGGCAGATTTTAATGGAGCAGTTAAAACTGTGGTTGGAATGTGTGAATGCTTGAATTGGAATCCTGATTCTTCCACCTGATTGCAGGTTCCTACTACTGCGCATCCTGGGAGGCAGAAGATGCTAGTCCAAGTCCTTGGCTCCCTGCCACTATTATGGGAGACCTAGATGGAGTACCAGGATCCTCCTGGCTTTGGCCTGGCCCAGTTCTCGCTCCCTCCTGCAGGCATCAGGGGAATGATCCAGCAAATAAAAGCATTCTCTCTCTCTCTCTCTCTCTCTCTCTCTGTGTGTGTGTATGTGTGTGTGTGTGTGTGTGTGTTTCTGTCTTTCTCTGGCTTTCAAATAAATAAATCAGTACAAATTATTTTTGTAAAAAGATAAACACTTTGTAATATGTAAGGATTGAAGGAATTTATCACCAGGACATCCATAGCACCAGTAATACTAAAATCCTTCAAGCAGAAAGAATATGATAACAGATAGAAACATAGCTCTTCACCATGTAATAAAGGACATGAAAATATTAACTACATGGCAGAGTAATAAATACGAGAAACAGATTTTCCATCAACTGGTTCACTATCGAAATGGCTATAATGGTCTAAACGCTAGGGCTCTAAAGCCGGGGTTGGGCTAGGAGGAAGCTGGATTCTGGAACTCTACCCAGGCCTTCATGTGAGTGGCAGGATCCAACTACTTGGGCTATTCTTCTGCTGTTTTCCCAGGCTTATTTGTAGAGAGCTAAAAACAGAAATTGAGTTATTGGGACTGGAAGTAGTGTTCATATGGGATGCCTGTATCTCAGGTGACAGCATAAGCTGCTGTACTCACAATGATGGACTCTGATATATTTCATTAATAGCAAAATATCTTTTAAAAACAGTGGATTGTTGGCGATGGACACTCTATCACAGCAAGTTAAGGCTCCACCTGTAATACTGGCATCCTGCTTTCCCTGACCTTCACACCCAAACTGTCATTAAGTCCCATCAATTCAACTTCTAGAATACACATTTAATCTGGTTACTGTTCTTTTTCTTGCTGTTATTGTGCTTATTCATGCCATCATCATCATCTCACATCTCAACTACCAAAGCAGTCTATCACCAAGCCTTTTTTCCATTCACATTGTCCTTCATGCTCATGCTCCACTCTGTGACAACATTGTCCTTTTGTTTTAGATTAACCAGATTATCTCATTCCCTAACCGAAGATTCTTCAGTGTTTCTACTATGATCAGAATGAAGTATAGGCCCCTGGCCAGTTTCAAGGCCTGAGTAATATAAATGCTGTTCCCTCTGAAGCATCAGCCATGTTTATCAATTCTCTACCAACACACTTTGACCACACTGAGAATGGTTGAGCTCTTTCTTAACTTCAGAACCTTTACCTGGACACAAGTTTGATTCCTGGCTGCTCACTTCCAGTGCAGCAGCCTGCTAATGTGTCTGGGTTATCAGTGGAGGATAGTGTAAGTCCTTGGGGCCTTACTCCCATTGGGGGAGGCTTGTTTCTCCTGGCTTTGGCCTGGAACAGTTCTGGCCCTGTCTGTCACAGCCATTTGGGAAGTTAAAGTGAAGCAATAGATGCAAGACCTCTCTCTCTCAACTCTGCCTTTCAAATAAATAAATAAATCTTTTTAAAAAGTAATGATTATAATGTAATATAGGGCTTATATGTAGTAGCAAAATATATGACAGTAACACAAAGGACAGGAAGGAAGGAATTAAAGTCTATACATTAGGACTCCATTCATGACCTAACATTTGCTATAATGAAAGTTATCAGTATTGATTATTGAGCATTTACTATTCACTAACATAATTCTTGTGGTTACAGAGATAAAGGAGAATAGAGGAGAACAGAACAGATACAAGGAATGATCCTGTGGTTTGTACATTTTCACTGATTTGGCAGATAACAGGCAGGCCAATAAATGAGATAATTTGTAAGTGTCATAAGGAAAATAAGGGAAGTAGAATGCTTTACTAGAGGCTAGCAGGGCAGACAGGAATACCTTAGACAGGGTGATGAGAAAAGTTCTTGTGACAGGGAGATACCTGCACTGAAACATGAGAGGAGTTAGCATAATGAGGGCAAATCAAGAAACACAATTCCAGGTTGAACTATTGTCCAGGTGAAGGTTCTGAAGTTAAGAAAGAGCTCAACCATTCTCAGTGTGGTCAAAGTGTGTTGGTAGAGAAATTGATAAACATGGCTGATGCTTCAGAGGGAAGAGCATTTATATTACTCAGGCCTTGAAACTGGCCAGGGGCCTATACTTCATTCTGATCATAGTAGAAACACTGAAGAATCTTCGGTTAGGGAATGAGATAATCTGGTTAATCTAAAACAAAAGGACAATGTTGTCACAGAGTGGAGCATGAGCATGAAGGACAATGTGAATGGAAAAAAGGCTTGGTGATAGACTGCTTTGGTAGTTGAGATGAGAGATGATGATGATGGCATGAATAAACACAATAACAGCAAGAAAAAGAAAAAGAACAGTAACCAGATTAAATGTGTATTCTAGAAGTTGAATTGATGGGACTTAATGACAGTTTGGGTGTGAAGGTCAGGGAAAGCAGAACTCTATTAAGCAGTGGAGATGGGATTTGATTTGGTTGTGTCTGAATCCAACATCTTCATTGTATTCAGTGCTGCCATAAATAGGTTGAACAACCTATTTAATCAGTGGTAAAAATATCCAAAAATCATAGAATCAGAGTCTTTACAATTAAAGAAAATGATAACTTGGAATGAAAGAAATACATTCTAAGGAGTAAATATATTGGAAGTTTAGTATAATATAAGGAGTAAATATATTGGTAGTTTAGAGAAATGAAAAGATAATGGACCAAAGAACAGACCTAGAGGAGCATGCTTTGACAGGAAAGAGAGGGAACACTATAAGGTGGTTGGGGTGATCAGAGGGCTAGGGATGCAGGCTCTTACAGAGTTTTCAGGCTAGCTTATTAGTAAGTAAGCCATGATGAGAGCTTGGTTTGAATAGGTAACTGCGGGTGGAGCTGGACAGCTAGATTGATTGAATGGTAGTGCAAAACCTTTAAATGGCAGCCTTCTGATAGACCAATTTGTCATCATTGTGGAGCTATTGATTAAGATTGGAGCATTGATATACATTACATGTGTGATAGCTATCATTTTAAATAAAAATTGGAGATGGTGGAGTTTCATTGTCAAGCACAGATGCAACATGAAATAAATGGTGAAAGCAGAACTTGAAATGTTTATAATTCTTTGAAGTTTTTCCTACCAATTTATATAAACAGCAGGCATCTCCCCTTTTTCTTACCCAATGCCTTTCCCTCTCCTCTTCCTGCATCTTCTTTTTAATTTTTAAAAATTTTTTATTTGAAAGGCAGAGTTATAGAAAAAATGGTTAGAGAGACTGTGCATTTGAGGGAGAACTTTCCATCCATTGACTCACTCCCCAAACAGTTTCATTGGCCACAGCTGTGCTGGGAGCTTATTCCAGTTCTCCCACATGGGTGTTGGGGCCGAACAAGTTGAACCATCTTCTGCTTTCTCAGGCACAATTCCCTACTGGATTGGAAGTGAAATATCTGGGACACAAACTTGTGGCTATATGGGAAGCCTGCATAGTAGGCAGAACTTTTGCCTACTATGTCATGGTGGCAGCCCCTGACATTTCTAAATTATTTATTTATTTGTTAAAGGAATAGAGGGAGAAAAATATCCCATCTGCTAGTTAACTCCCCAGAAGTCCACAGCCACTGAGGCTGGGCCAGGGCTGAAACAGGGAGACACGAATTCTATTTGTGTTTCCTGTGTGAGTGGCAGGAACCCAAGGATTTGAACCATCACCTGCTGTCTCTGGGACTGTCCATTACTGGAAAGCTGGAATCAGAAGAAAAACTGGGTGGCATCAAACCCAAGCACTCTGAGATTCATTGTTCCGATCCCTTCTAACTGCTAGCCAGTCAAATGCCTCTTACCACTGTCTTTAATTCTTACTTCCTTTCTCTCTGTCTCTGGGGATGAGGTTTTTGCACTACAATTCAGTCTCTCTCTCTCAGCAAACAACAAGAAGAGTTTTCATCTGCTGATTCACTCCCCCAAATGTCTGCAACAGCTAGAGATAGGCCAGGCTGAAGCCAGGGGCCTACAAATCCTTGTGGATCTCTCACATCAGTGGCAGGGGTCCAGGTACTTGGACCATCTTCCATGGCTTTCCCTAGGTAGCTTACCAGGGAACTGAATTGGAAGTGGAGCAGCATGGACTTTAAGTGGCACTCCAATATGGGATGCTGTCATCACAAGTGCCAGCTTAAGCTGCTGTGCCACCACCCTGACTCCACAACTTGCTTTAGTAAACAAGAATGTACCAGTGAGTTCTGACTCTTGTGATTATCTGTGATCTGCAATAGCTGGAACTTTCTTGAGCACTGGCATGACCTACAGATGTTGTAAACAACAGGAGCATTGGGATTTTTCTAAAATGTGAAGTAGGCTCTAAAGACACAAAAAGCTCAAAAGACACAAGTGGGTAGCTCATAAAACTCATCCTGGGAAGATGATGATAACTTTGCCAGTCTTTTAGAGTCAGATAAAGAAACCACAGGGGAGGTACCCAATGGGATCCCACTAGTTTGATTCAGTAACCAAAAATGGCTATTGCCATTCTTGGGTCTCAACCTCAGAACTGGAGTTCTGAAATTCATTTACAAGCTCAATAGCAAATTTCTTCCAACTGAGCATTTCACAGCAAAATGCTCACCTCATTCTGTGTGTTTCCAGCTGTGCTGCAAGAAGAAATGAGTCATTTCTGAAAAAATAACAGCAGAATCAAGTTCTGCTGTTTTCTTTTTACTAGATCAAACTCTAAGCTGTGTTCAAATGAGGAACAATTGGACAATTGTGAACCACCCCCTTTTCAGTGCTTATATCCCACTCCCGATAGTCTGAACTTGTCTTGGCTTGAAATACTTTTTTACTTACAATTGCATGGGCCAGCGCACTATTCACCACACTCTGGCTGTATGCACACACACACACACACACACACATGCATGTCACATCACTTCACAACTCCTAGACAGCAACATATCAAAGCCAATCAACTGATTCTTCTGAAAAATGTAAACCCACTCATTTAATTAGAAATATTCATGGTTTCAAGAGACAGTTTGATTGTTTGTAAACCCCTGAGATGGTAAATATCCCTTTCAACAACACTGTTTCTGCTACATCTCATAGGTAATGATGTTCTAGTTTTTTGGTTTTTTTTGTGTGTGTGTGTGTGTGAGCTGATGTTCTAGTTTTAATTGTAATTTCTCCAGAGCCACATGGATCATGCAGTAGCAACAATTTCTACAAGAAGGTTTTTGATTTTATTTTTAATCACTCTAGTGACACATTGGTATTTTTGAGCATGCTCTCTAACTTCATGTTGGTGAAAATGTATTCATTTTCTCCCTGTTGTGGACTGTGTTCACTGACTCTGTATTTGGGGGATGTAAAATAAAAGTGTAGCAGAGACTGATATGTTCAGTTGTGGAGACAGTGCAGTATGTCTCTATATATCCAGGCCAAAGATGGATTCCTAATGGAACAGTTGCACTTATCGTAACAGTAGGATGCTGGAATCGCCAACATTGTCCATGCCCACAATGTCAGGAGACACCTTAATAACAGCGTGATGGACATATGACTGTTCATGAAAGACCATCCACTGTAATACTAGAAGAGAAATCAATGGGGTAGGGAAGGGAACTTGGGGAGAGGAACAGGAAATCCCAGAGCCTATGGAACTATATGGTAAAACAATAAAAAATATGGGGGGGAGAAATATCCATTGTTTGAAATTAATTGCATTTTTTTAACTTTATGACTGTCATGTTATAGTAGGTATATGTAACAGAGTGGCATTTTAACATTCAAAATTAACCAATATGATTAGCCCTATATAACCAAAAATATTGAGAAAAAAGTATAAGTGGTATATCTTTACATTTTTAAATGTTCATTTTTGTTTTCATCTCTTGAAAGATAGAGATCTCCCATGCACTGGTTTCTCCTCTTACAGTAGACAGGGCTGGGCTATAACTCCATCCAAGTCTCCCACACAAGTGGAGGGATTCCAAGCACTTGAACCCTAATTAGGATGCACTGTCAGGAAGCTGGATCATAAGCAGAGCATCTGAAACTGAAGAAAGCTCTCTGATGGGGTATGTGAGCGTTGCAAGCAGCAGGTTAACTTGCCATGCTGCAATGCTCACATCCCTCCACAAGCTTTCATTTTGTATGCAAATCTCTGTCTTATCTACGTTTTAAGTTTCCATCTTGGCAGAAATGGTATTGCACATTTGTGAAATCTGATTCCTACCCCCATTGCAGCCACAGTTTCAAGGGATGTGAGTGTACGTCGAATCAATTATATAATAAAAGCTTTTATGTAAGTACAATCTTTATATAACAATAGAAACAATCATCTTTGAGGATTGTTCACTGATAGTTTTTTCAAACCCCTTCAAAAGTCTGGATGTGTTCATAAAATGAGAATGAAGTCACTGACTCAACAGTGGTGAGACAATCTGCTAAACCGGTCCTTTGCTAAAGGTGATAAGTACCTGTGACTGGTCCCTGATCACATCACAAGTTCCCTAACCTGTGAATGTTTGCTGGCCAAACCCTACTCTGTAGAGTCTTTTGTTTATTTCCTTTGACCCATATTCCATCCACCCATTCTTCCACAGCATGTGAAAACTCTACCTACCCTTCTAAGGTGTCTTGGTCATGTCACCTCTATTTGATAAGCTTTCTCTTTTGAGATCTTTCCTTTAACCTTTTGCTGCTTGGAGTTGTTCATTAATATTGTGCCTGTCTGTCCATCTGTAAGTAGATATATGACTACCAATAATTTTGAAGCAGGTGGTCAACTACTTTAAATTTCTCAGCCTTCTGACTCCCAGCCCAGTGTTCCTTTGGCCAGGCCAGGATGTCCCTTATTAATTTTTCCCTGCCCATTAGCTTTTGGTGGCAAAAGTTCATTTATTAAGTTGCTCTTTATTCATTAAGAAAATGTTTATTGAGGAGCTATTAAACATTGGGCTCTACTCCTAGGCACTAGAGAAATAGTATTGAACAAGATGGACCTTGCATGCATTTTAGTGGAAGCCACAGAAAATAAACAAGCAAACAAGCATGATGGTTGTGGAAATCAATAATTACTATATAAAACACACATTTTCATGGAGAACACACAGAATATTAACAAGCAGGCCAAGAAATTAAATGTAGTGATTGAGAGACACTATAAACAAAATTGAAGAGTACAAGTAGGGTTGTGGGCCAGAAAGAGGTGGTGGTGAGAGGAAGATGCTAGGTCCGTTGGGGTGGCCAGCAAAGGCTCTCTGAGGAGAAACCATTTGGGCTAAGATCTGGTCATAGGATCTTTGAGGAGAGTGTTGAGTGCAGAGTGGAGAGCAAGTGCCACAGACCTCCATCAAAATAAGCTTGAAGTATTCTTACAGGAAGAAAACGTGAAAGGGGCTGGAGAGGAGAATACAGAGGGCGTGGGGCAGAAGTGATGAGAGGTGACTTCTGAGATACGTAGGACCCAGAGAAACACAGGACCTTTACTGGCCAGTGAAGTGTCTGCTCATCAGAGGAAGATAAAATCCTGGAGGGTTACATGAAGAAAGTGACACACTTTATGTCACAGTCTTTTTGTTAAAATTATCTGAGTGCAATGTATGTGTGTGTGTATAGGGGGTCTCTTTGTTGGTATCTATCTATCTATCTACCTATCTATTTTTCTTTTTAGTGCTATTTGCTTACTATGCCTACTTCCCAAGTATGGTGCTTTTTTTTCATTCATTAATTACATTGTATTATGTGACACAGTTTCATAGGTACTTATATTCTCCCCACCCCTCCCCAAACCCTCCCACCATGGTGGATTCCTCCACCTTGTTGCATAACCACAGTTCAAGTTCAGTTGAGATTCCCCCATTGCAAGCATATACCAAACATAGAGTCCAGCATCTTCTTGTCCAGTCAAGTTCAACGGCTTCTTAGGTATACCGTCTCTGGTCTGAAGGCAGACCCAGCAGAGTATCTAGTATGGTGTTTTTTATAGGTGTTTTGGATTCTGTTGCTGCTTATATAGCTCAATTTAAAAAGTTTTTGTTTAAGGTTTATTTCTTCCCTTGCAATCACCCAAAGAGCAGCAGAGAATCTAAGTGTGCTGATATGACATCATCACTTCATTGTCTTTTAAGAATATAATATTTCATCTCTAACAGGGTGACTCTATTCAAGGATAGAAGGGAAAATAGAAAAACAGGACTTGAGAACTTAAAAGAGAAAAATTTGGGTCAGTCTCCAGCTTAATGCAGTTTCCATTCATGGAGCCAACATGCCGTCTAGTTGCTGCTCAAAGGGAGTCACTGGGGGGGGAGTGAGGACCATTGGTTTCATTGCATGTTCATTATATCACTGCATTGGGGTGTCTAGGATTTTGCCCTTATGAAGAAATTAAGAGTGTTATGCCTTATTTCCTGTTTTGGAAAACAGAGACTTTGATTTTTTAAAAAGGGCTAATTGCTTATTGTTTTTAAAAATTGGGTTGATAATTCATCATATCATAATTAAACCAATTAGAATACTATTATTTTCCGGCAGCTTTAATGAGCTCTTCTATTTGGCAGGGAACCTATGAGACAAAAAATAACTGCCATTTGTTAAAAGATGGAGAAATTCTGATGATGACAAACGACTCTATTAAGTTGCATTTTGGTTAATAAGATTTATGCATTAATCTAGTTAGACATTGTCCTCTTAAGTTTGGCAAACTTCTAAAGTTTCCAATTTTCTACCATGTCTCTCCTGGTCTCCCACCCCCATCTCCTCCTCAGAGAATTCCTGGCGTCTGAGTCGAAATAGGTGGAAATCCTGTGTGTTTCCAGCCGAGGCTCCCCAGCTTGGTTGGAATGCTTGTCTGGTTGTAATAGAGCCTGCTTTTGGGCCAGCGACTCTTAAAATAGCTCCTCCGCTTGTAAAGCAGAAAATAGACACTTGGGCAGCTCCGGGGTCTGCTTACATGGTGTTTCCCGCCGCTGGCTTTGGGGGGCACTGTTGCTCCAGCCTGCACCCGCGGCGGGGCCCTGGTGAGTGATGGCTCTCTGTTGCGCAGTTTGGGATCTGCACTCCTTGTCAAGTAATCATTACAAATGTTTCGTGCAGGAATGAGCTGGCTCCAGCAAAGGTCTGCCTCGCTGAAGGAGCGAGGGCCTGAGGGGTGGGGAATGGTCTGTCCGTGGTAAAATTTTCCCCTTTGACAGTGTAATTAAGTGCTAATTAACTAAATGAGTGTAAATGTTGAAGGCTGAGATAAATATCTGCATTTCCTTAATCTATTTTTTCCTTTCTAAAATTTGATAAAGGAAATTTGGATTTAATGGGGGATATATGTCTTTTTTTAAAGATTGCAAATCTGTTTAGAAGGGACTCAGAGTCAATGCTTTGGATTTCTACAGGAAAAGTTCACAGCACATAAATATAGAATAGGGACAATAAAATGCGGATGCAGTATTGCCATAATTATGTTAAGGAGGCTTAGTGGAGCTACCTTTGGAAAACATCTGGTTTGTTTCTGTTCTTTCTACATCCTGCAGATGTTGCTGAGCCCGTGAGATACACTGACAGGAGAATACATTAGCCCATGAAGTCATTCCAATGAATAAAGCGAAGGGTAGCCTCTTAACTTTCTAAAAAATCTAGTTAGAAAAGAATTCTGCTTTCAGAGCAGACAGAGATTAGGCCAATAATTGAGAGGGGCCCAGGGCCTTCTAAAAGTGTCAATAGTGATCTGTTCTTGCCAAAGGGGAAAAGAGAGGCTTTGTGGAGGGGCAGCCAGAGTAATAAATGGAAATCTTTGTAATTCAAGCATTTTCTCATTACCTTCCGTGGTTAGTGATTAGAAACGGGGCGGAAAAGGCGGTGAGGCGACCCACTCCTGTGCTTAGTCGTGGAGCAGAGGCTCTGCAGCAAGCCCATCTTGAGCCCAGTTCACCTACTTGTCCACAGCAGACCCAGAAGCAGGTCAATTGCTTCTTGGGAGATGATGCATGGTGGAGGTGCCATCTGTGGAGTGGGGCTGATGACAGCTGCATGATGCCTGGGCAGTCCTGTGTCAACACCCTCCCCAGCAGGAAACGACAGTGGCAGGCACGTGGAGGCGAGCCTGCAGGACAGCATACACAGAGAGCTTGAAAGAGCCAGCCCGGGGAGTAAGAGTTTATTAAATGGGGGGGGGGGGGGGTCCCTATGAGATTAGCACCCTGAAATAAATGCAAAGTTAAGAAATGTTTTGGCTTCCAGCCCACTTGGCAGAAGGATCAGGAACCTGGACAGATCTAAAGGACAAAGCCTTACGGGGCCAAATGTCACGTTTAGTTTCTGGCCAGCTGTGATCCTGTGATCGCTAAGTCTCCTCATGTTCACATCACAGCATCATGTGTTTAGAAGGTCCCATTTAAAACCTATAACAGATGTTTTCCTGGCCACTAGCCTGGCAGACAAGAACACATTCATACAAGCCATTGGTGAAGATGTAGTATTTCTCCACTTTGGCTCCAAGTTTTAGATCCTGCTTGCTGATATCTACTCCTATGTATGTTTTTCCTTTTGAGGAAAAAAGGGAAGAATCTCTGTGGTGACTCACAAAAGACAGTTTCTTTCCTGTTCTCTGAGGGAAGAGTCCCTGGGAGGGAGTCTTGGCTGTTTGCTGCTCAGACTTTCCATTTCAGCAAAAATTTTGCCTGTAGCTCCGCCAAGCACCTAGCTCCTGGCTATACTAACTACCCTAACCTCAGGGTCATGAGAGAAGCTTACGGAGTGTGTTCAAGAGCTCTGCCTTATCAGGGAGTGTGTTTGGATTCCTTGATGTCTCCTTTGCACAAGATTACAAGGCCCTTTGCTTTTGCAACTGGATAATTTGTGTTTTTTTAATTATTTTTTTAAAATTTCATGTTTCCCAATGCTCAATTGACAGTATAAAACTCAGTATTATCCGGTTTTACTGAAGGCTCTTTGGGAGCTCCCTGCAGCACCGACATAAATGTATTTCTTAGGAAATAAATTTAGCCTTGTTGTAAATGCCATCATAATGATCTATACTGTTTTTACCATCTTTGTGTCACTAACATGGCTTCCCATCCATTGTTTTTGCTGATCTTCACAGAGTGGTGATATAGGCCGGGCAGAAATTAGAATGTTGAGGTTATAGGTGAGGCAGTTTATTTGAGTCATATACCCAGTGAAACTGGAACTGAAGTCATTCAGAGTCCATACACAGCATTTTTCCTGAACTTAGCAAATCCTTACTAATAATTCAGTATGGTGGGACTTACAAAGACAATCCGTAGAATGGGTATGGTCGTGTGGATCGGTGTAGATGTGATAACAATGGGAAAAAGTAGGTCAAGTGGAGGTATGTCAAGGATTGAAAATCTAGACAGAAAAAGGAAAATGAAGGTTACAGATGCTTTTCCCTAAAATGAGCTTTGCAAAATTTCAATGTGTGCATTATGAAAAGTCCTATGAATAAATAGACTAGATAAATATTATATTAAACAAAGTTAGCAATGTCTTGATTTTAGCACACATTATCAATTCTTAAGGTAGGAATCAATGTTCTGTGAGCATTTGGCAAGCATATTGGACACAAGGCCCATTTTGACTGAAACACTTCGTGAGGTGATACTTTTCTGAAGACATCATCATTTAATCCCAGAAAGGGTAGAAAGAGGGGTCACAGAGAATAGGCTAAGGACTGTTTACGTGTCAGGAAGAGATCTAGAACTCGTGTTTACTCAGCCTGCTAATTTCTAAATCAAAGAATTTGATTATCCAATCTGCTAGGTATGTCAGGAATCCATTTACAAGGTTTTATTGGAAGAAGAGCTAGCAACTCTGAGGGAGAGAATACTGTAATTAGAAAAGAAACAATGGGAGGACAGGTGGTAGTCTCTAGCAAACTGGTCTTTGGAATGAACCTTGATTTCTTTTTCAAAGCCATGTTTTATTTATTTGAAAGAAAGATTCTGGCTTACTCCCTAGAACTCTATGACAGCAGCAGCTATGCCAGACTGAAGTGAACGGCCTGAAATTCAATCTGAGTCTCTCACATGGGTGGTAGCGACCTATGTACTTGAGCCATTATCTATGGCCTCCCAAGGTGTGTACTAACAGGAAGCTGCATTAGAAGCAGAATAGCCTGGGACTCAAGCTAGACACTCATATGATATGTGGAGATCCCAAGTGGAGACTTAACCATTGCGCAAAACAATCACCCCTTAGTCAAGCTCATTTATCATCTGAACTCTGATTCTCTCAGCTGTAAAATGAGCAGAAAGGACTAAATGGTTCCTTCCAGATTAATATTTAATGATTCTCTAAGTAAAAGTTATGTGCTATAGAGGATACCATTGGGAGTTTAAGGCAGAGATAGATCAGGGGTTGATTTCCTGAAGCATGCTGTGAGACGCAGTTTAGCATTGCTTGCTGGGTACATTCAGAAGCAATTTGCCTTTTGGATGCAAGCAAGACAAGGAGCTGACCATGTTATACCTAACATTAAAATCAACCTTCAAAGCTGCATAATCCTGGGATCCAAGCCCGAAAGCCCCAGAAGACTCACGAGATGGTTATTGGCATTTAAGGGGAAATGGAGACAACCTTACCAGCAATACAGCAGGCTTCAGAGAAAAATGGGCTCATGTTTTCCTAATCAAAAGGATTAATCAAAGAAACCATCAAGAAGGAAGATGAAATTATCAGAGATGAGGGGAATCTGTATCTGGACTTGGCAAGGGACTTGAGGAAATTAGGCACAATCATTATACCAAGGACAAAGGGAGCTCTTGGAAATGACCTGGAGAGAGACTGGAGGGTAGGAAAAAAATAAAAATTCATGAACAAGTGTGGCTTTATTGTAACTGGACCTTGCCACCTAAGATGAACGGAGGAGGCTAACTCCTCCAGAGCCACAATACCAAAAATCAGAATGTACATTGTACACTACAACAAAGTGTCAACTGGCCAAGAGTACAAGATACATTGAGAATAATTCTGATCTGTCCAGAAGTACCCAGTCTGAGTACAATAGTGGATGTCACTGCTATCAATGTATTTGGTGACCCCAAAGTCATTTCATCCTTGGTTTTAGAAGCTCTGGAATTCTTCAGCAGGCATGACTCTTCTGAATTTTCCATAGCAATTGAGGCTGCACAAAACATGCCCACATTGTTTAGGAAAAACACCCTAAGGGAGGATATACGGACTAAGAGAAAGTCCATTTATTGTCTTCCATAACCACTCACTTCAAACAGAACTTCTCTCCATGAGCCTGGCACCAAGCTGCAGCATGGTGAGAAAAAAAGGGTGCAGCCATGGCCATGTCCACCTTTGAACATTTCACAAGGAGTGTATCATTCTTTAAACCCACAACAGTATTTTCTGAAAAAGTTCTTTGGTAGATAATGTACTAAGTGTGATTTGTGTAGAAACAATTCGATCGGGTCATCTCTAGGGAATGCCAGCATCAAGCTAAAAAGTGAAAAACCCAGCCAACTAGAAATTTTTAAATATCTGAATCTTCAGAAGCATGGACAACATGCTTAGTTGGCACTTTACTCTTGGAGGAAATTATGGTTTTTTATCACGACAGATTTCTGAATTCCTTTGCATCTCATATGAGTTGGCTGGAAGGTGAGACATGTCTTGCCCTGAAATTACAAGTCTAGCCTTGAGGCAAAGATCAGCTTTTCTTTCCTGCCTCTGGTGTATTCAGTGATTCAAGAAATAGGTGTTGATGCAAATCTGAGCAATGCCAGGCTATTTGCATCTCTTTTTGTTTCTGATCAAGGAGCAGCACAAAATTTACTTTCTTTTCCATATAGCCCTTGTCCTCAGTAGCTGTGAATGAGTTTTGTTTTGTTTTGTTTTGTTTTGTTTTGTTTTTTACTTTCAGGGAGTGAGTGTGTGTTGAGGGTGGGGGGTTAGGGGGACAGGCATTGTAGGGAATGGGGGTATCTCTCCATGTTTTGTGTAGAACTCTACTTTCTCAGTGACAGAATTTATACCCTTCGCCTGCTCTGCGGTACCTGCTTTAGTATTTTCAGAGATAGTGATGGAGAATGATGGTCTGTAAGGGAACCACCTGGTCTTTTCTGGAATGAGTCAGATCAGCCAGCATCAGGAAACTCTACCCTCCCACCCCTGCCTTTTTGTTCTGGTTTAGGCCATTTAGATTTCTCTGTGACCACCTTTTCTGTCCCTTGAAATTCTTCTTGTAAATTGGACTGAGGGGCCACTGTGTGCCAGCTCCCTTTTTCCTTTTTGGCCTTTCTCATCGTAAAGTGTTCCTGTAAGGTCACTATAAAAAAAATCACCTAAAAAACTAACAAACAACATTGGAGAATATTCTGATAATCATGTTTGGCTTCTGTAGCTTTCCCCGCCTCTGCAGTGGCCGGTGTAAGAATGTATTGCTGCAAACTGAGTATACATAATGTACCACACGGCCCTTACCATTCATAACACAGATTCATAGAGACAGCAATAGAAAGTGTTTAAATCCCAATAAGCTCAGGGCTGGTGCAGTGGCATATCAGGCTAATCCTCCATCAGCAAATGATGGCACCACATAGGGATATCAGTTTTTGTCTTGCCTGGTCCACTTCCCATCCAGCTCCCTGCTTGTGGCCTGTGAAGACAGCACAGGATGGCTCATGCCCTTGTGTTCCTGCATCCATGTGGAAGACCCAGAGGAATCCCCTGGTTCCTGGCTTATGATCTGCTCAGCTCTGGCTGTTGTGGCCATCTGGGGAGTGAAGCAGTGGATGGAAGTCCTCTCTTTCTGTCTGTCCTTCTCTGTAGAATCTTTTATATAAAAACAATTTTTTTAAAAAAATCCTTAGAATCTCATGAGCAAACAATAAATTTTGAGTCCAACTTTTAATGGAAATTTTTAAAATAAAAATTGTGTTGTAACACAGTCACCTTTAAAATGTTACTTGCTATTTTGCAAGACACATTAGAGGAAGAGCACACGAACACTTTTCCTCTCTAGTTCTGCCACACACGATGACCTTTGTAGGAAAGCACCTGGCCTCTGATAACAGAAAATAATCCTTTCATTCTCTCAAATTTCTATCAAAATCTTGCCCCCAAGTCCATGCTAGATAGTTCCTAACTTCTGCAGCTTCACTAGGCATGTTTGATTCGGATTCCCTTTCCCAGCTCTTCATCCCCTGCTTTTTGTAGCTGTCAAAAATCTCTGCTGTGGCTCTAAATATTTTTGTCTGCAGCTCTTGATCCTGTTTATCACAAACAATTTGAGAGGTCAGAACTCATACCTGTAGACTGGGTACTCCTGGAAAAAGGTCAGTGGAAAAGACGATGGCAGAATCATGCCATTTGCTCCTGTTCCATAAGGAATGGTTTTGGTCACCAATATGCCTCTGAAATAAGACACCCAGCACTCACCTCTCTGCATCTTTGCATTTTCTTCTGATTCCAGAACTCTCTATGACCTTCTCTGGTCCTGGCTTCAGCATGTGTGGAGAGAACTGCTCACCTCACCTCACCTCACCTCAGTCTTTAAAGTGAAAGTTCTCTCACCACAGGCTTCTCTGAGGGCACCTTCTTTTCCCAGGGCCTCTCTCCGTCCAAATCATAATCCCTTAGAGATTCTTCCACAGTGGTCATCTTTACCACACGTGTTGGGTGCTTGCCTATAGATGAAATTCATCAAAACATGGACTTAAAAGGGAAGTTTATTTGGGCACACATGGACACAAAAAACAAATCTAGAGATAGCGTTTATACAATAGATTTTTCACAAATACATTTCTTTTGCATTTTACTATTTTTAGTTACATAAAATAAGTAGATTTCACATTTTTCACAATATGTATTTAGAGGAATAGAGTTGCCTTCCTCCCTTTCTATCTCCCCTGTATTTTTTCCCTAAAATTTTTACAATAACATATCCATTCACTTTGCAATAACAAGCTTAGCTTCCCAACATGTGAATGTATCATGACACAGGAAGTATGGGAGAAAGAAAAAATGAAGTAAAATAATACAGAAATGAAATAAAATAAAAGTGGAAATCCTGTGGTTACTCAGAACTATAGATGCACCCTGTATACAGCAGTTAATCCCCGGTATGCTGTTCTCACTTACAGAGATTTAAGCTTTCACAAATATATTTCTGGAAGAATTATAAAATAAAGTTTTTTCAATTAAAAATTTATTTTTCTGTCTTCAATAACAAACCTTATTTGTTATAAGAGTTAAAATACAAAATTGTATGAATAAGAAAACGTCACCTGTAATCCTATTGAGGTAACCAGGCCTTTTAAAAAATTATTTATTTATTTATTTTATTTTTTTATTATTATTATTTTTTTATAATCCATTTTATTGTATTGTTGTTGACAATCTTTACATAGTTAACTATAGTTGAAGGAAAATCAAGAAAGAGAAGAGAAAAGAAAAAAGAAAAAAAAAAGGTTCAGGGGGATAGGGAGGTGGGCAATGCTATTTATGTCCATATTGTTTCCATCATGTGTCTGAGGTAAAAGGGGATATTGAGGGAGAAGCCCCACCCGGTTTCCCGCCCACCCCAAGTCCCGGATGTGGGGCATGCTCTGAGATATGTGCTCAAGTGGAGTTAATAGTTCTCCAGTTATGAGTCACTGCCAGTTTCGCTCGATGAGGTGGTCCACTGATTGATATGGTCCATCATGAAGTCTCCATTTGTCCCATATTTCGCTGCCAACATGTAGCTGAGATGAATGATTGTCCTATTCTGTCTTCTGTCTTTTCTTGGTTAGAATTCTGAGTCCAGCAGTTCAAGTGGGGAGATCTCCAAAGATACTTTGAGGTATTCCCAGACCAGATTCTTGTATGTTCTAGCAAGCACAGGGCCCGGCACAGTCCATCACCCTGATCAGCTGGTGGTTGCAATTGCTGTGTTGGTTCTGTTTTCAGTCCCGAGTTGCACTGGAACCAATGGGTGTTGCAGTCCAGTCTGGTTCGGCCCTTACATCAACCAGTGGGAGCTGTAGCCTAGTTGGGGCGGCCCACAATAACCCCCACCAGACCGCCCCCTACCCTGGTTTGCCAGTATGTGTAGCAGAAGACCAATCTGTCCCCCATCCCATTTGGCTCTGGTACTTGTCAATGGGTATTAAAGCTTGGTTTTATCTAACCAACTCAACCATCCAGCCCTCACAGATATTGTTGAGTACCTCTCTATCTAGCCATCCCAGCCCCCGTCCTAGTTTTCATGCCCTCCCACGGGAATAGTGACCCAAGAAGGGGGAACCCACTTTTTCCCTCCCAGGTCTCTCTGTCCCGGTTTATGCACTCTTTAGGTGGTCCTGAGATTTGACTCGACAGAATTAGTCCCCAGTGCCAGCTTCTGCCAGCTGATGCTGTGGCCCTGATCTTGTCCACATGCAGCGCACAGGTGTTGTAGCCTTGCTTAGTCGTGTCTGTCTCTATCCCAGCCAACACTCTCCAGTGGGAGTGGTTGTCCAGCGAGGGGACCAGCCCCTTAACCCCCAAGGTAGAATTAGAATTTTATCTTCCATCTGCTGATTCAGAATTCAAATGGCCTTGATGGCCAAGGCTCAGCCAAGGCCAGGAGCTAGGAACACTGTCTGGATCTCTCACAGGAGTGAAGGGACCTAACAGAATTAGCCAACTTTATCTCCTTTAAAATCAGTAATAATGGCCTTACAAAAACAATATTCGAAGAATACTTCTTCACTACTCTCATCTTTTCTAGTAGGAGTTGGATTACATATCACCACTAAATTATATTTAGCTCCTTGTTTTATTTATATGATAAAACCAAGCAGAGATTTCAACCACAAGATAAATGAATAACACAACATAAAATCTTACCAGATATGTCCTTTACGGGTCAAACCAAACAGTGAAACTACTCCCAAAAATTTTTTTTATCTCTCCATTGCATAATTTGGCAGATCTCAAAGGCCTGGTTATTTAACTGACCTAATGGGTTTGCTTTTAAATTTAACTCTTAGCAAAAATTAATGTCTTAGCATTCGAACTTCTTTCTTCTGTCGTCCCAGTCATCCATTCCCCTCCTCCCATTCTTTAGATGAAGAACTGCAAAGGTTACTGGAATTAATGAAAGACACAATCATAACAACATGAAACCAGAAGCCCAATTTGGTTCTAAGAGGGCTCTGTTTTGGTGTGTCACGTTGCAGTACATGATGCACGGGCTCACACGGGCTAATCATAATGCAGTCTCACCCTTTACTCAAGACACCTGTTGGACTGCTGTTTGCCCAAGATGTTGAGTCTGCCTTATGTTTCTGTATCTGTAATGCATTTGGCTAATATTAATGTCTTCCATTTGTAAGAATGTCTTCTACTTTTCAAAGGTTTTTCAATTCTGCAATTTTATTTCATCCTCACTCAATCCTGGGAAACATTTAATTTACCATTTTACAGATGAAGAATCTCAGAAGAGATGGCCTTACTCATGCCACACAGCAGTCTCTTGTTTCCCTCTCCATCACAGCTATTCTAAATAACTCCCCAAAATTTAAGCATTGAAATAATGTTTTTACGGAACATTATCAGTATATTTTCTTATAGATATAAAGGATATGCAACCATAGTAAAATATCACCCACAGTTTTATTAAATGTTGTGTTATCAGTTTAGTTATAGCTGAATCTCAAAGCCGGAAGGAAATCTAGATGTCCTCTAGTCCATACTGTGGCCTCTTGGTCCCTGTTTTCAAGCTGCCACCCTCAATTCTATTGAAAGAACTTCCTACATCCTGATTAGTTGTGACCTAAAGCTCTTTCGTCTAACTAGTTTTTCAGTGAAAAATATTCCATGTAGTTAGCCAAACTCCTTGTCTCAAGAATTCGAGCCGCTCTCACCTCAGTCTGTTCTCAACAAAGTTAGCATCAAGTTTTCTCCTTTTCCAGTATCACATTCTACTCCCCCCTCCTCCCCAAATCTGAGCCTTTTGCTTTGGACCAGGATGATTTATGACCTAAGGAAGGTGAACATCCTGGAACTCATTCGTCTGATGAAGGTAAAGTTTCTCTAACAAAACATCTGAAAGTCTGGCCAACAGGTCTTTGCTAGAAACGCAAGCTCGTCTCTTTGAAGTCATGCAACAATACTAAAAAAAAAAATGTTCGTAAAAAAAAGAATTCAAACATGTCTATCACTGAATAAATTTGAAGTCCATGCCTACTTTTTTTTTTTTTGGTAATGTACACTTTTTATGAACCTTTTAAAGGCCCTTGCATGCATGGATTTTAAAACTTTTATACCAATGTAAACTCACATTTTAATTCCATTTTCTGTGAACTTTTCTGAAGTGTTCTCTCAATACTTGAGTATCCATTTTGGTGAAGTAGAGGTTCCACATGCACTCCCAGAAGTAGGGATAGAAGAGAGCCTCGGTCATGTTCAAGCTTCTCTATAGTTAAATGGAACTGCAAGCTGTAAGCTAGACATAACTCACACATTCTGTTTTATGAGCCGTCCCCATAATTATTTCTCTTTTTTTCATCCTAAAACCTCTGGTAAGCTTTTTTTCTTAAATGCTTTTTAATGTTCTTTTAAAAATTCCTCATCTCAGTTGTGGTATAGGAAACGAAGAAATAACTTTTTAGTGACTCATTTGATAAATATATCAAAGACTCAATCTAGCAACTTGTGTTTTACATTAAAAATTTTTTATTTTGCTTTTTTATTGTCATTATTATATTCCATGATACAGTTTTGTAGATATAGAGATTCTCCCTCCTCCTCCTCCCCTTTCTCCCTCTCCATTTTTCCCCTCCCACCATTTCCTCCCATGTTATTATAGTAGTATAATCCTTTAGTAATAGTTACAAGTGTAACATTCTGTTGTTCAAGTGTATCATAGCATTATAGATATAGGCAATGGCAGAAAACATAGCGTCAAATTGTCAAGGTATATTTAACAGTTTCATTGGGAGTCTTCCTTTTCCTCCTTTTATTCAGGGGTAGAGATGCATACTGCAATGTATCTTCATTTGCTAGTATGCTAGTTCCCATTATGCAGTTCATGTATTAGAATATATGTATGTACTTGTTCACTTATATATCAAATTGTTTTGCATTTTGCATGAAAGTTGCCTTATATCAGAAAGAACACATGATAGTTGTCCTTTTTGGGTTAGCTTATTTCACTGAGCATAATGATCTGTAGTTGGGACCATTTTGTTACAAATGGTATAATTTCATTCTTTTTCATGGTTATGTAGAATTCCATGGAATAAATGTACCTCAGTTTCTTTATCCATTTCTCCTTTGACAGGTGTCTCAGTTGTTTCCATGTCTTTGCTAACGTGGATTGTACTGCTATAAATATAGGGCTTCAGGTCACCTTATCATGTGCAGATTTCATTTCCTCTGGATATAGTCCCATAAGTAGGATAGCTGGGTCATAGGATAGATCAGTTTTCAGTTATCTGAGCACTCTGTCTTCTGACTTGCAATAACAAGCCTAGCCTCCACACTAGCCTCCACCCCTACCAACAGTGAGGAAGGGTACCTTTCCCTCACATCCCAGGCAGCAGTCATTACTACTTGATTTCTGAATATAGGTCATTGTCACTGGAGTTAGATGGAACCTCAATGCTGCTGTGCCACAACATCAGCCCTGAAATATATACATGTATCAAAAATTTATATGATTTTTTTTACATCATCAAAGAGCAAATCGTTGGTGAGTAAGTCCTAAATATCAATGACTATGAAGCTAGAAGCAGCAGAAGAGTACAAGAAAATCCAGGGAGTGGCCAACTAATAAAATTATTTTCAGGTTTTTTTTTGAAGATTTATTTCATTTTTATTGGAAAGTCAGATATACAGAAAGGAGTAGAGACAGAGAGGAAGATCTGTCTGATGATTCACTCCCCAAGTAGCTGCAATGGCCAGAGCTGCCACCAATCTCAAGCAAGGAGCCCAGAACCTCCTCCAGGTCTCCCACATGAGTGCAGGGTCCCAAGGCTTTGGGCTGTGCTTGACTGCTTTCCCAGGCCACAAGCAGGGAGCTGGATAGGAAGCGGGGCCGTTGGGACATGAACCGGCATTTATATAGGATCTCGGCACATGCAAGGCAAGGACTTTAACCTCTAGGCTACCACATGGGCCCTAGTTTTCAGGTTTTAAGATAGAGTTGTACAAAGGAATGCTCATGATGTGAAGGCATTTGAACTGGAGCCAGGCTGAGAAAGTGGCTGAGGCAAAAAAAAAAAAAAAAAAAAAAACAAAGAAACCAAAAAACCAAAAACACAGAGTTGGGACATATGAGGATTCAGAATTCATACAAAGGATTGGTAGCAAAGACAGTTGGACAACAAATTCAAAGCCAGGACAAGAATGCCATGGAAGGTATTGAGTACCAGTATTACTAACTCCTGTGCTATTCACACACACACACACACACACACACACACACACACACACACACACGTGATGAATTCTAAATAGAGTGGACGATTCAGGTCATTACTGCTATGGACAGTAGAGGAGGAAAAGAATGGGCTCTGCATTCGGCAAGCACTTCAATTCCTGTGTCTGCTTTTGACCATTGTACGACTAAGCAAACTATACAACTTTCTGGGTCCCAGTTTCTACTCTGGTAAAATGAAAAAAAACTAAAAATGTCCTTATATGGCTGCTTTAATGAAATGAAGCAATATGTGAATGATGTGGATGTAGCAGTTTGAAGTCAATTTTATCTTTTCCTTAGGAATTAACTAAGTATTATCTACAGGGTCCTTGGAAGTTTTCTTATAGACATTCAATAGTTCTGAAAAGCAGCAATCAGATACTTCTCCTTTATCTTACCTGTAACATACGCTGACTTCCACCTCTTAGCCTGCAGGTACATTGTTTCTATTCCAGAAAGAGGGCAGATAAATCACAGCTTTGTAGACCAAATCGAGCCTACTAAGGATGGTTGAAAAAAATTGAGGAATATTTTATGGCAAGGGAAAATTACATGGAAATCAAATTTCAGTGTCCATAAATAAATTTTTATTGAAACATAGCCATACTTGTTTGTTCATATATTGTCTGTGGCTGCTTTCTCGCTATTAAGGCAGAGCAACAGCAATGAAGAATATATGTATGACCTGCAAAGCCTAGTACATTGTCTATCTGTCTCATCTTCTTTTTTTTTTTTTTTTCATTTTCAAGCATCCATCGTGGGCTGGATTGGAGCAGTGGGGATATAATTTATCCACCCATCTCTAGGAAACAATACCTCTAGTCTAACAGGTAAAATCCAATCTTTGCAGTAGGTAAGATAAAGAAGAATGCCAAACCTTACTCTATACTATTCCTTTGCTAATTTTTTTCTCAAAAGTTATGATGAATCTGAATTTAATAATTAAGAGTAAGCTAAATAGCAATAGGAAGTTACTTGTGCTTCCACTGTAGATCTTGTCAGTCATCATGATGTAGAGCTGTGTAATATTTGCTAGCCTTCCAGAATGGATTTCCAATGCTCTCCCCCCCATCCATATGACATATTCCCCTTTTTCTTGGTGGCATCATGGATACAGTACAACAAGTCATATTTGGTCCATTATGCTCTTTACTTTTATCTTTTCTGTATTCAAAGACTTCTAAAAAGCATATGTTTATAGGGTTTTGTGTGATGTTTTGGTACATTGATGCAATGTCTTATCCAAGCTGTTCCATCATTTCTATGCACAAAGCTGAATTGAAACAAGTTTATTGTCAGATTTAAATAACGAACTTGGAGACAAGTTTGTTGTCAGATTTAGATAAATGGTATGTTTAAAATTTTTGAATAATGAAAGTTAAAATAAAGAGCAGGAAATACTGAAAAAGTGGTGAATTCTATGCTTTGCAATGTAGAAATGATACCAAGATTTACTTTTAGAAGAATTAAGTTTCTCTTCTGAACAAAGTTAAGATGAACATCTTTAGATTACCGATAGATGTGACAGATAAAGGACCTGACTCCAGGAAGGTCTGTCTGCCTTTTAATATACTTGGATGATCTTTAGTAGAGCAACAACTGAAGAGTGGTGTTGTGCTGCTTTTATCTGCAGGACCAAATCTTTCTTCTGTCCTAACACTAGGTTCCTTTATTAGTCTGTACATAGGATTTCCATTTTCATGTACGTATGGAGCTAACCAAAATTTACACTCTCCCCCCAAAAAATGAAGAAAAAAGCACAGAATACTAAGCTTAGGACATCTCTAGTATTAGATTGAGATGCTTTGTTCTAAGTTGGATGCAATTTACCTTGCAATTTTATGTTTTTAAAACTCACTTTGTCAGATATTTCAAAAATTACAGTCAGTGTGTACTTGAAACAATGAAACAAAAGAATCAGAGTGGGAAGGAAGAAATGCCAGATCCATCCTTTTATAAACACTATGAATTGTCTAATGACCAGTATTGGAGTAGACTAGACAATATAGGAGATCCTCTTCATGTTTCTACATTCTAAGATTTGAAAATTGGTTATTTTGTGTAAAAGGTACTTTTAAGAGTTTATTTAGTTGAAAAAAATGTAGAGCTATATGGGAATGAGAGATAGAGAGAGAGAGAAAGAGAGAAAAGAAGGATTAACCTTTCATCTGCTGGCTCACTGAACTCTAGATGACCATAGTGAAGCCATGATTCCAGAACTCCATCTGAGTTTACCACGTAAGTGGAAGGAGCTTAAGTATTTGAGTTTTTCCTGGCATATTAACAGGGAGCTGGATCAGGGGTGGAGCTAGCAGGACTCAAAACAGTGCTGTACTATAAGTGCTAGTGTTACAAATGGCAGCTCAATTCATGGTGTCACATAGTAAGATCCTTTGGAAAAACTTTGACAATCATGTACTATAATTGCTAGTGTTACAAATGGCAGCTCAATCCATGGTGTCACATAGTACGATCCTTTGGAAAAACTTTGACAATCATGAACTATCTTTCTGAGGGCCTATCCAGGAGTATAGACTCTCTAGGATGAAAATCCTTAAGTTTTGTTAGTTCGATGCAGAATCTCTGGTTTGTTTTTAAAATTATCTAGTTAAACGCATACAAGACATGTTGCTCTCCTGGGAAAAGCCATGGCTCAATATATTAGTCTTATTTTGATGGGTTGTGCTGGTGAGACCAAAACATAGATTTTTTAAGTCATGGAAACATTGCATTTTTGTTGAATTCCTATGTAGGAAAGATAAACATTTCTTTCTCTTCAAGTGGTGTTTATGTTATTCACCAGAAACGTGATTGATAACACACAAGCTGGGAGGTGATGGTATATTTATGTGAGACCCATACAAAGTAATCCCACATGGAGAAATATCCTATAACACAACAATTAAGGATGGTTTGACCAAAGTGTTCCTTTCTCTCCAAGGGAAAATGTATCTTTTAATAACTGAATAATTCATCTATTTTGATTCTTCAGACTGGATTATGACCTGAAGTTACTGCAGTACTACAGGAAATCAAGTTTGACTTTCTAATATAGTCAAATGAGTACTTTAGAGTGCCATGTCTGAAATCAATAAGGAAGCAGTAACTACATTTACTGTCATATGATGATATTGATGTAAAAACATAATGGTCAAAATTATAAAATCAATTTCATAATTTAATCAGAAATGTTTATTGATACTGTTAAAGTTGAATTCAATAGCTTCTGGTATGTAGTTAATTTCCTACCTGTCAGAAAAATGTATTGAAATGTTATTTCTTGAAAATGATTGGACTTAATTCAGTAGAGAAAACAGAAAAGTTTCAAGCTAATAGAGATTTTTTTCTCTCTCCAATCTGTGTTAGAGGCAAAGGCTGGAAGCTTTTTGTTTATGTTTTTTTTCAAATGTTACAAAGTAAGAAAAAGTCAGGCACCCAAGTGGCTGAGATGGTCATCTTCTAAAATATAATTAATTAATTGTGTTTCAATGGACAAAGAGAGCTTTAACTTTATTCTAAGGCTGCCCAGATGCACATTTGATGCAGCAATAGAGGTGTTTGAGTGAAATAGTTCCTTATGAAATGATATCGAGTTTAAAAAATAAATGAGAAGAAAGATTAGGCTCTAGAGATTAGAATTCTTTGATGCTTTCATTTCGCCACTAGCTACTGGTTTTGATCTTTAGCAACGTGAAGTTGAAAGTATCTTCAACAAAGCTGAAGTCATTTAAAGGAATGTCTGTGTGATTTGTATGTTTGAAATAAGCCTCTTGTGGATTATGAAAATATGTCCAGCTTCACAATTTATATGAGATGAAGATCAAATCCTAAAGATTTTGTGGCTTACATTTGTGTGTTTTAACAAGGAACACAACTTTTCAATTAATCTTGCATGTTTTTCAGAAATTGTCATTTTCTTGTTCAAAGCCTAGCAATGGTGACCCATTTTACGGTGAATGGACTCATTTCCTTTTATTGTCATTCAAGGGTTTTGGCTATCTTGCTGATCCATTTTCCTGCTCACCTGCTTGCTTATCCATTGTACTCTATACTTTGATCAAAATATCTGCCTCAAATGATCCAAGTTTTTTTCTTATTTGGGATCCTCACCCAGCTTGCTATCTACTTAGGTAACTTTGGCACTGAGTCACATCACATTCTGTCTTCTAGTTTCATTTTCTTTTGGTCATATGTGACTTTCCTCATTGTCTGAACTGTAAGATCCCTGAGGGGTTCTGAGCATCGTGATTACCCAGAATGGTCAATGTTAGGGTTTCCAAGAGTAACATTTTGGGATGCACCCACATTTAGGCTTTAAGTGTGCTTCAATTTCTTGCAACAAATCAAAATAGAAAACTAATTTGAATCATCAGACTTACAGACAAGATAAGACTTTGGTTTCATTGTGAAAATGGGGAAATGAAGGCCCAAAATGTTCATAGAGATATTTAGCATCGTTATTGCCTTCTGACCCCTAGTCTCTAATGTTTGTCCATTCTGTGTTCTGTTATGCCAGAATGACACTTGAGGACTAATTCTAATTAACCAATGAGTATAAGAATGAGAACACAAGAAGCTTTGAAAATACTAGATTCTTGAGAATAATTTGATGTTCCAGAAGTTTTAAGAATTGACCACAAAAGACAACAAGAAGCTTTATCTGGGTTGCTGCTTTTTGCTCCTTGAGTGTAAAATGTTCTAACGAAGACAATTGAACCCACTATACCAGCAAAAAGCAATGCTAAACTACCTGAAAAGAAAAAAATGATTGTATATTGAAACAGAAAATCAGTTGGGCATAATTTCTAGCTGAATACTGGGCAGGCTTTACCTTTTGGAGCCCCCTTTCTCTTTAATTGGACTGCTGCCTAACCTTTCCTCCTTGTTGGCACTTGGCATTTCCTCATGTCTTAATTATTTTAATGCCACATGTTCACATTAAATCTGCAAATCCAAGCTTTGCTAAGTTTCAGCTGTAACTGCTTAAACGTGAGAAGAAAGTATATATTTAAAATCAACACATAAGGATGTGTTCAATACCACGATGAGTCTATCTGTAGAAGTTGTGTGCTTCAGCATAAGTTTGAGGAAATTCTATTTTCCTGTTAACTCTCTGATATATTTGGAAGGAGTGTAGACATCTGATCCTTTGGGTAAAGATGTCTATAGCAGAATCTATTGGGCCATTAATGTATACATGTGATATAAGATATAAGCAATATTATATCACTTTTCAGAAATAATGTCCTCTACTCACTGCCTATTATATTTTGGTCCTGAAATAAATGCTTTCTGCATCTCATTTAATTGCCATCTTATGATAACTGTATTATAATCCTTCCTAAAGTAGGGCTGAGAGAATGGTCTTTGAAGACAGAAGCACTGGGACTCAGCTCCCATCTCTTCTATTTACTGGCAGTGACACTTCAAGAAAATTCTTCCAAACTTCAGCTTTTACAGCTATAAAAAAGAGTATAATACTAAGCCCATGGGATTGTCTTAAGTATTAAAATAGGAAATGCATATACAGTATTAGTGGAACTTCAAGTATACTGTAAATGCTCAAGAGGTCTTAGTAATTTCTCTGTACTGTTAATGCAGCTGAAGAAATTGATCCTTCAGAAGTAAAATAACTTGCTTAAAACTACACAGGAAGTAAGTAGAAGATCAAATTTTAAACCTAGGTCTCTCCAGATTTCAAAAACTGGGAGAATATTGCAGAGGTCCATGAAGCTGTTGTGAAATTAACCAAGCCAGGGTAAATTAGAATGGAAAGGGGAAAATATATATATATATATGTGTGTGTGTTTGTGTATGAACTATATTATAAAGAAAGAGATAATTGACGAGCGGTAGCATAGGGAAAGGGAAAATAGCCTTCATGACCTCAAGGTTTTGAGTATGAAATAATAGAAAAAGGAAACCTCGTGGAGCCCAGGAGCTTACACCTGCTGCTGCTGAAACTGCCAACTAAGTATGGCTTCAGTTGTTACATGAGTGGTTGTGTGACAGGCTGCCTGTTCTGGCACTCCAAAGGCTAAAGTTTCCCCAGAACTGCTGCCGTTACTTTACCAAAAATTTAGCACCAGCTGTGCCGTTGCATTGGAAGAAAAGAAAAAAATTGCTTTTGCCTGTTCTCCTATTTTTGTCCAACTGGTAGAACATAAAACAAGAACCCAACTGGAAAGGATACTTGGAAAATGTAGTCTGTAGATTTCCAGCCCCAGCACTACAAAGTAGAATATGGAAGATTAGGCTGTGGCGCTGACAAAAACAAAAAAGTGAACAACCAGCACAGGATGAATTATTACAAGAATGAGGAGTTTCAGGGAAAAAAGGAAATGGTTTTGGAGGAACTAAGTTGTTCTAGTTATGGATAACCTAGAGAAAGGTGAATGTTTCAGCTCTTAGAAACACATTAGAAGTTGGATATGTTATTTGTTGGAGTAAACCTATAAAAGCTAGCTAAATTCTGCTACTGTTGATCATGTTTTAACATAAAGGAAAAGTGAAGTGAAGTAAAATATAATAGATACTAGCTGGATAAAACTTATCAATTCCTACATAATCTCCTATTATCAAGTGCTCCTTAGCAAAATATATTTTCCATTGTTTCTAGGATCTCTAATGATTGAGAGGGAGTCACTTTAATGGTGGATATTTGTAGGTATCCAAATTGTGATTCTTTTCTATTTATTACTTATAGATATGCATGATGTGTATGTGTATGATTCTCTCTCACAGAGAGAGAGAATCATTGGGGAAAGGAATGCTGATTCTCAAGTTATCAGACCATGTAAATTTGATGTACTTGATGTTTAAGCTCTTCATTTTTTTTTTCTTGTACCTTAGAGGAAAACATGAAAAAAAAAAAAACTACTAGTTACTTCCTAAGTATTTCCTTCCCTGTGGTCTACTATGTGGATCCCTACTGCTTTTCTTCCCATTTGTTCCTTCAGTTTAAAACAGAAAGCACCCGATTCATGAGATACTCAGATAGTTCTATAAAGAGAGCAGGGATGTTCTTAAGCAAGTTTGCACATAAACAATAGAGGAGAATAGGAAAACAGATGCCTTGAACCATAAGCTGAAAAACCCGTGGAGTCAAAGTTGATAAATCTGATATCCATGGACTGTAGTCTAAGCCATAGTTCTCCCAGGTAGATGCCTGGAAATGATTGAGATCACTTAGAAATGCCACTTACAGTGTGAGCTAGGAAACACTTGGCAGATGTCATTTGAAAGACACCTGCAAACATGAAATCTGAGCAATGAAGTTCAGAACATGTGGACAAAAGAATTATTTTAAAATTGGCCTGGCCTGGCGCGGTGGCCTAGCAGCTAACACGCTGGGATCTTATATGGGCACCGGTTCTAACCCCAGCAGCTTCACTTCCCATCCAGCTCCCTGTTTGTGGCCTGGGAAAGCAGTTGAGGACGGCCCAAAGCCTTGGGACCCTGCACCTGTGTGGGAGATCTGAAAGGCCTCCTGGCTCCTGGCTTTGGATCAGCTCAGCTCACTGTTGCAGTCACTTGGGGAGTAAATCATTAGACAGAAGATCTTCCTCTCTGTCTCTCCTCCTCTCTCTATATATATATCTGACTTTGCAATTAAAAAAAAATAAATCTTATAACTAATTGGCCTTTCAAATGTTCTAGACATGTTAAGCAGAAGCAGGTAGTCTCCTGTTTACTACTAATACTATTTGCATTTTAAGACCAAAATTTGTGATCACTTGTTTTAACCTTTATTATACCTTTGGTGTTTTGAGGGCAAATGTAGTTAACAGCATATGAACTTTGTATGTATCAAAGTTGTATAGTTCTTTGCCTACTTGAAAGTTCAGATTAACTTCTTTAGTCACTTTGAAACCTTTGTAACTATCTCAGGTTAAACTTATCTCTGCAGTTTTTGACAAAGTGATTTTGCAAAGATATCCAGGGCTTCATGTCATATTAGTTAAGACTGGAATGAGGAGGGTTTCCTGTCTTTATTTATCCAGGAAAACAGACAGTTGATGGTGAACAAACCCACTTAAATCGCTTTATTCATTCCTTGGCAGCTATCTTTCTACAAAGAGGTTTCCTGCTGATTTCTGTTGTAACCCTCAACCAATTGGTTCACATGTTGATTCAAGGGATAAAGCCTCCTTGTCCATTTCCACAAATCCTTGTCCAGATGAAGTGCCTTCCCAGTGGCTAGGGCAGAGCATAAAAGTGAACGCTAACATCTCTGCCTCCGTTTCTCTTTCTGGGCACATTCCCAGCCTCACTGTACCCACACTGAACTGTAAAACTGGTTCTGGCTGATGGGGTGTTAACAGATTTTTGGCCTCTAAAATCTCCCACAATATTCTCTGCTCCTTTCATTTTCTCATTTCCTGGGCAGATAAGGAGTATTTAATGGAGAGCTTCAGGTCAGAACCATTTACTAGTTTCACCCTGACTCTCCAAGTCTTAAAGGAACTGACTTGGGTGATTTGCTTCAGTAAGAAATGAACTGCTTGCTGGAAGAAGCCGAGAGTTGTCGTCATCATCATCATCATCATCATCATCACTTTTATCTTCCCAGCCAGCCTTGATTACCTGATGAATAAATACAGACATATTGAAGAATGCGCATTTACATATTAGGAACTTTAAAAAATGTAGTTTGCTCAAAGCCACACAGCTGGTTAGGGTACAACCCAGATCTGCATTGCCGGCCTCAAATAAATTGAACCTCACAGCTTATGCTATTAAAACACCCTTGCCAGCCTCTGGCAGAGGGATAACTGCAGTTGTCTAGATCGGTTGGGAACATCTGCAACCAGACAAGTGGTCTGAGCTGAAATGCACCCAAACGTATCAGGCAGAGGAGGAGGAAACTGTGTGAGGCACTCTGGCTTTTTTCCTGATCTGCATATATCATCTTTCAACATTGATGACCTCCACATATTGATACCAGGCACATTTTTGCCACTAACACCACCTGCATCCAGCCTAATTAGCATCAAAACCTGTATCTTGTGCAGCCATTAAAGACAGAAATGGAGATCACAAGGCTTTAAAGGTGAAAAAGACTGTGAGAGCCAGTTACTTGGTATACTGGGTAGAGGTCTGGATGAAAGGTCAAGATCTGTACCAATTCCCGGAATAGGTCTGAATTTTCCAACTAGGTAAGATTAGGAAGCCCTGTCATTTCTCTAAGGCCCGTCAGTAGGCAGGGTCCATGTTGTGGTACCGTAGGTTAAATTTGCATCTGTGACAGTGGCATCCTGTGTCAAAGTGCCGATTTGCATCCCTGCTGCTGTGCTTCTGATCTAGCTTCCTCAAAACAGGTTCAGATTTAGGTTCTGCCATATCTGCCAGAAAGTGTATCATTTGTCACAGACTTCGTCAGAGCCAACGATTATCCTCACCAGTCTGGAGTGGGGACTCTGCCGGAGGCTGGTGTCTTTATCCTCACACTCGAAGTTGAGCTTGCTTTTTACTGATGGTGATATTTGGAGTTTGATGGGACACCAGATGTTCCAGCTGCCTTTCCTTAATGCAGATTTTCTATGTTCAGAAAGCTGAGTGACTATATTTGCATACAAAACTATTTTCTATAGCAGTGCTGGGAATATTAAATAGGAATGTTCTATACAGTTTTGGAGACTGGAATCCTCAGCAATAATTTAGGAAGACCTGTTGCAAATATGTAAATTAGCAAGCTGTGGTCTTGAGATGGGTTTTAGGAGTGTCTCTGCAGCTAGCTAACACTATGGTTCTAAATTGTTCCCAGTGCTCTCAAAGAATTACAAGAGGATGACGAACGTTTCAATCTAGTTGTATAAGACATACAGGAACATTACAAGGTGATAGAAACAAGGTGAGAGTGTGGCACAGACTGTTACACAGACTGGGACTGAAAGTGATGCAAAAGTCATGTTTCCATCTTCCGTTTGATATAGTCAAAATATGAGTAAAACAGAGTGAAAAAAGGAGGTGTCATTATTGGAAGCCTTGGGTACTTATTTCCAACTTCTGGGTGAGTTAGTTATGACTGTCAAAGCTGACAATAAATCAAATGTGGTTGTGTCTAATGTAGTCACATATCAAGTAGCAGAGATGAAAAGCTACGCGTTCTTTATTAGAGAACTAGGATGATACTGCTCTCACATATGCCCCCTTGAAATACTCTCTGCTTATTAACTTCAGGGTTTTAGATGGTCTCAAAACTTTTCATGGTTGAAGGCATCTAATATCAGTATTTATCTTATCTTTCTACTCCCATTGAGCTACATATATGTTAGCATCTAAATTCTCATCTTTATTTTGAAGACTCCAAAGTGATTAGTTTCTCAGACTAAATATTTCTGCTTGAGGATTGTTAATACTAGGTAACCTGAAAATATCAGCTACAATACATGATCTGGCTATATGTAATTCTTTCTGAGTTGAAGAATTTGCTTCATTTAGATTGTAGACATAAATTCTACATGAAGACACAAGGAATATGCGAATCATAAACAGAACTGAGACACAGAAATAAGATACAGTGCAGCCCAGTGCTGCAGCTCTGAAACAATGATGGATTCTTTTGAAGCATCTCAGACAATGTGGAGAAGCAGGCACCAAAGCTACAGGAGTGCCTGGTTTCAAACCTGAGTTTAAAGAGATGATGATGAATCACCCAATTCCTTCTTAAGACCCTACTCAGAATCCCTTGGTGAACAAAGCCCTCGTCAACACGTTTTTCGTAAGGTTTCAGTAGTAACTGAGAAGGAGCAAGGAAAGGGAATGAAGTTAAAGCAAGAACTAAAGAGGCTAAACTCTGAAGACAGACTCAGTTCCTTAATCTTTTAAAGATATTTTCCAGGTGGTGTGACAGAGCTGTGTAACATTTCTGAGCACGTAGATAAATCTCCTCATCTATCATGATGTCACCAATGACCCTAAAAATCTGCAGTCCACGGTTCATCATGAAAACATTTCATGGAAGCTTTATTATTTTCTGTGAAAGAGGGTAAACTCAGGTTTTTGGAATTTGAGGCTTTCTCATTTTGGGTTAAGGTTGAAGTAAAAGCGTGTTTGGAATCAACCTTTAGTGTGAGAATGTTTGAATATAAAATGACAAGGTTCTTTATTAAATTTAAAATCATGGGTTGCGTGTTGAACAGCTTGCATTCCGTCCCATTGTTTAAATTCATCAAATAGTCACTCTGGAATTATTCCTAACAATTGGGATGACTTCATTTGTGTTTGTTTTCCCTTTCTATTAATCCATGACAAACTGTGAAATTTGCCATTTTTACCATAACCAGGCCATGAAATTTGTCATCTCTTTCTGTAATTTACATGGAGTCTTGGCTATAGATATGTTCCAGGCAAGATGATTGCTTTCTGCCTGATGCAGAGGACAGAACAAAGGAGGGGTATGCACACAAGAGAACACAAACAAATTCGGAACAGACATCCGGCACAGATTTTTTTCTCTCATCCCTCCCACCCCCTTTTATGCTGTAAAGTCTGCTAAAATGTCCCGATTGCCTGTCAGGGAAAAGGGTGATGGGACAAACCAAAGCACTATTGTCAAATCCAAAAAACAATGAAATGACACCCCAGACAGGAGAGTAGTTAGAAGCTGAGAAGTCTCAGCAAACTGGAAAGAGTAGGAGGGATGTGCCAGGAAATTGTATTGAGTAATGTGGTTGGGAGTCATTTGGAAGAAGAGTTTCACAGGCAAGCCACCGTGATAGTACAGAGTTTTAAAACTTGCTCACAGGCAAAACTTGTTCACGGGATGGTGCATTTCCCCCCTTGCCTTTCCTCTCTCTTCAAAATTAAACTTAAATTAGGTTCTTCCATGTCAAATTCATGAAAAGCTCTCTGAACCAATTGTGGTGAAAATTAAACTAGACATTTTGCAAGAAAGATCTTGTATCTGTTTCTAATGATTTTCTTGGTTTGGAAATGGACATAACCAATATGTTTCACTGTCCATTTCCTTGATCTGGAGAATTATAGCATCTACTTTGAACTGTGTACTCTGACAAGCTAGGTTATTAAAATTGTGACAATAGCTAATCAACCACTAAAAAGGAAGGTTGTTAAGCCACCTGGATGTGCTGTTTCTCCACGGTGTAGATGGTTTGGGTGTTGCAAATTTTCTCTGAAGTAGAGTCACTGTGGTTTCAGTTGAGGGTAGATATGAAGCTAAAAGTGAAGGAGCAGGGAATGAGATAACTCAAACAACAGTTCTGGTTCCTATGTCTCCATCTCTTACTGAAAAGAGAAGTTTAAGAGCAGTTAGAGGTCACATTACTGCAGGAGCCTGGGAATCTGCATCGGGAATGATGCCTTGGGAGTCTGTCTTAGTACATTTAGGCATTGTCCTCTAGTGGGAGAAAACTTTGATTTTCTAGAATGGAGAGTGATTTATTTAAACCGGATGATCTCTTTTGGTTTAGATGTTAAAGTGGAAGTGATTATAGAGCCTGGAGTTGAGCCAATTGCATTAGTTAACTCATGGTTATCTTTGCCCACTGTAATAAGGATTGCATGGATAGTAGGGAATATCAAAAGTACATGTGATTGTCTGTTTTATTTCCCCTTTCAGTGGAAAAGCTACCATTTTAACATAAATAATTTGCTGATTTTACTGCTCACTTTAGAAAACACAGAGGAAACAAAGAAGAGTAATGATGCAAAATCCTCTCATTAATCCAGAAATAATTTCTGTTAAAATGTTGACATGCTATCTTTTAAGTTGCATTTTCTACGCACACACACACATATTTGCTGCTATTGTTGTTTTTCATATTGTTTTAAAAATAATTGATTACAATAATTTCACATAGTTTATTTTTAACTGACTCATAATAATTGTAAATATGGGTAAATATGAGGTAGAGTGTGGGTTTTTTTAAAAAGTTTATTTATTTTTATTGGAAAGCCAGATACGTAGAGAGAAGGAGAGACAGAGAGGAAGATCTTCCGTCCACTGATTCACTCCCCAAGTGGTATCAATGGCCAGAATTAAGCCAATCAAAAGTCAGGAGTTAGGAGCTTCTTCCAGGTCTCCCCTGTGGGTACAGGGTTCCCAGGCTTTGGGCCATCCTCTATTGCTTTCCCAGGCCACAAGCAGGGAGCTAGATGGAAGCAGAGCAGCCAGGACACACACTAGGCATTCATCACTCACTTTTTTCTCCTCTAATTTCTAAAGTTTGGTCTTTTATTTAGTTATTTGCTAAATTGAGAATTTGGTTTGTGCTTTTAATAAATATAAAATCTATGATATTTTTCACAATCTTTATCATTATTATTATTCATATTCCCTTTTAAAATGTATTTAACTTCCCAGCTGTAGGCAGATGCCTAGATTGCATTATACCTAGGCAAGTGTTACACTGCTAGGAGAAAAGGAGCTAACAGTTGGCAATCATCCTGGGCCTAGTTATTGCCAAATATGTATTAATTGTGCCAGTGTGCCAGCATAGATACCTATTCTATTTTTTTTTAAAGCAGGCCAGAACACCAGCAAACAGGATCTGGGGACCCATGTGCAAATGTGTGTGGGTCTGGGAAGGCAGGCAAGACCCTAGGCTGGCATGGCACACCACTGGAGGACCAGGCTTGGGGACCATGAGGGGCTGTGGGCTGCTCAGGCAAGCAGGTCTGGAGATGTGTGGGAGGGAGGACTGTTGAGGAAAAATGTGGCAGGTAAGGGTGACTTCTGAGGGAACTTCCACCAACCAGGGTATGTACTTGCAGACAAATGAGGCGACTGAAGGGGCTGGGTGATTTAGAGGAAGGAAACAGAAGACCACCTTTGGGGACCAAACCAATATACCTGCCTATATGGGAGAACTGTGCTGGGATTATTGGTATTAGTCACCAGCTACCAGTATACATAAAAGCCATGGCCGGGGAGCCTGCCTAGCAGGGCTCGACCATAGTCCCCACCAGTGAGTGTTGGGGCATGGGGTGGAGTATGTTAGGCTGGATCATAGCACCAAACAGCTCATGAGAGAACTGGGTCTGGGAGCAGATTCTGTGGGTGATTGTGGGTTCACCCCCTGTGGGACTGCCATACAAGCTGGTTTGCTTAAGGGCTTGGGTGGTGACAGGCTGAGCTAAGTATGACCATAGAACTCAACAGCACTCACGGGTGTTGGGGTTGGGAGTAGGTCCAGGCTATAGCACCTGCAGGCACACCCAAGAATTGTGCATGGGGGGCGGGGTGGGCTGGAACATCCATCAGCACACACAAAGGTCAACACTTGGGGGCAGATTGTGCCGGGTAAGGGCCTAGCACTCGCTGGCACACATGATATCTGTGTCTGGGAACGGGCCTAGAGAGGGAACTTGGGGAGTTCCCCTGGTGGGCCATCACTTTGGCTGGTGAGCATGTGAGTCAGGGCTGGGTGTTGGTCAAGCCAGGCAGGGCTGCTTCGCTTCTCAGCAGGTATGTGAGTAGGCTCTAGGGAGCAGACCAGGCAGGGCGAGGTCAAACCATAGTACACTGGCATATGTGGGATCTAGGATGGGGTACAAACCATGGCAGGCTAGGCTAGGCTATCACACCTACTGGTTTGCATGAAAGCCAGGAATAGGGGCAGGCTGGGCAGGGACAGGCTACAGTACCCACCAGCGAGAGTTGGAACTAGGAGCAGGTAGGCCAAGCCAGGCCAGGCCAGGCTGCAGCATCTGATGGCAAAGGCCAAGCTAGGAGATGGGTTAAGCTGGGTGGGTCAGAGCAACCACTGGCATGGGCAATATCTGTGGCTGCAAGTGACCCTGGTCAGGGAGCGAAGGGGACACCCCTGCTGGGTTGCAGCTCCTACTGGTTAGCATGAGAGTTGGAATGGGAGCAGTGAACTTGGCTGGACATGGCTGCAGCATCCCTTAGCATGGGTGTGGACTGGGTTTGGTGGATGTCAGACTGGGCTAGGTGGTGGCACTGGCCGGTACTCACAAGAGCCAGTGGGATGTAGGACAGGCTGGGCTAGGTCTGCATCTGCTGAAGCATGTGAGAGCTGTGTTTGGGAGTATATACCAACAGGGCTGGGCTATAGCACCCAGTAGTAAAAGCCAAAATGGGCTGGTTGGGCAAGGCCGCTGCACCCACCAGAATAGGAGATGGATTAAGTCAGGCTGAGCCAAGGACCAATTGGTAAGCACATGATCTGTGACTGGGTTTGGGGAATTCCCTGTCAGGAGGCAGACCCTGCAGGTGAGTGCAAGAACCAAGACTGGAAGCAGCCCATACCAAACCAGATTACAGTACCTGCTGACATACATATGGGTCAGGTCTGCGGGCTGGCCAGTCTGGGCCACTTCATAACACCTACTAGCAGATGTGAGAATCAGGACAGGGTGTAGGACTGGCTGGGTTGGGCCACAACTCCAACCAGTTCACATTAGGGCTAGGATTGGGGCCTGGCAGGGCTGGGCTTGGCTGTAGAACATGCCAGCATGAGCTGCAACTGGAGGCAGTCCAGGCTGAGCCAGGCTAGCCCCCGCTGGTGGATTCCAAGGTAAAGCAAATCATGTCAGTCTGGGCCTCAGCTCACACCAGCACAAATAAGGCCTGGGTTGGGGGATGAGCCCAAAGGGCAGTTGCAGAGGCTCCCCTATTGGGCAACTGCTCCTGCTGGTGGCAGGAGAGCTGGAACTGGGGGCAGGCCAGGCTGGGCAGGGTTACAAAGCCTGTTGGCCTGCATGTGAGACAGGTTAGGGGGAAAGCCAGGCTGGGCTAAGAGACCGTATCTACTGGTGCATGCATGAACCAGAATAAGAGCAAGCTGGTTGGACTTTGCTGTAGCGTCGGCTAGCAGGTGCTGGGACTGGGGCATATTCTGTCAGGTTAGATAACAGAATCACCTGGAAAGTACAAGATCTGGAACTGGCAGTGGGCCTAGCAGAGAAATTGTGGGTACTCCTCTGATGGGCTGAAGCTCCCACTGGTGAGCATGAGAACCAGGGTTAGGGGGCAGGCCTGGCTGGACAGGTATTGACACCTGCCGACAAAAATGTGGGCTGTATAGCAGGGTTGGTTGGGCTGAGCTAGGTTCCAATACCCACTGATGTGTCCAAGAACTGAATGGGATATGTGACAAACTGGACCAGTCTTCTGCACATACTTGCATGCTCGAGAACTGGGTCTGGGGCCAGGCATAGTGAGGGTTATTGGGAGGTTTTTCCAACTAGGCTAGAGTTCCCGCTAATGTGTGTGAGGGCCAAGTGTGTCGTGGGCATAGTTGGGCTGGGCCACAGCATCCATTGGTTTGCATATGAGATAGGGTTGGGGACAGAATTGACCAGGTGACTGCAACCATGAGTGTGTGTGTAGGCTGATGTGATGGACTGAGCTGGACCCTACACTGACTGGTATACACAAGAGTCAGATTGGGGTCACCTCTGGTGTGGTTTCTTTGGGGACCCCCTCAACTGGATTACTGGACTTAGAACTCTAACCATGGGGAAAATCACAGGATCTGTGGTCTGACTGTGGAGTGCATGTGTCAGAACTGAGTCTCCATGGTTGCTGAGGCTTATGTGGTGAACGGCATGCCCAGATGCTGTTGGGAACATGACAACTAGTTCATTGAGGCCTACAGAGGACATCTAGTAACATGGAGGGCAGAACAAATTGAGCAGCTCTCCCGGGCAAGCTTTGACAGTGAGTATCTGGACAAACCCAGACTCTAATTTGGACTATGTCAACCAATGGACCTTGGAAGGATTTTCTCAACCTTGGAGCAATGAAATCAACAGCATTTCAGAACTATTGAAAATAATTAAGCAGTACCCTCAGAACATGTTCCACATCGGGGACCCTGGGATGATAGTGGGTGGCTGTCGCTCATTCCTGGGTACTGATGTGGTTGGGTTGCTGGGAATGGTCCTCTCCTTTCTCTCCCCACATTCCCCAGATACAGGAAGGAAAAAGGAGATTGGAGGCAGTTGTCTTATCTACCCTTGACTCTCTCCATCCTAATCAGTGGTCCACATGGAAATGCATCCCTCTCAACTATGTAAATATCATCAAAATAAAATAAATGTATTTTAAAAAGAAAGCAAAAAATATAATAAAATATACTTAACTATTACATATTATTCTACATGAAACTTTTTTTTCAAGAATTCTGTAACAGAGAAAAGTAATCCCGGTAGGGTGTTTGTCAAGAGTGAACGTGGTTACAAAAGTAGCTTGGCCATCAGAGATCATTATGTCTCCAAATAATCATTAATTAGTGTGTTTCAGAAACTATTTGAAGTTTTCTTTACATAGGCCTTTCGCATGCCTTGCTAGAATTACTTCTAAGTATTTTTTGGATATTGCTTTGATAAATGTCATGTTCTTCAGATTTTCAGATTTAAAGAAAGTTATTTATTCCCTCATGGTCAAATCATAGTCAACCACTTGTACTGACATTTCTTATTAATTCCAGTTTTAGAGTCTTAATACATTTCCTTGAATAGTCCCCACCAAGATAAATCACATAGAAACTTTGTGAGATCTGGAAGAATCTATGGGTTATCATTCTCTCTTTTAAAAAGATTGATTTATTTCTGTTGGAAAGTCAAATATACAGAGACGGGGAGAGAAAGAGAAGAAAATCTTCGATCTGCTGATTCACTCTGCAAATGGTCCCAATGCTGGAGCTGAGCTGATCTGAAGCCAGGAACTTCTTCCAGGTCTCCCCTGTGGGTACAAGGTTCCAAGGCTTTGGGCCATCCTCTACTGCTTTCCTAGGCCACAAGTAGGGAGCTGGATAGGAAGTGGGGACACTGGGACACAAACTGGTGCCCATTTGGGATCCTGGCATGTGCAAGGCAAGGACTTTAGCCTCTAGGTTACTGTGCTAGGCAAACACCTTCTTTGCAGATGATATTGCAGGGGCCTCAGTGCCAGGCTCCCTACATTAGAGGAAAGATCTTAGAAAGGCTGCCCTTCATCTTCCCTCAGGTTCTTGGATCAAATATAAGAAAGCTTAGCATACAGAGACTTTAACATTTGTAATTATAGTTATCAGATAATAGCAACTATTTTTTGAGATCCAGGTAATGTGCTGGGTGCTTTACATGGATTATGTTATTTTATTCTCACAAGTGTGATTGGAATTGCAATTGCTCAAGATCAATAGCAAACAGCTGTTTCCTCTTCTCAGTCCTTGTTAGAAGCCGACAGAATTTACCTAGTGACCTAAAGAGTTTGGTATAATCCCTGATTACTGCTGCTGTTCTTAATCTACCATTAGTGATTCAGAGAGTCAACCCAGACCTTTGTTGCAAAGAGAGCATATTTTTCATCACCAACCCTGGATCAAATAGAAAACAGGTAAGAAAAATTTAGCAACTATTTGAAGCATTACATTAGATCTGAAAGCCTTGTTAAAAAATCTGAATTGCTAAAGATATCTTGGCCCTTGAATATCTACCTAATAGAGCCTTTTTAAAAATGCAACAAGGATTCTACCCAGAATTAGTTTGGTTCCGGATTCATAGAACTCTTGGTCATGAATGGGATTTGGTTATTTTCTGGTTCATCCTAGTACTTGATGCACCCCCAAATTTATGGTTGATCAGCCTTCTGGAATAGCTTTCAAGTAAATAAAAAGCCCCTGCTTTCTTAATTCTGCTTCCTAGTGTCATCTACCTATTTTTGTCCAGTGGCCATTTGAAACCGCACTGAATATCATCCTTTCATTATAGGATGACAGCTATCATGTAATACATTCCTTGTTACCAGCAACATCTCTCTGCTTCTCTGGTTACCAGTTTCCTTGAGCATTTGTCATGTGAACTCCTATGCCTTCTTTGGCTGTGATTATCTTTGTTAATATTCATCTTAAAATATATGATCTCGGGCCTGGCACAATGGTTCGGTGGCTGAATCCTCGTCTTGCAACTGTTGGGATCCCACATGTGTGCTGGTTCGTGTCCTGGATGCTCCACTTCCCTTCCAGCTCCCTGCTTGTGGCCTGGGAAGAGAATAGAAGATAGCCTAAAGCCTTAGAATCCTGCACCCACATGAAAGACCTAGAAGAAGCTCCTGGTTGCTGGCTTCAAATTGGTTCATCTCTGGTTGTTGTGGCCATGTGGTGAGTGAACCAGAAAATGGAAGATCTTTCTCTCTGTCTCACCTTCTCTCTGTGAATCTGCTTTTCCAATAAAAATAAATAAATCTTCAAATATATAGATGTATATACACATATACACATATACATACATATGTGATGATGAACAAAAGGGTTAGGATGTGGTATAAACAGTGCACAGGTGAGTGGTGTATTATGTCACTGAATTTGTACATTTACTTTAATCAATATAGTTAAAGATTTGACTAATTTTTCAGCAATTGCTGAAAAGTAGTGTTAATTCACATGTAACTTTTTAAAAGTTTTTTAAAATTTTTATTTGGAAGGCAAATTTTACAGGGAGAGGGAAAAACAAAGAGAGAGGCCTTCCATGTGCTGGTTCACTGCCCAAATGGCTACAAAGGCTGGGTCTGAGCTGATCTGAAGTCAGGAGCTTCTTCCAGGCGTCCCACATGGCAACAGGGTTCCAAGGACTTGAGTTGTTTAGTAAGTAGTACAGCCAGTTCTAGATCCGGTGCCCATGTAGAATGATGGCACTGCAATCTAGGATTAACCTGTGGAGCTACCATGCCTGCCTCCACAGTTTTGATTCTCTGCAATTTTGATCCTTTACCAATTTTTTCTATCTTGGTGAACAACCTCACAATTCATCAAAGTGTCGCAGCCAGCACATGAATCCTTGACTCCTTCCCCTTAAGCAATCTTGTCATGTCCTATCTGCTCTATTTTTTTTTTAATGATGTGATGACTTCCACCACTGTCTCTTAACTCATCTCAGAATTTCCTCTCTTGGCTCATATTTAATATATGCTCTATAAGATTGATAGATAAATCTACTTTAAAAAGTAAATAAGATTATGACACTGCTATGCTTCTTCATGATCCTTTGATCTGTACTGGACAAAATTGACCCTTCTTTATTGTAGTTCACAAATCCTCTATGACCTAACTCCTCTCTCCCCAATCTGCTTTATTTTTTCTTCTTTCCTATGCTCCAGCCACCTGCTTTTCTTTTTCTTTTCTACAAAATAATAATTTAATGTATCTATTTATGATATACAACATGGTGTCACAGGATGTACAGATATATAAACACAGAAAATTTATTATGGAGAAGCAAATTAACGTGCTCTTTCTGTGACTTGAACACATCAGCTTTGTTCTTTACTCAAGACTTGCATGTTCTAACTCCTGTGCCTGGAATGACTATTCCCTCCATTCATTTGTGCTCAAATATCACGTACTCAGGAAGTCCATATCCACTCTTGCATCTAGCATTGTTTCCTTGCACTACTTAATTTTTCTTCCTAATACTTATCATGAGCGGCTCCTATAGGTCTACTCATTTATTTAGGTGCTGTCTCTGATACCTGAATGTCACGTCCACTAGCATGGAAACTTTCTGTCTTGCTTTCTACACACAAAGATGCTTCACACAATCCCAGACATATACTGGTTTCTTCCTGACACATGTTTGCTAATGAAAGCATTACTGAATTATGGACTGTACAGCATTTGTCTTTAGATAAACACTTTACTCTCATTTTTTTTTATCTAGGATCTTCTCAAGTGTTCTGTAATTTTGCCTTGAGTGTGTCATTTCTTCTGACATACTGGGTTTAATTCTTTCCTTCCAGATTGCTAGTCTGACATTGTTCTCTCTTGGCTTGGACTCCGTTTTCTCTTACCTGAGCTTGTCCTTACTCTCTTTCTATGCTGGACATTTTTCTCTTTGACAGATAAGATGAAATCTGGGACATTCCACTGAATTCTAATTCATGCTAATATGTTATCAGCTAATCAACTAGCAGACCCTTTATGCCTCCCCACTTTAGGATTTAAAATATCAAATTCAGAAAAAAAACTGATTTCATTGTAAGTATTGTCTCTAAATTTAACCTTTTCCCGGATCTACAGCATTTGGGAAAACAGGCTAACTACATGTGAAACAGTGAGAGAAGAGCATAAGATACTTTACAATATGTAGACATAAGAAAAAAGATTCCAAAGCAGAATAATCATAGAGAGTCAGCAGAATTAGGAAAGTTTTGTTTAGGATGCCTCTGAGGTTTTAAATATGCTGATTTAGCTTTAAGAATAAAATAATGTATTTATAGACCTCTAAAAATTTTCTCTGAACAGAATGCTCATAATTCTGTCAGACCACATGTTTTAGCTATGTGTGACTTTTATCATCAGCCAAAAATGATACTGAAACCCATGTGAGGTCAAGGGTAGAACAGCAGAGAATATTCAGTTCTCAGATCAGTAGATGGTCTTGGATGTTCTCTTGGAGAGTAAGTTCAATGTCATTGCAGTTGCAACCATAAGCTATCTTGAGATTAATGGTTTGCTGCTCTTATAATCCAGAGACTCGGCAACAATTTTCTCAGAATAACTTCATATTTAAAGGATTGCTGCTCTAAGTGTGTGTTCATATTTAGCATTTACATGTGTTTCTGTGATAGTATGCATATTATGAACAATCACTTTGATACCATTCTGCAAGTGAATTATTCTTATTCTTTTGTTACCACTAAATCTATCATTCTTTTTTGTGTTACAAATCAGCAAGGCCCTTCCAATTTTTTTTTAAATTAAATTTATTCATTAATTACATTGTGTTGTAATTACATAGAATCTGGGATTCTCCCCGCCACCCTCCCCCCATGGTGGGTTCCTCCATCCCGCTGCATAACCATAGTTCAAGTTTAGTTGAAATTCCCTCCCTGCAAAAATTTGCCAAGCATAGAGTCCAACATCCCATAGTCCAGACAAGTCCAACTACTTATTGGGAAGACCCTCTCTGGTCTGAGGGCAGAGTCAGCAGAGTATCTTCCCGGTCAAATAAAAGCACTAATATACCATCTGCAACAATTAACATCGTTATGGAATTAATTGACATGATATTGAGCAGTCAACATGTTAAAAATAAATGCGATTTCTTAACCACTTTCTGTGACCCCCCCATTCACAGTTCAATTTTAGTTTATATACTACAAATGACATAATATCCATAACATAACATGATATGCTTAACATCATATCATATTAAATTAAGGCAAACATGTGGTATCTAACCTTTTGGGATTGGCTCATTTCCCTTAGCATTATGGTTTCCAGTTTGGCCCATTTGGCCACAAAGAACTGCATTTTGTTTTTTTTTTTAATAGCTGAGTAGTATTCCATGGAGTAGATGAACCATAGCTTTCTTATCCAATCCTCTGCTGATGGGCATTTTGGTTGTTTCCATGTTTTTGCAATTACTGATTGTGCTGCTATGAACATAGGAGTGCATGTTGGTTTCTCATAAAATGAGTGTTCTGGATATATTCCTAGGAGTGCTATAGCTGGGTCATACGGTATGTCGATTTTGAATTGTTTGAATATTCTCCATACTGATTGCCATAGAGGCTGTACCAATCTGCAGCCCCACCAGCAGTGGAGTAGGGTTCCTTTTTCCCCCACAACCTCGCCAGCAAGTGTTGTTGGTGTTTTTCATGTGGGCCACCCTTACTGGCATTAGGTGGTATCTCATTGATGTTTTAATTTGGATTTCCCTTATTGCCAGGGAGCTTGAGCATTTTTTCATATGTTTATTTGCCATTTGGGATTGTTCCTTTGTGAAATGTCTGCCCATTTCTCGTGCCCATTTCTTGAGTGGCTTGTTTATTTTGGTGTTTTGGCTGTTTTGTAATTCTTTGTATACTCTGGAGATTAGTCCGCTATCACCTATGTCGTGTGCGAAGATCTTCTCCCATTCTGTGGGTTGCCTTTTTTACTTTGTTGATTGTTTCCTTTGCTTTGCAGAAGCTTCTTAGTTTGATGAGGTCCCATTTGTTTATTTTGGTATCAATTTCTACTGCATTTGGAGTCTTTTTTAGGAAGTGAGGCCCTTCCAGTTTCTAAAGAACTTCTAATGTTCATCGTAATGGTTCTAAACAGTAGGGAAAATATATAATCTTGTAGTTGAAATTTGTGAGTGATATGTTAATTGACAACCCAGGAGACGAACTTAACAAGGCTATGCTGAAAAGGGGGTCTGATCAAGTCTTTGAAAGTCTTTTCCTCCTTTGTAACAACAGTCTACCTTATTGGTAAGATTGGCTGGTAGGTGGTAACATCACAGAGCATGAAAATTACACCACATGGCTAAGTTTTGTGCTTTTTTTAACAACCGTGCAGTTGGACTGACCTAACTCTCATTTCCTGTTTCCATTATGGCTGCTAGTCCCCACTCCCCCAACATCTGTGCTTAGACATATCTTACTCTGTAGCCCGTCTGCCCATGTGGACTCTGCAGTGACCTCATTCTTGAGAATAGGCCTGCAGACTGTGCTCAAGAGAGGCAGTCTCTGACAAATGAGTGCGTGCACCCTGCGTGCACAGCTGGAGGAGGGCTCCAGCTAGCCCTGGATCATTGTGCTGTGGCAGGGCTTCACAAAAAGTTTTCAACATATGTTTGTCTGGATATTTTCAAAGCTCATACACGGCTCTGTTTTAAATATTTAACCTTATATGAGGATGTCCAAGGCTTCCTGAGGTTATTCCTGTGATTTAAAGAAGAGAAGAAATCTGGTCACACAAATCTCAGTGGAATGATCAAAAGCCCAAATGGTAATACACTCATTTGCTTTTAAAAAAACTTTTTACATAGAGATCTGTGCTTTCAGCTTTTGCTCCACTTGCCAATCAATCTGTCAATGTGAACTCAATGAGTGCCGTATGTGCTAAGCATAAAGGTAAGTCCATAAGAGTCTCAGAAACTCTCTTTTCAGGCATACAATTGAATTGAGAGACACTATTAGTCATAAAGGAGTGGCACTACAAAGTACTAATGGAAAACATTTTTTGAGTTCTTAAGACAAACCAAGGTTTAGTGGATCATCTCATTCTCATTTCCTCGTAACAATCTTATTAGGTAGATGCCATTGTTGTCCTATTAGTCAGAAAAAGAACCTGAAGTTAGAATGACTGAAGAACTTGGCAGGGCTATCTTCCTTAAGAGCCAATTCTTTCTAGGTTCACAGCTGGATAGGGCTCTGGAGTTGAATATTTAATTGCAGCGCCATAACACCTCTCTAGTGTTAATCTTTACAGTGCACAAATGTCCTACTGTTGGAAGAAGAAAAGACATATGGAAGGCACTCCTGCAATAATGGCATATAGCCACTCATGAGGCCAGGGCCCTCATTGCCAAACATCTCTTAAAGGACCCACCTGTAAATATACTGTTACCAATGATAATTAAATTGCAACAGGAATTTTGTAGGGAATATTTCATAGCATAGTAATATATAAAATCTTGGAAGAATGACCAGTGCATAGTAAATGCTGAATGAATGCCAACATTACTATTATATAATAGTTGTTAGTTATTGTTGGTGAGGCTGAATGGGCATATATACCCTCTTTCAAGGAACATAATGGGTGGTTGCTAAATATTGTTGACTAAGACAATGACTGTTTTATTTATAATAATACCATTTGAGCCTTTGATGGAAAAGGCAACCATTACAGCATGAACCAATGGTCTAGGGAGTCTCTCTATAACGGATCTGTATAATGTCAGAATTGTAAGAGGTTTTCTGCGTTTAGCTTTGCTGAGCTTACAGATGTGCCAACAGAAGTCAGAAAACCACAACATCCCAAGGAAGCAGCTTGAGCAGGAATTTTATCCTCATTGAGAGAAGCTAAGACCTGCAGTTCTCAGACCCGAAATATTCTAAAATGCTCCCAATTAGTTAATTGGATGGCTGACAACAGTTCTTGAAACACATTCAAGGAACACTTCATCTTGATTCTCTTTAGGTTGGAAATAGTTGTCAATTACACAGCAACAGGCATGTTGGTGATCATCAATGAAACAAACCAGGCTGCCACACTAACTGCAAGGGCCACAGTTCTCTTAATCATCATCTTCTATAAGAATAGCATACTTTGGGGCTGTGCACAATACAGCTATGGGCCCAGTAAAACCACCCGTGACATTGAATCATAATATATAGTGAGGACTGGGGATTATGGATATGGAGGATTCTAAGATGTGTTCTGGCTATAACATGATGGCAGGATAGGCACCATGTGACTTAAGCATAGGTCATATTTTTTAAACAACTGAGCGGGGTTTTTTCAACAAGTATCTTTTATACAGATGAGCAGTCATTTAGCAGATATTTACTGAGGACTATGATCTTGGAACCAGCCCAAGGATCTATGGGTAGCTTCCTGGTGCTTCTCCTGCCATAGAGATTCATAAACAGTTCAGAAAATGTGAATTAATTCAATTAAAACCATTAATTTCAATTATGTGGCACAAATAACTAGTTGGGGGATAATTAATTTTATTAATAAATACCTTTGTATGTTTCATGAAAGGATGCACAAGGTAGATGGAACTTATACCTGAGAATATACCATGGCAGGAATGGATTTCTCCTATAGCTAATTGGCTTCATTTTCTTTATTTCTTTCTATTTCTGAGAATGGCGAACCATTTTACTTAATCCTAATGATGGAGCATGGAACTGATTTATTAGATAGGTTGCATGAAGAAAGCTGCTATGGCGGGCCCGGCGGCATGGCCTAGCGGCTAAAGTCCTCGCCTTTAATGCCCCGGGATCCCATATGGGCGCCGGTTCTAATCCTGGCAGCTCCACTTCCCATCCAGCTCCCTGCTTGTGGCCTGGGAAAGCAGTCGAGGATGGCCCAATGCTTTGGGACACTGCACCCGCGTGGGAAACCCGGAAGAGGTTCCTGGTTCCCAGCATCGGATCGGCGCACACTGGCCCGTTGCGGCTCACTTGGGGAGTGAATCATCGGATGGAAGATCTTCCTCTCTCTCCTCCTCTCTGTATATCTGCCTTTAAAAAAAAAAAAAACAAAGCTGCTATGGCTAATTTGAAATTGCCAAATAGTGCCATTGATCATGGTAGTGTCTCTATACTCAAAATTCTCAATGTTATACAACATTTAACATTGAGTGATTAAGTCAGATTAAATCCTATCAAAGGCTACAATATTTTTGTTACTCATGAGTGCTTCTCACTTAAGGCTTCCCTACTGTAATCTGCCTATCACATCTAGTAAACTGGTAACCAGTATTCCAGAAATGCATTTTAATAAACAATATTGGGCCCGGCGGCGTGGCCTAGCGGCTAAAGTCCTCGCCTTGAAAGCCCCGGGATCCCATATGGGTGCCGGTTCTAATCCCGGCAGCTCCACTTCCCATCCAGCTCCCTGCTTGTGGCCTGGGAAAGCAGTTGAGGACGGCCCAATGCATTGGGACACTGCACCCGCGTGGGAGACCCGGAAGAGGTTCCAGGTTCCCGGCTTCGGATTGGCGCGCACCGGCCCGTTGCGGCTCACTTGGGGAGTGAAACATCGGATGGAAGATCTTCCTCTCTGTCTCTCCTCCTCTGTGTATATCTGGCTGTAATAAAATGAATAAATCTTTAAAAAAAAAAAAAAAAAAAAATAAACAATATTTTCATTTTTCCCAAAAGTAAGTTACTAATCCCAGGAGTCTTTGGATAGAGAAGTTTGGATTATATCTTTGGTGCCATTTTCATGGTCAGGGCTTTAAAACAAAGCCAAGGTAGGGGTGGGGAGGAATCACAGGAACATTTGAATCCAGGTGAACATCTAGATTGTTAAACCTCAAATATATCTTGATGGATTAGGGTTTTAGGGGGAAAAACCATGCCCAAAGGTGACAAGGTGTAGACCAGGCTTTAGCTGAGAGCCATTTGAGCTGTCAAGGATATTAAAGCTCATTAGACAGATTCCTCTGCAGAAACCCTCATGGATCAGCCGCATTGGTCGCACTGCTCGTCTGTCAGTCTTGTGTGTTTCAGTCTTGTGTTTTCAGAAAACACTTATTGATGTTGGGGTGTCACACTCAAGCTGAGAGCCTAGGGTCTTTAATTGAAAGACAAACATATTGGCTTTATATCTTGTGCTTTCTGGAGGGTGCATTATTTATTTTTTTTTTCCTAAGCAGCACTACTGAAAAAACGAGAGGGGGAAACCCACTCACCTGTGACTCTATTAAACCACTCAGCAGCTGTTTATACCTTAACACATCATTCCATCAGATGAGAAGTCTTTAACATATGAAAAAGGAGTCCTCCCCAGGGAATCAACTAACAGCACTGGGTGAAATGCTACACTTGCTTTTGATGATGTGAGACTTATTTTTTGCAAGCAACTGATATTATTTTTCTAATGTTTTCTTAAAGATTAGCCTTAGGGAATTTAAATAATTATGCACAAAATCTCTACCACGATATTTAGTCAAACGTGTCTCAGTTTTCAGTTAATGGGATGACTGTGGTTAGCTGTGGGGAGGACAACTCAGCTAAATTACCCTCCTCACCTGCCATAAGGACTTGTTCTCTGGTGACCAAAAACATTTCTGGAACAAGCTCTTCCCAGAGCAACCTGATCACATTGCTGGCACTTCTGTTTGTTTATAGTGTGCCCTGAAGTTCCTTGCAGGCAAACTGACCCTTAAAGGAGTTAAGAACTAACAAGTGAGACTTGGAGGTCTCTCTTAGGAAAAAGTTTGGGGATTGTGCAATTCTCATAGTTCTAGGAAGAACAGAAGGAATGATGAAATCATACAGTGGTGAAATTGCCTGTGGGCAGACTAGTTTTTGACATTTCAGTTAGCTGGGGTATTAGGATTCTGTATAGAAACAGAATGAGTAGGATTTGTGTCTGTGTTGTGTGTTTATGTGTCTGTGTGTGTGTGTACATGCATAAACATGCATGCAGAGAGAAACAGAGAGGGAGAGACAGATTTTAAGTAACTGGCTATCATAGTTAGGGAATCAAGCAAGCCCGAAATCTGCAGAATGAGTTGTCAGGCTAGAGACCAGGAAGGAGCTGGTGTTGTTAGCAGACTTCAGTCTTTGTGTAATAAACCCTCCAACTGATTAGGCAAGACCCACCCACACCAGAGGTGACAATCTGTTCTTCTTAATGTTTCTTCATTTAAATGCTGTAAACTTAATAGTCACAGACACATTGATTGCATATCTGGGCACCATGTTTCAAGCAAGTTGGCAGATAACATTCATGGTCATGGTGGGCTGTTTGTCAGCTAGACTAAATAGTGCACATGTATGTCATGTCAAATTCCAAAGGAGTTTGAGAGACTAGACCAAGGAAGGAGCAAAATGAATATGGAAGTGAAATTTTTAACAGGGTGTATAAAAATCTGAGTAGCTAAAAATAGGACAATAACAACAAGTTATGAGTCAAAATAACAAAAAGATTAGGTAACAGTTCTTTGGTACTAATTATGTATCAGAAAATGTTTGAATTCTTATAAAATTCTGAGAGGTAGCAAATACCCTGGAATTGACAAATGGGGTTTGAATTCTAGTCTACCACTTACTGGCTGTATGACATTAACAAATCCTTTATTGTCTTAGTACATGAATTTCTTACGAGGACTATGGGAATAATAACAACATTCACTGCCAAGAATTATTTGGAAGATCAAATGAGTGATCCCTTATGTATAATGCCTGGCATATAAGACAGAATACAAATTTACTGCTTTTTTTTGTAGAGGAAGATAAAATAGAAAGATGGTGGGTTAGTGGCTAGCAATGTGGTATAATGGGTGAAACTGCCTCCCTACCATACCATCATCTCATAGGACATTTCAATTGGCTCCTCCACTCAAGTTTAGTCCCTTGATAATGACATGGTAAAAACAATGGAAGATGGCCAAGTAGTTGGTCCTCTGACACCCATGAGGGAGACGTGGAAAACTCCAGGCTTTGGCGGGGCCCAGTCCAGACAGATACAGCCAGTGGGGAGTGCCAGTAGATGGAAGATCTTTCTCTCTGTCTCTCCCTCTCTGTAATTCTGACTATCAAATAAATGAATAAATCCTCTAGAAAAAAGGGAAAAAAAGATGGTTGGCCAAGATAGTCAGGGCTGTGAAATTAGATTCATTTGAACCAAAGAAATGGTATTTCTGAACTAATACACAACATGTTTATAAGTAGATGAATAAATGTATCCTTTCATTGATATTCTAATAATTAGGACTGTGACGTTCCAGACTTCCATGAGAATCTGACACTGGCATGTGTCTACTTTAATGGCATCATATTTGCTTATCTATATTGAGTTTGGATTAAATAAAGTCATCTGATGCATGAAATTTTCTTTGATGATGACAGAACAGAGTAAAACATGATGCAATATGCCCCTGTTGAATAACCAAAGTTAGAATAGACCAGCATAAAGGACTCACAGACCTGTTTTCTTAGACTTCTTTATTATGTCTCAGGCTATAGCAACTGGCTTGCAGAAACACTTTTTGACTTACTGTAATCCTGGAATGGCCATACTGAAAATCAATGTGTATTCTGTTTCATTACAGAGAATTTCAACAACAGTAGCTTTAAACACACTTTAGTATGCTTATTGTGCTATTAGTGAGCTCCCACTGACAGGCCTCAGATTTCCTGTAATTCATATGAGAACATTCTGGAGCCATGATGGCCAGAGCCACCAGGGAAGCATTGGTAAGATCTTTAGATTTAAGTGACTTTTTGATTTGAAATCTTATTGCTGAGTTTCCCAGCTTTTCCCAGCCTCATTTGTGAAGCTGAACTCATTTGCCAATGTACTTTATATGCCACCTTCAACTATTTGGTTTTCTTTTCTTCTCTGACTTTGCTCAATGTACTTATTGGTTTCTTTTGCCTGGGGCTTTGGTTTATTAGAGATTTCAAAGCCCTCACACAATTATTCTCTGACAGGATAGAATCCCAAGAAGAGGATTTGCTGCTCTGAAAACTCGCGTCAGAGGCCCCACATGGTGGCTTTCTGCTTGTGGGCTCTGTCTTTCAACTCTAAGTAGGGAAAACCAATAAATATGGGGGAAAAATAATGCTAACAACACTGAAATGGATTCTCCAGTCCACCATTAAAACATAAAAGGCCAACCAGGCTATTATTGAAGCCAAGAAATTCTTAGACAACCAGGGTTACTTTAGTCACTCCATTAGCATAAAGATGAACTAGAGGCAAGGCTGACCATGTTGTCCCTCACACGTTGTTTTATTGGCTTGGCTGATTTATTAATCCTACATCCATGAAATAATTGGCAGCTCCCTCCTTCATACAAATGGGTTATGTAATCAGTGTCCAAAGAGATTCATTGAAGCTGATCTGTTGGAAATCTTTACTTTGAAGTGATAGAATGGAAATGTAAAGAATGCAAAAATGTAGTCAAATAATAGTGTTTCATAAAGCAACATATAGTGTAAATCAGTGGTATCAGTATCATCAAATTGATCTGTCATCTCTCAATCCATCTGTCATCATTAGCAGCAAGTGAATTAATACACTAACTCATTAAGAAATTGACACAAAACAAGAAAACATACTTGACCACAGCATTGCTATCAAAATTAGTGCTAGGTCGATTAGATTGAAAGCAAAGAATAAGTCTTTAAACTATAGGACTAAGTGTTAAGATATTATCAGGGCTGTGGCACCCCTGCACAACACACTTTTTGTTTTTCAAATAGGTTTCTGAATGTTGTAATGGAATCTAATTTCAGTTAGAAAGACTGTGTTTTAAATTTCTTCGATGAGTAATGATTTTCCACTTACCTAGCCTTTATTTTGGTCCTGGATTGTGTAGATGACTATTATTAATCAACTGAAGAATAAATAAAATTAACTTCAGGAATACACAAAGGGTTAATCTAGCTGGAAAGGACTTAAAAGGTAGCAAGTGTGTGTGTGTGTGTGTGTGTGTGTGTGTGTGTGTGATAAATTGCTCTGCATTATTATATAGCTGTTGTTATTTGCAGGAAACTTTATATTTTTGTTAGGTCAAGAAGCCTGTAATTCTTCAAGTGATCCCTGAAACCTTATTTAATGCAGCAAACCACAGAAGGAGCTGGGCTGAACTTTGGTGTCTGCAAGTTGGAAAGTAATAACTTTCCCCATCTCTTCTGTAAGTGACTTGTGCTATGTGATGAATACAGACCCTTCCCTCACAAGGTTTCCTGGTATTATACACTTGTAGCAAATAAGGTTAGCACCTTTAAAATATAGCATTTAGTAATGTGCTGGAAATAGCTTCTTCTCGATTCCTTTAAAGGTCACTGCATTTGCTTTCCAGGCTTTATGTTAGCTCAAGCCTCTACCAAGTATAACTGAGAACATGCTTGCCTTTGTGCCTTCAATTTTTCTAAGCTTGAGTGTAAAATGGCAGGGTCTTTCACATAAGGAAAGCAATGTGTTTGTGTGTGTGTGTGTGTGCTCTTGAGTGTTTAGATGTATAAATGCATTGTCAACATAAACTTGATATTGATTATATTTATGAAAACTGCTTTTTCAGTTGGATAATGCTAGGCTTATATTATCATTAGGCCAGAAGCCAAGCTTATGGTGCAATAGCAACTAAGAAAAAATTGATGCAATGGTAACTAAAAAGTTTTGGATAGCACATGACTATTTGTGCTTTGACTTCACACTCCATGGACTAGCCTTTTATGAAGCCAAAGTATGTTAAAAAGACTCTTGTCAGACTACGTTAACAGCAGACCACAACTTTGCTGCTGTCCCACTGAATAAATCAATTCATTAAGTCATTGACATAAAACAAGAAAGCATACTTGACCACAGCATTGCTATCAAAATTAGCACTGAGATGATTAGATTGAAACAAAGACTATTTCATTCCAAGTGATACAAACTGAGGCCAAGCTGGTAGTAAAAACACCTATTTTGGGGGAAAAAAGCATATTCCCCATTGTTGTTAGAGTCATCACGGTAGTTTGCCCATCGATATCCTTCCTTCCTCACATCACCATCACTAATACTGTTGTTAGCATTGTCATGGTCATATTTAGTCTTTAATTCTGCTTCTTTTTGAACATACTACAGTGAACTGATGAGTTATATTTCTGCAAATGTGAGTATCTTGAATTCTTACCTCTAGGGGGATAGTAACAACAGGCGAGAGACTTTGCGGGAGATAATCAGATCAGAAGGGCAGAGCCCTCATGAATGTGGCTTAGGAACAGAGACTCCAGAGAGCTTGTTGGCTCCTATCATGTGAGGGCACAGCAGGGAGGCACCTTCTTTGGGCCAGAAAGAGACCCTCAGCAGACATAAACTCTGGTGTACTCCCAGACACCACAACTGTAAAAACGATATTTACTGTATATACGCCACTCAGGTTAAGGTAGTTTAATGATAGCAGACCAAATCGACTGAGACATACACTAAAGATTAAATTTGGTCCATATCTGCTGACAACACGCACTCTATGTTCATGGCCTAACTAATTCTGATCCTCTCTCCACCCATTAAATCTGTCTATAACTCTAAAACTCTCTCTGTCTCTCTCTGTCTCTCTCTCTCTGCCTGTAATTCTCCCTCTAATTCTGCCCTTTCAAACAAATAAGAGATATGGTTAACAACACCACCAAGAAAGAAAGAAAAGGAAGGAAGGAAGGAAGGAAGGAAGGAAGGAAGGAAGGAAGGAAGGAAGGAAGGAAGAAAGAAAAAAGGAAAGAATACTGGATTCACTAAAGTGTGCCACCCAAGCAAAGGATTGTCCTAGTGTTAGTAAGAAGTGATGAAGAAGTTATCCTAACTCAGATAGACTAATCTAGATCTGAGCTGGAATTTGAATGACGAAGGGAGAGAAATAAATGATGTCCAACTGTAGATGAGGCAAAGATAAGAGAATAATGACCTTGTCATGTATACTGGCAGCTCATGGGAAGAAAAAGTTAATTACATTTACCCTGTCTCAAGGTCAGAAGACAGAGCAGTCATCCTAGTGGCTCAGCATTGGCTTTGGAAGATCATCTGCTGTGTGATTCCAGAAATATCTCTCTTTAAGCTCCAGCTCATGAATAATGATGAGAAGGCCTAAAGTTACATAGATTTGGGTCTAGCAAGTGTGATATCCTGAATTTTTTGTAGCAAGGTGGTGCAGAAAGCTATGGGTTAGAAAGCAGGAGTACTGGGTTTTAGAATTGGGAAATTACTGAGCTTTTGGAAACTGAGAGGAGCCTATCAAATAACTGCTCAGGAAATTTTCATATTGTCTGTTCCTTTCTGGAGTTTTGGCACACCTACTTAAGATCCGCCAGCTTTGTGTTGTGATAACCTTATAGATTCGGCTGAGATAAACACACAGAACTCTGATAGAGACCAGATTTTCCAATATCTGCATTTTAGAATATGTTATTTATGTCCACTTTTGTTCAACGAATGTTTCTTTTGAATTGATTTGTAGTTGAGTTTGCTTTAGCAGAGCAATATCACTGATGGCAAAGATGAGAAAAAATAATAATGATAATGGATGACAAGGAATAAAGAAAATGGAGAACTTAGAAGAACTACATTTCACCCTACTTTATCAGTGTAAACCTGGAGTATAAGATAAAGTATGGTTGGCCTAGCACAGTAGCCTAGTGGCTAAAGTTCTCACCTTGCATGCACCAGAATTCCATATGGGCATGGGTTTGTGTGCCAGATGCTCCACTTCCCTTCCAGTTCCCTGCCTGTGGCCTGTGAGAGCAGTAGAGGATGATCCAAAGCGTTGGTACCTTGCACCCGTGTGGGATGGCTCCTGGGTCTGGATCAGCTTAGCTCTGGCTGTTGTGAATACTTGGAGAGTGAACCAGCAGATGGAAAATCTTTCTCTCTGTATCTCTTTCTCTCTGTTCATCAGCCTTTCCAATAAAAATACATAAATCTTAAAAAAAAAGATGAAGTGTTGTGACCAATGAAACATCCCAAAATATGTTTACAGTCCTTACAAATAAGTCTATGGTGTCTGTACTTGTCGGACCACCTCCTCCAGTTCATTTTCTATGACTAGAAGTGCTAGTTTGTGTGATGACTCATTTCATTTGAGTCATTTATCTGTTGTGAATAAAAATGGAGCTTCATTGAAAGTGGAATTTTTAAAAATTGTGTACATCTAAGCTATGGGAAGATATAGGAACATAATTCCTTAAATAATGGTTGAAGATGCCATCCATTGCAGAATCTGATGACATGTGTAGCTCTGGGTACTTTATTTATAGGAGAGACAGGAGGAAGTTTTTAAGGTATATAATTGGGAGTATAATCAGCAACATCTCAACTGTGGGGACATCTTCAAGGTGTATTACTGGGCTTCTCCAACAAAAAACATAATTAAAAAGAAAGGAACTATAAATCAAAAAAGTCTTAAAAATTATTAATGCTTTGCTGTATGTGGATGCATTCTAATTCAAACAACAAACCAATTTTTAAATGATGACATTTATGAGAAAATTATAAATGTGACTCCTGACTAGATATTTGATTATTTATGAAATAGTATTAATTTTTAAGCTGTGATAATTATAATGTGTTTTTAGATTCATTAGATGTAAGATACATGATGTATATACTAAAATATTTACAGGTGAAATTTTATGATATGTCATTTGCTGTAAAAACAGGCTGGGAAAGGCAAGTATTTAGACAAGGAGTTAAGAGAGCAATGTCCCATAGTGGAGTGCCAGAGTTCAATTTTGGGTACTGGTTCCTGACTTCAGCTTCTTGCTATTGCATATCCTAGAAGGTAGTTCTGATACTTAAATCATTGGGTTAGCTTGTAGAAATCCTGGATTGTATTTCCAGCTCAGTCCTGCCCCTTGCAGGCAGAGATGGCTGGTATCCACGTCTAAAATTGAGAAATAAAAAATAAAATAATAAAGTAAATAATATGGAAGGAAGGTGTAGTTAAATACAGAATTGATTGTGACTTGATTATTGTTTAACCTCTCTGATGGGTAAGTGGCTGTGTATTATATAATCTGCTAGAAATTCTCCATAAGAAAAAATATTAAATATCATTAGTTTGCATGGAGCAACTTTGTTTTTGTTCTTTGAGCTTTGTAAGCACTTCTCGTTAGGTGAAGAGTTAGAGTATCCCTAGAAGAAAAATATATAGGTATTGTTGCACTTTGGGCAGATTGTCCTCAAAGTATGGGAATACTTGCTAGCAGAAATGAAACTGTGTAATTTTTATTGTATTTAATGGATTTCTGCTCCTACAATGACCACAGATCTGATTTCCAAATTGGGATCAGCAGAAAAAGTAAAAATATTTATTTTCCTGGCATCACTGTTTCTATCAGACAATCCTTTTTGTCTCTTTTTAATGGAAAGTTCCTAGCTAGACTCCTGTACATTGACACGTTGTGGAATTTGGATTCAGACTTAATTCTTCTGGAAGTTATATAATTTCCTAGCAACAAATATGATTTAGTCAGCCTTAGGACTTGAGGAATGGAAATCTAACAGATACCTGTGACTTCTATATCCTTCAGTCTCTGAGCCTGTAAAACATTCAACTGAGCTGTTCTCTTCAGCATTCACATACCTCCACATGGAGATATTTATAATGAACATTTGTGATCCTTAGAGTCCTGACTCTTGTTTGAGTTTTTTTCCTTTTCCTCTGTTCTGCCAATGGACCATGGAGTAAGCAAACCCTGCTCTGAGCCCTAGGGTTAGCCCCATCAGTACATTGTTTTGGGGTAGGGTCATTGGCTGTGGGGTGGAAATATATCCCAGGTTAGTGCAATCAGTATTTAAGGGTGCTTTAAAGGAAAAGGAATTAACAGAAAAAGGAATTAAAGGGCAAGCTTACATTTGATGCTGAATCAGAACTTTCCACTATCTATGTATGTATACATCTATTAATCACTGATCTATCAGTGTACAAATCCTAAAACCCTTTTTCCCTAAAGATATAGCACAGAAGTTACGAAAAGGTGAATAGCGCCTAGTGCAATGGTTCAATGGTTCAATGGCTAAAGAGCTGGAAATCCATAAGGGCACTGGTTCATGTCCCAGCTGCTCCACTTCCCATCCTGCTTCCTGGTAAGGCAGTAGAGGATGGTTCAAAACCATGGATCATTGCACCCATGTGGGAGACCTGGAGGAAACTCCTGGCTTCAGATGGTGTCAGCATCAGCTGTTGCAGTCATTTGGGGAGTGAACTAGTGAATAGAAGCTTTTTTTTCTCTCTGTCATTCCTTCTCTCTATAAATCTGATCTGCCTTCAAATACAAATACAAATAAATGAATATTTTAAAAATACGAAATGGAGAATAGCAGAGGGAATGGTGGAATTTTATAATTGAAAGATACTTAAGATACTAATACAACTTTTTTGTTTTGTTAATTCAGTAAACACAGACTGAGTGCCTAGAATCAGTAGGCACCATGGAAGGTGCTGCTACAGAAGAAGTTGTCTGCTTAGAACCATAGTCTTTATCTTAATAGGAAGGTAAATGAGATCCTTTTTTTGAAAACACAATAGTGAAGTGACAGCTGAGATTTGAACACAAACCACCTGGCTCTAAACATGTGGCTGTTTTTGTTAGTTTCCTGGTCTTTGAATATTCTACTAGTAAATAACTATAAAGTGCAGGCCTGAGGTTCTTGTTTGCTGACAGTTAAGCTGTGAGAGGTCCAAGCAGTGAGTGAAATACCAGTTAGGCATCCCCCATCTATTGGGAGCTGGTAATTTGCTCTGAAAAATCTTAGTGTAAAAATCTAATTTCAACCCATTTTCTCAAAGGGTAAATTTTATTCCATTTCCTTTTCTCAGGGCTCTGTCATTAGCATATTAAATAATGAGTGAATCAATTGTTTAAAACTGGCAATATTTTTTATTACGTCTAATTAAGTGTTTAATCAGGACATTCTGGTATTTACTTCTTTGAAAACAGCATTCACCAGAGGATGAATAAAATCACTGGGTAGAACTTTATTAACAACCTTTTGTAGTCTTCTGACGAGGGAGGAAACTGGAGCCAGAGAAATGTGGATGAGAGCAAGTTGCAGAGGGGTTAGACCCTGGCAAGCCGAACTAGTACCGACTGAAGATGATGACTATGTGTTTCTGGATAGACTTTGGGCCACGGGAAAGGCCAATAATCACTTCAGCATGAAGATAGGGCTGCTAGAATCTCCATTGCACAATGAACTTGAGATTTAGGGCAAGTAAAGTGCTCCTTGATTGTCTCCAGTCACTTTGAATGTGTTTGATCAAATCATTCAAGTGTTAGTTAACCCATTGCCTCAATATTCAGAAAGTATTCCAAGAACATCTGAAAACTATTTATTCAAAAACCATAAGGCATTCCAGTGCAAGTAGTCATTTTCAAAAGTACATATTAATTAAGCATGTATTTACTTAATATTTACCAAATTCATCATATTTCCATCTATACTATCGTGTTACCTGAAGGCCAGGGTATCTTAAAACTATCCATTTTTTTTAAATCCAAGACAATATCCAGGAACCAAAGAAATGAAGACGAGGCAGAACAATAAGGTCAGGTGTTAACATTGTCTAACCTTCCCTTAACAATGAATATTTATTCAGTGCTTCTTAACTGTCAGAAATCCTCTGGTTATCATGAGAGATAGAGTGAATACACTCTTGGTTCTTCCTCCTTCCAGACATAAGCATGCCACAGATACGGACAAAATAGAAATTGCAGTGCTATGCAGATAGTGCTAAGACAAAAGTGGGCGCTGCTGGTTTGTGTCCCAGCCACTCCACTTCCCTTTCAGCTCCCTGATTGTAGCCTGGAAAAGCAGTAGAGGATGGTCCAAAGCCTTGGGACTCTATGTGAAAGACTCAGAATAAGCTCCTGGCTCCTGGCTTTGGATCAGATCAACTCTGGCCATTGTGGCTACTTGGGAAGTGAACCAGTGGATGGAAGATACTTGTCTCTCCTCTGTTAATCTGCCTTTCCAATAAAAATAAGGAAAAGTCTTTAAAAAAAAAAGAAGTAGGCACTGAATGCTGTGAAAGAGGCAGGAAAGTGGAGTCAGGTAAAATTCCTCTAAGAGGAAATTGTGTATAAACTTACAGCAGAACCAGTAAAAGGGAGCTATCTTTTCTAGCAGAAAAGGGGATAAAATGTCTAATGGACCCACTTGAAAGGGAACAAAAATGTTGAATAGGCTATCTTTAACTGTTTAAATGTTTTACATGTGTCGGAGGCAAATAAGAATTCAGCCCCTACCCAAAGTAGGTGAAAACAGGAACTAAGTTAAACAAAACGTGTTGAAGCTGGTTGTTCCTTACATGTATTTGCACAACAGGGAGAATTTAAGCTTCAATTTGAATGGACTCACATGTACAGGGAACAGAAGACATGCCAGGGTGGGTTTCTGCCGTTTGGAGAGCTCAATGTGTCAACCACAAAGATTAAGCCTGGATACCAAAAATCTACACACACAGTTTAATGATGAATGAAATATAAACATATCTCACCTTTTGATTCTTCTGGGAGATGGCAGCTAAAGCTGCTTTGAATTTTGGTTCTAAGTACTGGAGGAGAAAGACCCCTCATTAAGTCCATCCCTCAAAATCTTATAATCCTGAATTTCCAAAGCTTAGCCAATGTAGAGCGAAAACAAAACTAGCCCTTAGTCTGAAATATTAGTTTACATTTGTTTCAGGTTGGTAGGCTCTTAGATTTCTAAAAGGAAGAAACTCACATTCGTGGGGAAACTCACCATTAACTCACAATCTAAACAAAGCAAAATACCATGAGTGAAACCCAGGAGAAACAAAACATAGCTTAATCAGTCCCCAAAGCTTCAGATATTGGAGTTGTTTAAAACAGTTATGATTGCTAGCTTGAAAAAAAGTAGAACAAGACTGAAAATTTATTTGGGTTATAGAAACTATATGATGTGACCTTAGAGATTTGAAAAGGTATCAATTAAGATTTGTAGCAATTGCAAATGAACAATTGAAATTAAAATGTCAGTGGATGAATTTGACAGCAGATTAAACTCAGCTGAAGACAGAATCGATGAAATAGAGGCTACATCTGAGTAAAACCCATCATAAAGGAGCAATATAAGAAGACAATATTATGGCAGGGCAGGCATGGCAGCGTAGCTGGTAGAGTCACCATCTGTAATGTGGCAGATCTTTCAATCCACCTCCCTGCCGAAGCACCCGAGAAAGCAACAGAGGATGTCCCAAGTCCTTGGGAATATGCACCTATACGTGAGACTTGGAAGAAGCTCCTGGCTCCTGGCTTCAGTCTGGTCCAGCCCTGGTCTTCGTGCTCATTTGGGGAGAGAGTCAATAGAAAGATTGCTCTTTTTCTCCCTCTCTCACCCTCTCTTTGCCTTCTTTCTCTCCACAACTCTTCCTTTCAAGTAAATAAAATCTTTAAAATGCATATCATTGGGACTAAGAGATATGAATAGAGATGGAAGATATAGTTAAAATATTATATATCATTTCATAAATGCAGTATATGCAGAAATGAAAGACAATGGTGTGTCACAAACTGTGAACCACTCAGCAACAAAAAATTCTCTATTTACCAAGCATTGGCTGCGTTTCCCAGCCTTGTTTGCTGTTAGGGTGACCATGTGTCTGGATTATAGCCAATGGACACAAAAATCACATTTATCTCTTCTCGACCCAGTTCTAAAACATGTGTGTTCCTCCATATCCCTTTTTCTTTGTGAATGACTTGGACGGTGATGACTTTGGAAAGCCATGTGTTGAAAAGGCAGTGTTCCATCAGCTATTCCCTGAATGACCACATGTCATTAGCTCTGCCTTATTAAGATGTGGCTGTTACAGAAGAAAATAAAAAAGTTGTGTGTTGTTTGGGTACATTTGTTACCTACTCATTAGACATGTATTGAAAACAAGATTTTAAAGATAATTTTCTAGAATCAGTGAGAGACACAATTCTATTTAAAATTCCAAACAAATGTCAAAAAGAAATCTATGCCAAGAGGCATCATAAAGAAAATATACAGTTTTAAAGACAAGAATAAGCTTTTTAAAAGTTGTCTAAAGAAAAAAAATGCCATTTTATCTTCAAAGAAATGATAGCTCAGTTGTGAACTTCTCAGCATTAACATATCACAGGTTAATGAATTAATAGATAATTAGAGAAACAAAGTCATCTTATAATTATACATCAAAAATACATTTTACAAGAAAATTAATATAAAAGCATTTATTTTGCTGCTTGTTTATTTTAAAGCACCACTGGGACTTTTAAAAATTACTTATTTATTTGTATTATTATTTATTTGAAACAGAATTTTCCCATCTAATGATTTACTCCCAAAATGTCTGAAACTGCTGAAGATTGGCCAGGCCAGGAAATCCAACCAGGTGACCCATGTGGGTAGCAGGGACTCAATTACTTGAACCATTATCAGCTGCTTAGCAGGGTGTACTTTACCTGGAAGTTGGAATGGAGAGCAGAAATAGGACTTGAATTCAGACATTAGTATTTGTAGTGTAGACATCCCAAACAGTGACTTAAATAATTGTATCGAATGTTTGCCCAGTGAAAATATTGTACACAAATCTAAAACATTTATAACCAAAGGAATCTTTGCAAGGAATATCCAGAGGATATGTCGTAGCAGATGGAAGATCTGAGAATAAATAATAAGAACAAAAATATGAATGTATAAACTTTAAAAGTATTTGTCATATGAAATTACAATAATGCCTTCAATAGTTAATAAACTATAACACATTAAAATAATAATAGTAACTCAAGAGTAATGAAATTAGCGTTAAAGTGTCAAGATCCTTGTATTTGAGAGAAAGAGAATCAAGATACTGAGTACACTTAAACTGTGATAAAAGAAGCAAAAGCAGTATGTCTAGAATCACAGTGTAGTAATCTAAATTAGGAAGGTGGAAAAGTTATGAGAAAAATAGGCAAGTGGCACAAAGGAAAGCAAGAATGGTGAGGGAAAGGAAAACTTTTAAAATTAGGAAAAATAGTAAATGTTTGAAAATAAGTTTGGATATATTGGTTGTCAGAATAATGTAAATAAACTAAAGTCTTACCTTAAAGGACAGGATTTTAGCCCAAATAAATGCTAAAATATAGCTATAAGCGATTTGTAAGAGATACAGAAACCTATGTGATCTAAGAATTGTTAAAAGTAATCAAATGGGAAAAGATTTACCAGAACAAATTCTAGATAAAATATTTGTGTATTATATTTTAAAGAAAAGGACTAAAAAAATATGTACTAGTAGGGATTAAGATTACTAAATAATAATAAAAATCTCAATTAACTAGGTATACTAGAGGATGCTTCAAAACATTAATGGAAAGATGAAATTAAAAGAACAGTTCGTTTTTGTATAAAAGATCCATGTTTGAAATCTATGTTTAGTTTTTTCCTTAATATTTACTTTTCATGATCTTTTTAAAGACCCCTTGTATGTAAGGTGGATGATTAAGTTAACTAAGAAAAATGTAAGTGTTAATCACGTTTTCTGATCACAGTGAAATGTTTAGAGATCAATAACAGAAAGTTGGTGGGAGAGAGACACATGTATTTGGGAGCCAGCCTTGTGGTGCCCCAAGTTACACCACAGCCTGCAACATCATTATACCACTTGAGTGGCCATCTGGTAGTGAACTAATAGGTAGAAAATCTCTCTCTTACCTTTCAAACAAACAAAGTAGATTTTTAAAAAGATATTATCTATTTATTAGCAACATAGAGCAACAGAAAGAGATGGAACAAAAGAGAGAGAAAGAGAGAGAGAGAAAAGGAGTGAAAGAGAGTAAGAGAGAGAGAGAGAGATTTCTTCAATGCACAGGCTTACTTCCAAAATGGTTGCAACAGTCAGATCTGGACCAGGCTGAAATCAGAGACAGGAACTTCATTCCAGTCTCCAACATGGGTGTCAGGGTAACAGGCAGTTTGATCAATCCACTCTACCTTTCCAGGCACTGGAAAGTTGAATAGGAAGCTGAGTAGGAAGCAGAGCATTCACGACACCTTGAAATGCTGGCATTGAAATCAGGGGCTTAATGTGCTATACCACAATGATGCAGAAACAACTAGACATCCACATGCAAAAGAAGTGAAAATTTACACCTATTTTACACCATTCACAAAATTAGTGCACAGTAATTATACACATCAATGTAAAATGTAAAACTATACAATGTTAGAAGATAACAAAAGAAAATCAAAATGAATTTGAGTTTAATGATGAATCATTAAATATAGCAAGAAGACTTGGTCCATGAATAAAAGAAATGTTAAGCCAGACATCCTTAAAATTTAAAAAAAAATCCATTCTTTGAATGGCAGTGTCAAGAGGATGGAAAGACAATAGAAAACATGGGAGAAAATATTGCCAAACACATCAGAAAAGAAAATTTATCCCAAGTAAAGGCCTTTCAAACTCAGTAACAAGTCACCAAACAGCATCGTGTAAAATTAGGCCCAAGACCTCAATAGCCACGTCACCAAAAAAGAAATACAGATGGCAAATAAGCCTATTAAAAGATGATCTACATAGTATGTCATCATAAATTACAAATAAAAACAATGAAATACTACTCTGCATAATGAGTGGCTAAAACCCAGGGCACTGACACTAACTGCTCTTGATGGCAATATCAAATCCTGACAATAGAATTTCTCATTCATTGCTGACAGGAATACAAAATTTGGTAGCTACTTTGGAAAACAGTTGGTAGTTTCTTAAAAGGCTTAACATACTTCTACCAATTAATATGCTCCTGGTTTTTACCCAAAGGAGTTGAAAGCATATGTCCACGTAAAAACCTGCACACAGATGTTCATAGTATTTTTTTCATAATTACCAAAACTTGGAATTAACGAAAGTGTCCTTCAGTACATGAACACATTAAACTATGGTACACACAGACAATGAAACCTTATTCCATGATCACAAGAAATAACTACTAAGCCATGAAAAGACATGGCAGAAACCTAAGTGTGTATTACTGAGTGAAGGAAGTCATTCTGAAAAGCTACTGTGTGTGATTGCAACTATGTGATGTTACAGGAAGGGCAAAACTATGGGGACAATAGAAGAAAAAAAAACCACAACAGTGGTTGTCATGGGGGTAGAGAAGGAAGAAGCAGAAGGGGGTGCACTGAGCATTTTTAAGACTCTGAACTTACTCTGTGTGTTATATTTACCCAAACCTACAGACTAAATAACATCAATGGTAAAGGCTTATGTAAACTTTTTCTTCATTATAGTGCCAATGTAGATTCTTGATTTATAGGCAAATCACAAATGGATCAGTGAAACAGGATGGAGATCTCAGCTAGTGAGGCTGTTTATAATAGGGGAGGCCGTTCATGTGAAGGAATGGGAGGTACATGGGAAGCCTCTGTACCTTCCACTCAGTTTTGCTGTGAACCTTAAAGTGCTCTGAAAAATTAAACCTATAATCAAGCAAATTTGGCAAGGTTAAAACTGAGATGGAGCCATCAAGAGAATTTCTATATAGAAATATCGGAATAGTTAATTTTTTAAAGATTTATTTACTTTTATTGGAAAGCCAGATACATAGAGAGGAAGAGAGACAGAGAGGAAGATCTTCTGCCCACTAATTCACTCCCCAAGTGTCCACAATGGCCAGAGCTGAGCTGATCCGAAGTTAGGAGCCCAGCACTTCCTCTGGGTCTCCAAGTTTGGAAATCTCTATCTCATCTAAAGGATCCATCTCACAAGCTGTAGAAAGTGTAGCTTATGCCAATGGCTGAGTCCCCCATATTGTCATTGTTACTCTGAGAAGTCGCTAGCCTGTATTTCTCTTTTAAAGTGACATCCAAAGACCTCAACTGGTCTGCAGTAGACCAACTCATCCTTCATGTGCGCCTTGGCATGATGCTTTCCTCTGCACAGGAGACCACATTGGAGACAGCACAACATGGACTGTGTGTTCCAAGGTTAGAATGGGCACACACTGGTCCGTGGTCACTGAGACTGGAGATCCTGTTGCCTCTAGGGCCCACAGGATGTGAAAGCTTGGGTTGCTTGGTGATACCAAAAGCCATCAGTGGCCATCCCCCAGGACCAAGTCCTCAGCCTCCTGGTGTAGTATGATTGCATCATTTCCCTGTACTGCTTTTGTAAAAGCATCATAGCATCACATTGTGGCCATGTCCTGCCCAGGACCCATCAAATACCTGGCCTGTGAAAGATAGGATTCCTTAAGACGGTAAAGGGTAGCTAACTGAATTGAAAACCACATCTTGGTCTTGTGTAGGAAGTGTAGGTGTCATAAAATTGTCAGTTATCTCTAAATAATATTATATACTAATATAGTTAACAACCAAAAATTCCAGAAAATTTCTTTTGGTTTGATGATATCTAATGGCCAAATTATGAGTATTGTGTGGAGGAGCAAAGACTCAAAGACAATCAAGACACCTTTGAAGATACACAAGATATGAGTTAGGGAGACACATATTCTAGACTGTGCACACATGCACACACACTGACTTATGGCATCGATCTAGGAACAAAGAGCAAAAACAAATGATGCAATAGTTATAAAATAAAACTTAAAAATTCAACTATGTTAAAATGAAGAACCTCATATTAATGTCTAATAGAGTAAAGAGAAAAGACCCAGAATTATAGGAGATGTTTGTAGCACATCTTCTGTAAAATTACACATGGTATAAAATATTAATATTGGAAGGAAAAAGAATTTATACTGATTCATGAGAAAAATACAAACCACTGTATAAAGATAGGTGAAGTATGTGAACTGGAATTTTATGGAAAATCTGAATTACTTCTACACATAAAACTGTATTTAATATTATAGCCATAGCAATATAAATAAAGCAGAATAAAATACCATATTACAAATACTTGTTATGCAAAAAATTTAAAATCCTTGAAAATACCAAGTGCTGCCAAGAATACAAAGCAATGGGAATTCACATTCACGATCAATGGAAATAGTAAATGGTGTGACCACTTAGAAAGAATTATGCAACAGTAGCTAATTAATCTATCTGCAGCCTATCACTTAACAAATTACTCCTACATATATTCTAAGTAAAAGGTTTGCACTTGCATACCAGTAGATATAAATGACATTTATAACAGAAATGACATTTATAACAGAAATTTTCTATACTCACACAATAAGATGCTATTTAGCAATAAAAATACATGATTTGTATATATATATATTTACAAAAATGTATAAAATATATATTAAATGAAGGAGTCTAAAACATAATATTGAAAGAATAAGGAGGTCTCAAAAAGCAGAGTTTTATTTTAGTTATATCAAGATCAAGAAAAGTAAAATTTGAACAATTAATGGTTTAGGAGTAACCTCTTAAAGGATAAAAAACAAAAACCACTCTTCATGAAAGTGAGGAAATTTTCCACACAAAACTTAGGACCGTATGGGAGAAATTTTTATGTGTGTGGCAATGTGATCATTCTTAAGCTGGTAGTAATTGTGGAGGTATTCATTTTATTGTTATTACTTTAGCCAGACAGAGAGAAAGGACATTGTAAAAATTAAAAACAAAGAAAAAGGAAATACAAAAGGACAGAAACATGGGTGGCAGTTCTGTATAAAGCCACGGAGGTTTCAGAGAGCATGCCAAGTCCAGTGAGCATCAGGTGCTGGTTAAAGTGCAAAATCTGAAGTCCCTGAACTGAATCTTTGCATCTCTTCTCACTCTTTTGATGGCTCCGTCACAAACCTTTAAACTCTGTATATGCTAATGGCTCCCACATCTTGCATGTCTAATGTCTTATTTACACCTCTCCTCTGAGTGACATAGGCATGAGTCCAGTTACCATAAAAATTTATTTTCACTTTATTTGGACAGGAGCGAAATAGAAACACAACACAACACACACACACACACAGCGGGAGGGGTGGAATTAAGATTGAGAGAGAGAGAGAGAGAGAAAAAGAGAGAGAGAAAGGATACTTTGAATTATTGGCTTACTACCCAAATGCCCTCAATAGCTGGGACTGAGCCAGACCAAAGCCAGGATGCTGGAACTCAATGCAGATCTCCCTCATGGAAGACCGGAAACCAAATACTTGAGCCATAATTTGCTGTCTCCTTGCATGTAGATTAGCAGAAAACTGGATCAGCAGCAGAGGGACAGAAGTTGAAACTGGCACTCTGTTAAGGGATGGAGGTGTCCCCAACAGAGCATTAACTGCTGCACCAAATGCTCACACCTCTAGATGCCTTTTCCGCTCTCCATTCAGATGTCTAACAGTAGACATCTTGATCTAAGCCAGCCCAAACCTGTACTTTTCATATCCACCACCCTCCCCCCAGACCCTTCTCAGTAAAGGATAATTCACTTTCAGTTGCTCAAGCAGAAGCAAACACCTTGGATTCTTCTTTGGGCCATCTACTTTCTACTGCTTTCCCAGGCCACAAGCAGGGAGCTGAATGGGGAATGGAGCAGCTGGGGCATCAACTGTTGTCCATATGGGATCTTGGCACCTTTAAGGTGAGGATTTAGCTATTGAACTGTCATGCCAGGGCCCAGACTCAGTTTTTCTATCCACTGGTTTACTCTTAAAATGCCTGTAGTATGTGGAGCTTGGGTGGGATGAGATGAGGAGACACACTCAATCTGGGTGTCCCACATGAATGACAGTGGCCCTAACACTGAAGTCACCACCTGCTGACTCCCAGTGTGCGTTAGAAGAAGCTGGAAGCTGAGCAGCCAGAACTGGAGTCAAAACCCTGGTACAGGATGCAGGTATCCTAAGTGGAATCTTACTGGTGTATTAAAAACAGCCACCAGTCTCAGGCTTTTATAACTAATCCTCTGCTGAGAACTACAAGTGACCTAAAGATCTCCCAATAGACTCACTTCCAAGCCATCATCATTGGATCTAGTTTCTACTCTCTTTTTAAAAAAAACAAAACAAAACACATTAATGAATGATTCTGAAGATTGAATATCTATGTGAGTTCAGGAGGCTTATCCTATTCAAACCACAGCACATAGCCATTTTATGTCTGAGATTTTAGGATAGGCATTGTGGCATAGAGGTTTACATCACTACTCGGAGTATCCACATTGCATGTAAGAGTACTGCTTGCGGTCTCAGTTAATCTGCTTCTGATCCACCTTCCTGCTTAGTGTGCCTAGGGAGGCATCAGATGACTCGGGTGCTTGCCCTTGTCACCCATGTGAGAGACCCAAATGGAATCTCAGGCTCCTGGCTTTGATCTAATCCAGCCCTAGCTATTGTGAGCATGTGGGTGAGGAGGATGGGTAATCTTTTTTGCTGTCTCTCTGATCCAGCCTGTCATGTAGATGAACGTAAATAGCCTTTTCTGAAGTTTGAACTTTTGAGATGTTCTGACAGTGTTGTGTCTGACGGTACAGAAGCACATACATGCTAATACACACTGCATACAAGTACACACACATCCATATACACACATCCATGCAAGAGTTCTTCAAATAAGCAAGAGAAAGAAGCAATGCAGTTAGTATCTGAAACTCTCTTGTCAAAGCAAAAGGGCATCTACATGGAATTTTGTGAGCTTTTTGACTTAGAAACATATCTAGCAGCATGTTATTTAACTTCATGGAATCGTAAATTTCTATTTTTCTTCCTGTTATTGATTTTGTATTGTGGCTTTTCATTTAAGGGATGGATAGTAACTGTGTAATGGGGACTGTCATATTCAGATGTGAGGATACAATGCAGTATGCATCTGTACTTCCAGACAAAGATGGACTCCCAATGAAACTGTTCACTGTATCTTGACAATAGAATGCTGGACTCTGTGCCATTGTCCATGCCCGCAATGATGGACATATGACTGTATATGAAGAACTATACTTTAGTAATGATATAGGGAAACTCAGTGAAGGGGAGGCAGTTGGGGAGTGGATAAGGGAAATCCCAGGATCCATGAAAATGTATCATAAAATGATAATAATAAAAAGAAATAAAAATTTTAAAAAGAAACAAATAGAATTCTGAACTTATCTGTTTGTAAGAATAAATTATTATCTATATGTATTTCATTTCAGCCATAGTCCATAGCCTGACTACAAAGAAAAGTATCTCAATAAATCTTTAAAAAGAAAAAAAAGTATCTCACAGTCTAAATATGGATGGCAGGACAAATGTTCTAGTTAACATCCTTGTGGTATTTATCCAAAATTGATTAGTTCTTCTTTCACATACCACTGGCTCAACTGACACATTCTTAACAATAGGGAGGAGTCCACTGTGATTGTCCTTTACAATACCCTGCTGGGCCATTTAGAAAGGGATATATTTTGTTAAAAACTAATGTGTCGTGAACCACAGAGACCTCTGTCTAATGAGCTCACAGGTATGGTAATTTCAGTTGCACGTTCATTACTCTGAGCTGATATGTATTGCTAAATAATATCACAACCGGCATATCCATTACCAGAACGTATTTGACAATCATGATGTTTTTAGAAAAAAACTTGTGTATCTCAGTGAGCAGTCACTCTCCACATGCTTCTGTTAGAACTCATGGGTTTTCCAGAACCGAGACCTTGTAGAAAATGCCACACTTATGTGACTACAACAGTTGGCATACTGGTTCAGGATGTAATTGAAATCACATTTCTCCATGGATTGAAGTGCTTTGTTTAGAAATTCATTTCCCATTATATTTTTTGCACATTTTTTCCAGAAATCACTTCTTTCATGATTTCTTTCTTTTTTTTTCTGAAAAAATATTCAGTAGTGTGAGACAAGGTCTGTTGTGGTTTGCTGTGGCTAAACCAGTTGTGGCTCTTCAAATATTCATGTACTGGAATAATCAGATCCCTTCTTACTGGAAAACAATTCAGTTTCTCTCACAAAAACTCACGAGACTTTGTTTCTTCCATTTTCCCTAAATGTGGTTCTAGTGGGAATATAAATCTTGGTCAGACTCTTCATTTCCACACACTGGGACCAAAATGGCTCCACATCTTTCAGGAGTTTCTCTGAGCCCAGTGTTTTGCGAAACAGGGCTCTGATGCTGCCTCTTCTTCTCATTTCCTTTTTCCGGGAAAGCCACTTAAATGTTGGAGAAAGGCAAGGGCTGAATGAAAGTCTCAGAGAAGAGCAACTCCTTCATTCCATTGTTTAGCCCTACCCTGGCCAACAGTGCTTTATGTTGCTTGTGGAAATTCAAGCATAAAGCCAATTTTTATGCTCTAGATGGCAAAAAAAAAAAAAAATCAGCTAATTCCAAAGGGTTTCTCCTTCTTCCACTGGCAGCTGGTATGTTTACATAGTGGGGATGAAAGGCTTGACATCTGTGTTTACATTTCTATGTTACAGGGTCTCCCCAAACCCACAGTTAGGACTCATTTATATCCAAGCACCTCTGCCCCAGAATTACAACAGCAAAGTCTTTCAACTTCTCCCTAACAAGGGGCTTTGATCTCCCTCTGCAGAAGGCTCTCTGATGAGTTGTGATTGGAAAAGGAGGGCTGGGAAGGTTTCATACGTTGACAGCTTCCTCTTCTCTCTCCAACCCTAACTGTACAGGAACTTGACCCAGACCTCTAAGTACCGATGCCTCTTACTACAGATTCCACCGAGTCATCAGAATAAAGTTAAAATAGACCATAGCATGACTAAAACTATGGGCCTCAACAGAATTAGATTTTTAATAAGCCTACTACTTGATGCTGATTTCTAGTTCCAGGATTCCAGTGACCTTGAGTGCTTGTTAGATACAAAGATTTCAGAGCCCTATGCTAATGCACTGAATGTGATCCTTAGATGCAGGAGGAACAATCTCTATTTTTTTTTCATATCTTGAGATGACCTTATGTTGTTCAAGGGCAATTATCCTGGGCATGGGAAAGCAGCTTTTAATTTGAGAGTCAGAGTTGATATAGTCTTGGATGCAAAAAACACTATCTCATACTCTCACTTTTTCAAGAAAGTGGGAGAGCATTTTCTTAAGTTAGAATCAGTACAAGTTAATGAAACAAAATTTCCTTTAGTGTTTCAATTTCTTAAGCTTTTTAAATATAATTTATTACTTTTCATTTGTAAGTTTTTAAACTTCAGAGTTGAGACGAAGTAGCTTAGAAATTAAGAAATTTTGTGAAACATTGTGAGATAGCTAGTTTTACCACTGTATGCAATGCTGGCATTCCATATGCTTGCTGCTTCAAATCCCAGCTGTTCTACTTCCATTCCATTTCCCTAGTAATGCACTTGGAAAAACCAAAAAAGATGGTCCAAGTGCTTGGGGCCCTGTACCCATGTGGGAAACCCAGACAGATCTTTAGACTCCAGGCTTTGGATTGGCCTCTGTGGTCATTTGGGGAGGAGCAGATGGAAGTGATCTCTCTCTCTCCCTCCCTCTCTCTCTCCATCTCTCTATGACTATGTTTCAGTAAAATAAAGTATTTTTAGAAAAGAGCTGCTGAAACTTCATCTTGGACCTCATTTAAGTTTTGTTGCGTGGTCAATGGCTATACCTTGTCATCTGCAATGACAGTCTGCAGCATTTTTATGAAGATGTTTACTGAGGTGATTATAGTTTCATAATTAGTAGTAATTTGGTTTTTTTGTTTGTTTGTTTGTTTTTATCAGCTTAAAAGGCTGAGCCACAGAGAGACAGAGATGTGTTTTTACCCTTTACCCAGTTTCCATTCGAGCTAACTTTTTTTGCACAACCCTAGTACAATGCCACAACCAGGCATTAACACTAATGTAATCCACATATTTTGGCCAGATGTTTTACTGGTACTCCTGTATGGATGTACATGGATTTGGTCCCTTATTTACCACCACAATAAAATAGTAAGCTGTTCCATCACTGAAAAGATCCTTAAGTTGCCATTGTCTAGTCATTCAATTCTCTCCCTTGCTTCTCTAATCCTATCTCTTCCTGCCCCTCTCCACATTCTTGTAGCCACTAATCTTGTCTCTGTTTCTAAATTTTTGTCATTTCTAGAAGTCACATAATGGAATCATATAGTATATTTGGGATTGACTGTTTTCTACTCAACAAAATTCCCCAGTGATTTACCCATGCTACTGAATGTACTGATAGTCTGATAGTTCCTTTGTTTTTATTGCTAAATAATATTTTATTGTATGAATACATCATTCTTTAATCATTCATTCATTGAAGGATTTCTAAGCCATTTATAGATTTTCAAGAACATGAATGAACATATCAACAAACGTTCAAATATAGGTTTTTGTGAAATATGGCCACCTGATTTTTGATCAGCTTCCTCAATTTTGGAGGGTCATTCAAAAAAGTTAATATATCCATAATGTCTTTCTGGTGAATTTCAGTTGACCTCAGACTACGTTTCTCTTGGATGCTGAACACTTTCCTACAACAAACATTTTAGAATCTACTGCCTCCAAATTACTTTTGATTATTTTCCTTGCCATTGCAGTAAGGTTATGAGCTGTTTGAGGACAGAAATTATAGATTGACATACCTACTAATTCTATATGAGACATCAATTGGATCAATCAAGTAGACAATACTGTTTTATAATTTGCTTTGACTGATAGCCTTGCTTCTGTGACCAATAGAGTTCACCATGCTAAATACAATGAATTCAAGAGCTCATAAGGATTACAGAATCTCTTCTCAAAGGATTTACAGTCAGTAGAAAGCCAACACTAGGGCCTGGCGCACTGGCCTAGTGGCTAAAGTCCTCACCTTGAACATGCCGGGATCCCATATGGGTGCCAGTTCTAATCCCGGCAGCTCCACTTCCCATCCAGCTCCCTGCTTGTGACCTGGGAAGGCAGTCGAGGATAGCCCAAAGCTTTGGGACCCTGTACCCGCATGGGAGACCTGGAGGAAGTTCCTGGCTCCTGGCTCCCTATCAGCACAGCACTGGCTGATGCGCTCACTTGGGGAGTGAATCACCGGACGGAAGATCTTCCTCTCTGTCTCTCTTCCTATCTGTATATCTGACTTTGTAATAAAAAATAAAGAAGTCTTTAAAAAAAAAGCTGCAGAAAACGGCGCAAGTATTTTTTAAAACAAAGCCAACACTAGTGGATATGTTAGATAAAAACAGGCTAGATATGATGTTGGCTACATAGAAAGAACAGGTCTGTGTGGGCATATAAAATTGCAGAAAGCTTCACATGGAAGTAGATTTTAAGTAAACCCTAAGAAGGAAAGAAATTACATAAAAATTTGTGAAGGAAGAGATTCTAAACACGAATCACCTCCAAAGTAGCCCCAAGAATGCTGTGCAGTGACTCATCGGAGGAGCTAGTGATGAGTACATGTAGGGAAGGTGTGGCCAGAAGATAGCTGATTGTTACAGACTAAGTACTTGTGTCCACCTAGAATTTGTGTGTTGAAATATTGACCCATAGGGCGGGTGGGTGAGATGCTAGTTGAGACACCTGCATTCTGTCTTGGAGTGTCTGGTTTCGATTTCTAGCTCTGGCTTCCAACTCCAGCTTCTTGTTAAAGCAAACCCTGGGAACAGTGATTATGGCTCAGGTAGCTGGGTTTGTGGTACCCACATGGGAGACCTGCACTGAGTTCTCAACTACCTGCTTGGCCTAGCTTGGTCCTAGCCATTGTGGGCATTTGGAGAGTGAACCAGAAGATCTCTTGTCTCTTCCTCTCAATAAAAATAAAGAAATCTTCACTAGGATTGCGTTGGCAATAGGAGGCAAAACCTTTGAGAAGACATTAGGTCAGTGAAGTGTGCCAGGAAACCTAATAAATGAAAATACTGTGCTTATAAAAGAGACTCCAGAGAGCTCTCTCAACCTTGATCTACTACATGAGTACAACAAAAGAAACTGGTAGTCTGCAGCCCAGAAGAGATTCCTCATCAGAACTTGCCCATGCTTGTATTCTAATCTCAAACTTCCAGTGTCCAAAACTGAAAAATAAATTCCTATTTTTAAGGTCACTCAGTCTATACTACTTTGTGTAGAAACCTGAATTGACTAAATCATATGTCATGAAAAGTAAAAAATCACTGAGGCTGGGGCTATGACATTGCGGGTTGAGTCACAGCCTGCAGCACTATATCCTACATAGGCACCAGTTCCAGACCCAGGTATTCTACTTCCAATCCAGCTCCCTGTTATCATGCCTAGAAAAGCTGTGGAGCTTGGATTCTACACATTATTTATTTTTTACACTAGTGTTGTCTTCTTTACATTATTCCTGTACCATAATCATGTACCCCACAATAAATCATTTGGAAGGATACTCTCTCTAGGGATCAGAGAAAGAAGTTTTAATGCTGTTATTTTAAAAGGTTGTACAAAGGTGTCTGGATGATGAGACCCAAAAGAGCATTTGCTCTAGTGTTCTGAAGAAGACTTAAGAGTGAATGTCAGTGCCAACCATGCTTTAGAAACCAGCTGTGCTAGTCTGAAACCAGCTGCAGAACAGACTGCTATATAACTAGAGTAGTGACATTGACACACACAGGTTTTTGTTGATGAGTCTGTCTCTTATGTGTTTATGTGTTTCACTGTTATATTCAACTATGAAGACAAGGCATTTGTTAATCTATCTGAAGAGTTGTTTGTAATTTTAGATGTCTGCAACAGGAAAATGCTTATAACTTAAAGGCTTTGTAGGATAAAGCAAACTCTGTGTAATTCCTAAATGCACATGAAATTTCAAGCACTAATTGGCTTAGAGTGTTAATAACATTAATGAAGACAGACATCTAGCTTAAGATTAACAAATTGATAGACTTTGAGTAAAAGTATAAACAATTCCTAATTAATATTCTTGCTGGTTGTTTTTCTTGATAAAGACATTGGCTTCTTGGTTTAAGGGTGCCACAGGGATCAGCTAACCAACAAAATGCCACCAGCCAATGATTTGAGGTCATGTAATCAAAAAAAGTACTTCCTTCTTACTTTGCTCCATCACAATAATAACAATTATTTTTATTTTTGTGTTATAATTTTAAATAGTTTAGTTTATCTGAAAGAAATAAAATATTTCAGTGTATAGACATAGCCCTAAGTACTCTATAAAATAAAATGCATGAAAATAGAAATGCAATTTTGGTTTCAATTGTGCTTGAATAAACCTCTTTGGATTTAGTTTGCACGCTCCTAGGGGTCTCCCTTTTTACACTAGCTCTAGAGCATGGAGGAGAAGGGGGCTGCCTTGCGTTCATTGTCAGGAAGCCTGACTACTACGTCTGCCTTGTGAATAAGGAATCCATACAAACTGGGCAAAATCTCAGAGCCAGCAAAGGATGGAAACTGGTAAGAAGGATTAAAAAAATCATGGGAAATAGACTTAAAAGATAAGTTTATATTGGGTGCAAAAAAAGGGGGTGGTGGATGAAGGTGAGGAGGACATAGCCATTGGCACTGCATAGAAATTCTCCAGTGTGTGAGAGGGAGTACTGCCCTCTTTGCCAGCCAAAAAAAGTGAAAAAACTGAAGCTGCTGATTCTTAAGTATTTTTTAGTGGAAACAGACCTCAGTCTGCACGCTGCACCTCTCAAATGCCACCAGACAACCAAGATGGAGAGACTGTTGGGGAAAGCCTACCATAAACCTCTGTGCAAACACAAAATGCTCTTTACTAGATACAGAGAGAGGAGGGTGGGATGAAGGAGATTTGGATTCAAAAAGTGGGGAAGGGGGAGAGCTGGAAGGAATTCATTAATTATAATAAACAGATAATATTACACAAAATGTGGACAGAAGAAGGTAGGATAGGGGTAGGTGGGAACTTTTGGCATTATACATATAAAACTAAAATAAAATAACCATTTTTTAAAAAAAAACATGGATTTCAAAAATTTTTGCTCCAAAAAATATACTTGTTTTAGCTGCATTTTTTGTGAAACTTTTGAAGTATCCTTGCATGTATTTCCAAAATTTCCCATTATTTTTCCAGTGCCTTGCCCAAGAAAGATCGTCAGGATGTGAGTCACTAGCATTAGCCCTCTCCATCAAGCATTATTTTCTGTATTACGATAATGACTCCTTCCCTTGAGAAATAAACAGTAAGTAAATAGGCAAATTCCTTGAGGAACACAAAATACTTAATTGCTATTCGTCACTTCTCTTACTCAGGATGAGATTAATTAACTCTGATCTTTTCATTTGCATGGCCCTAATGTGGATAGCTTGATAATTGCTCCTTAAAAATTAATCTCTTCTGAGAAAATATTGTACGAAAAAGAATCTGAACTCTCTTTACTGTTTCCTACTGCCTGAACTTGTTCAGGACAAAAGAAGTCTCTGATTTAAAACAAAACAAAACAGAAACCCACCCAAACATTTCAAATTTGATGGTGAAAATGCTTTTCATCATGCTCACAGATATCATCAAAGTCTAAGAAATACTGCAGACTATTAAGATGTATATTTTCGAGTTTGATGTCAATGACAGGGTATCAAGCTACAGTGTGACTCCAGGCCAAAATTAGAGACAGTTCCCAAATTCCTTGACACCACACCCAGGAAGAGGCACTACACACAGGCTGTTGATTTGTCAAGAATATAATTCTCCTTGACAACTTGCATTGGAGACTTAGCAAAGTTGATAACCTAGAGTTTACATCTTATTTTTTTTAAGATTTATCTTTTTTGATTGGAAGGGCAGATTTGCTGAAAGAGATACAGAGAGAAAGATCGTCTATCTACTGTTTAAATCCCTAAGTGACCCCACAATGGCCGGAGCTGAGCTGATTCGAAGCCAGGAGCCAGGAGCTTCTTCTGGGTCTTCCACATGGGTGCAGGGACCCAAGGCTTTGGGCTATCCTCTACTGCTTTTCCAGGCCACAAGCAGGGAGCAGAAAGGGAAGTGGATCAGCTGGGACATGAACTGGTACCCCTAGGGGATCGCGGCACATGCAAGCACAGGACTTTAGCCACTAGGCAATCATGCCAAGCCTGAGTTCACATCATCTTAGACAGAACCTAAAAGATGATACAATAGAAAATATCATGGCCATAATAAACAGTGACTTACCAATTAGAAAAGCAAAGAATCATTAAAATGACCGAAATACTATCAGTTGTGATGGGTTGACCTAATTAAATACTAGCCCAGTGTAAATTAGGTATTTATGATCTACCAGCTGAGCAATACAGATTCAACAAAATAACAAAACCTTTTCTATATACAGTTACTCTTTAGCTGCTTCTATATTTTTAAAGACTTATTTATTTGAAAGTAAGAGTTACAGAAAGAGAACTGGAGAGGGATCTTCCATTCAGCTGGTTCATTCCCCAAATGACCACAATGGCTGGGGCTGGGTCAGGCCAAAGTCAAGAACTAGGAGTCAGGAGTTGATGCAGCTTTCCCATGTGGATGTAGGGTCCCAAGCACTTGTTTCATCTGCTGCTGCTTCCCCAGGTGTATTAGCAGGGATCTGGATAGGAAGTAGAGCAGCTGGGACTTCAGCTGAGGCCCAAACGAGATGCCACTGTTGACCTAACATAACGCCAACACCTCTTTAGCTGCCTGTTATTGCAGAGGTCACCTAGGGAAATACACTCCCAAGATACGCAGGTCTCTGTATTCTTTCAGGTACAACCCAGTTCTCAGTGGAACAGTTATGACTTTGTCCTTCCTGGTGTACAGAATGGTGGCTGTAGTGTAACTGCAGTTTGCTTTTGTGTGTTTTGCTTTGCTAATGCATGTGCCCCATCAGTATTTGCCATTTGATTGTTTCTTTTGGCAAAACATACAAAAGAGCAGAACTTCAAATGTTGATCTCCATGACCCTTTGGAAAGATGTGTATTGGATGAGGTTCCTATGTGTCACTGTTTCTTAAAGTACGCGTATCATCTCTTTTGAAATGAAGTACCAATGAATTCAATTCTATTATCTTTACATTTCTAAAGGCATATGTTTTTGTTTTAGACCCTCGTGTGAGATGGCTAACATAAGTGGTGTCCCCAACCACTGGGTATTGAGATGGTGGACTTTTCACTTGCTTAAGGTTCCAGCCACACAGCAAACCTGAAGAAATTGACTTCCTCCAAGTCCTCAGGTGCTTGCTTTAACTTTGCCCAGTTTGTGATTGGGCTTCTACAAGCCAACAATACTGCCCTGTGGCTCAAAAAATACATAGTTTTAGTGGTCAGACCAGCGCCACTGGTGCCACGTATTATGACATCCAGCTGTGAAGTGCATTGCCATGCCTCGCAGGCCTCACTTACTGAGATCATTGTTGAGTTTTGATGTACCATCTGTTGTCCGGATCTTCCTCCGTGGTATTCTGGGCTGGCTCCCTTCTACAGTGGGAATGGAAGAAGTTGTCAAAAGCCCAGTGCATTCTTTGCTGTCCTGTAAAACCATCAGGACTTAATTAGGGAAGAATTCTTCAGTAACAATTGATTTGTTGAACTATCATTCAATTTCAAATACTCTTATTAAAACTTAATTGAAAGTTGTTGGATATCCAGATTGGATTTTTTGTGTCCCATCTACTTTGCATTCTGTCCTTAGTGAATTTTCTATAATTAGATTTTAGTTTATAAACTACTTCTAGCTGGAATTTATTACAAACCCTGAATTAATGCTGATTCTTTTCAGTTTTCTGTAGGTTAGCTAACCAAGCTAAAAAAAAAAATAGAGCTGATAAAGATTAAGCCTGGCAGCTTTGGCTTTTGGAAAGTGTTTTAGACCATTGCCCAGGCCTCTGGAAAATCTACTTCATGTATGTCTCTAGCTCTTTCCCTGAAATTTAGGTCTCCGGATTTTTAAAGAAGTTGCAACTGGATGCTTCTGATTCATTTATAACTCAATTATTTAGAATTAGCTCAGGAGTTTTGTAAGACTGTGGACTTTATGATTAATGTAATAATTCATCTTTTATCCTTTCTCTTTTTTAAGCAAGGAGAAATTCTTGGTACAGTTTCACCTGGAAATCAAACGTTGGCTTGGCTGAGAATGCTATTGACATGACCGAATGCAATCAGTGCATTGCACCAAATTCCATATTGGCCTCAGAATTAGTACAGATTGGGATTCATGGGCAAGCCATTAGGGCACTGAGCAGTGCTTAATAGACTTATAGTTGAGATTTCCCTCAGAACTAAAGAAAATCCACCTCCCTGGTTACACAAAAGTAATAAACAGGCCTAGTCTCTGGAGAATCCATAGTAGGCTTTTAAGAGATTTGGGAATGCAGCTTAACATAGGGTTGAATCTCCCATTATTGGACATGTTTAGCAATAGGGAGAGAAGCTCTGCTCAGAAAAACAGCCACCTCTGTAAACCTAAAAAAGAAACAGCTTTTTATGGCCTAAACATTCAGCTCAAAATATAAAGGAAATGAGAAAAGAAACATGGGGAAACTAAACTACTTGATGAAAACCGCAGAGAAATGGGCAGGGTAAAAAGGGGAATGACTGTTATAACAGTGACACTAAGCATGGCAAAGAACCAGTTATTTGAATAGGCACTTTCTTCACAGATACAGGTTTCTGGCCCTTGAAATGGATTAGTCTGGGCATCTGTATTTTTAAAAAGGCCTCAAATTCTGATGAGCAATCTGGATTTGGAGTCAGAGTTATGGAAAATAACTCAAAAACTCCTCATGCAAATACTCATACATACATGCACACAAACACACTCTTATCAAAAGGAAATTGAAATGCAACCCAGACCATAACATCTGTCTTTACCCCCTGATAATTTATGGTGCCCTTCTTCAAACTTTGGGGAAATAACCCAGGTATATCAGCAACTTTCTTCCCACATTCTTCTCCACAGTTCAAGAGTACTTTCATCAGTTCTCAAGCCAGAGCCTAAAGCAGATGGAATGAACAAAGCAAAATAGATAGCTGTTAACATCAACAATTGTGGAGGAGTACTTAGTTGGCATTCCCTTAATACTTTCCTTCCAGCTCACAGCTTTACTATGTGCTTCAGATGAAAATACTGTGTCATCATCAGTGCACTGACAGATATTTAAATCCTTCAAACTACTATTAAATTACAAACTTTATTGTTCTGTGGATTCTCGGTGGAAGTTCTCAGTTGCCCAAATGGAGCTGAGTAAACAGGTTGTTGATGGAAGTGAGTCCTGTGAGTTGGGCAAAGCCCTAGGATAGTAAGTTTATTAACACTAGATTGTCAATCCAGCAAGGGCAGTGTCTTCCCCACATCTGACGTGAAGAACACCAGAATGATTGTTTGTCTCAAGGCAATGTTTGGGAATAAGTCCAACTTATTTTCAACAATTAAATTCAATAGGTGAAAGCTTTTCTTACAATTTTACTGGACTAGCACTGTCAACAGATGTTAGTGAGCCAAATTCTATGCAACTTCATAAATGAGGGGATTTAAGCCATCATCATGTATAAATACTTCCCCAAAATTACCTGCTCTAGTCAGAAGAAGGAAACAATAATGTTTTGGAAAATATTGACATTCTGTAAATAAAACCTGGCAGCAAAAATACATAGCAGAAATAATGCTCAAGTCAACATGTCTCAATTTATTGCTATATGAATCAGAAATTAATTCTGCTATCATCTCTGTACTTCTGAAACATGTCGTCATTACTAGAACCTTAATGCTCTACAAGTACCTAGATTCTTAATACAATAAACCAATGTGAATAAATAATTGAAAAGTAAATTCGTTATCTCAAAAGTTTCTGGGGAATTGAGTTTACAGTTACTATAATATATGAAGCTGCCATGGGCTGTAGAGAATGGGTGCTGTGGAGTTATTATGTCATAGGATCCTTTGGGGGTATTTTTTATTCTCTGAGTTATAAGAAAATTCAAACACTTGACATCTAGATTGATGAGAGACATTGTTACTAGAATTATTTTTCTTTCAACTTCATTTACAAGGAATGACATAAGCTCTGAATCTACTTTGGGAGTTCTTGTAAGCCTGTTCCTCCTCCTTCTTTCTAAACTTTCATCCATCCAAGTATCAGGGCAGGGCGAAAATATCTGGGCATCCTGCTTAGGAAAATAATTGCTACTGATGTTTCTTGGAAAAACACCTTAATGGGGGGCATTTTGATTATGAAAGATTCAGCCGCAAGTCAAAAGAAGCTAAAAAAGGAGGGCATTGATTGATTTTATATGAGAAGAGTAGAAAAGTTCTATGTAGAAACTATTATATGTGAACAAACTGAAAGGAGACCCAGAAGATCTGAAAAAAAAATGGAACCCAAAGAGGATCAGGGAACATGGGGGGCATGGCAACATGGGGGGCACGGGGATGGTGGGAGTGTGAGTAAGCGACATTTTAATAATAGCAATGCTTAATGTATTACTTTAAATAGTGTAACACACTGCTTTGGGCTGGAACATAGGTAGACTGTGTTTCATGCACCTTTTTGTGTCAGTAATCACTTGGCAAAGGAATTAAATGGATAAAAGGCTGCATTAAACAGGCTAGGGTCATGAGAATAGTATCACAGGAGATGAGGCACTGGCAGAGTCAGGATTCAGACAAGGCAGATTGTGGGAGGAGGAGGGCATTCAGAGACAAGTAGGAACCTGTACCATCGCCTTTGAGTTGCCGCACATCTCTTTAGGTATCACTGTGATCATTGCTCACTGGTCTTTCCCACTCTTGCCTGTAGCCATTCTCTATAATGGCAACTGAGGTGAACTTTTACAAAGGTAAACCTGCTCATCCCTTTTGGAATACAGTCTTCATTCTTTGCATAGATCAACAACACCCTATGAGGCCTGGCTCATGGTTGCCACTCTGACCTGGGGTGGATATTCCTTCTATTGGTCTATCCACACTGATCTCCTTGCCATTTCTTCCACAAACTAGGATACTTCCCATCACAGGAGTTTGCACTCTGCTATATGTGTTGCCCAGAATCTTGCATGACTGGCTCCCAGTTACTTGTACAAAGAAACCTTCCCTGCCAATCTTACTTAGAACATTTGTCCCTCAATCTCATACACTGTATTACCCTGCTTCATATATCAGCATCATTTTTACTTTGTTGTTTATTTCCTTTCCATTTCTCAGTGATTGGAAGGCTCTAAAATGGCCCCTGGTCAACTTTGTGTTCAGTATTTATGTCCTTGTGCTAACAATTCCTGTCATCTTCAGTGTGCGCTGGGCATCGTGAAACCTTCCTGATGAACAGAAGTTAGTTTTAGTAACTTGACTAACTTGCTTGTCTTCTTTATCTCTCTGTCATCCTCTCTCTGGGAGTCTTTGCTCTGGGAGCAGCAAGCTCTCATGTCGTGAATACTTGAAGAGAGGTCTATGTGGCAAAGAACCAAAGTTTCTGGCCAAGGATGACATAGGCCTCTAATGGGCCCTGTGAGTGAGTTTGAAAGCACATCTTCTCCTTAGCTGGCTTTGAACTGACTGCAGTACCCCACCCCACACCCATCCCAGTTGACACTGTTTACCTTGATGATCCAGAGTTGGCCATACCAACTAATCCACATCCAGATTTCTTACCCCTAGAAACTGAAAGTTCCAGTTCCTTGCTGTAAGTCACCAAGTTGTGGGATAATTTGTTATGCAGCATTCATTGGCAAACATGCTCATCCACCGAATTCAAACCCTACTGGGGAATAACTGTCTCCATCCTGTTTAGTGCTATTTCACAAACAACTAGATAAATGCCTGGTACCCAACAGGTACTCAATAAATATTGAGTTTAGAAGAGTTAATGAATATTAGAGTCAAGTGGGAGAGAGTGGGTCTCTTAAAGTATATAGGGTGCCATTGATACTTAAAGCTAACACTGTTCTTAAAGTTAGAAGTGACTCTATAATTCTCAAAAGTTCTCCACTGACAGATGTTCAGTCTCAGGATCCTAATCTCTTGATTGTGATCATTGGCGCTGGTCTCTGCTGCCTACTACACCTTCACTGAAACGTCCAAGCTCAAGGTGGGGCAAATGCACCACTGTCATCCTATGCATTTGGGAAGATGATTTAAAGACCTCACAGGACTGTTGAAAATAACAGAATATAACACATAATGTTTTGTGGTTTGTTCTCAATACATGTTGGTCTCTGCCACTTCAGGGAGCTTATTATCTAGGGATAAGACAAAACATGTACCTACAAAGGATAACTCTCAGCTCTCCACAGGGGTGTGTGCTACTATGTTCAGCACCCAATGTTTCTAAGGCAGAAGTTATAATGGAACAATTAGTTATTTTCTGATTCTTCCTTTCTGCAGGAGAGAATATTGGACACATATTTTTTGACCTGGAAATACTTCTAGCAAATCTCACAATTTTTCCTCAACAGTTGTTAGGGAGAAAAAAAAGCTGAAAAAGATAGAATAATCCAAATTTCAATGGTTAAGACCTAGAAATACAGTAGAGAAACATGATAAGAATCTAAGACAGTTACTCTGACACATGTGACAGGCAGCATGCCGGCAACAACAGTGGCTCATAAGCCCAGAAAGTTTGCCTTGAGGATACGGCTTGTGCAAGGCAAGTCCAAGATGAGAGTCAAAATGAATGAGATCTCCAGCAACTCTGAGAGTAAGAGCTTAACTCTGAAGAGAACAGAAGAGGAGAAGAACAAACTCTACCCTAAACATGCCAGGCAGCAAGAGGAGAAGGCTGAGGCCCATGAGTTTGAGGAAGAACAGGAAGTAGGGTGCCTGAGGAGGATATGCTTGAACATAGGGGCAGGAGCTTGAACATAGGGGCAGGATACAGGAGGTCATGGCAGAGTTGCCAACGTTGGGGTTACAGGACCACTGACTCACTATCAAATGCTTGGCCATCATCCTTGATGACTTGGCCATCTTTGGTGTGGCCAAAGACTGCACCTTCACTCAGTGTAGGATGAAGAGTGAACAGAAGATGTATGTGCTTCCTCATGCCAAGAAGGGCACCTAGCAGGAGCTCCTTGGCCACAGCAGCCCAGCCCTTTGCCTAGGATAGCAAGTGCTTGGTCTCAGGTGACTGTAGCAAGCTCATTGTCACCTGGCAAGCCCAGAGCTGCTGATGTCTGTGCATCTTCATTGGACATGGAGCTGGCATTCTGCAAGGGAACTCATGAGGTCTCAGTACCTCCCATCACTGCTTGGTGATGGTGTGGAACGTGGTAGAGAACTCCCATGTGGGGATGTTATTCAGGCACCAGGAAGGCATGCCTGCCCTAGATGAGCAGAAAGAGCTTTGTGACTGTGGGGTTTAGGGACAGACTATTCTTCTGTGGAACACACACACACACCCTCCACCTCAAAGGAGTCTCAGCTTGTCTTCCATGGCCACCAGGGCCCCAATGACTGCATTAATCTCATCAAGGAATCTTGACTGTGGGACACACCATGGCTCCATGGCTCTGTGGATCCTCTCCAAAAAATGACCCTTTGTCATGCAGCAGGATGCCCAGGAGCTGTGCAGGGAGCCAGGCATAGTTATTGTTGGGTAGGCAGCAAAGTTCAGGGTCATGAACTTGGAAGCCAGACCTTCCCTACCCACATAATCCTTTCTGCCCACCTGTAATGCTCACTTATCATCACCTGAACTTGAAAGGGGGCATTGTTGCATAACTACTCCCCTTGCAATCCCCCATAAAGGCCTATGATAGGGAGTGGCTCATTCTTGGCCACATAGTTTTGTCACTATTGCACTCCAGCTTTTGGCTTCCCCAGTGACTACTTGCTCTACAGCTTCCCGCAGACAGACTCCGAGGACAGGTAACCCCTGAGCATGGCCCCTGTATGTCAGTATTCTTCACCCCCTGTTTCCTGGTTGGGTGGGACAATAAAGATAGCAATGCTAAGATGTTTTGTATTTCTAATTACTCTCAAGAGTTCCAGGAGAGGTAGGGCCTAACAGTAATGGGATGTAGACAGAGAAGTCAGGAAAGGTGAATGTCTGCAGCTTTGTGTGTCCAGGTTGTTCGCTGTATGTTTCTTACTTACATAGCTGGGGAAGCTGGAACATAGGTCTTCAGTTTAATGGATGAACTTCAGGGTAATGACCATTTGTTTCTCTTAGGGTTTCAATTAAGACTGGATTGCCATATGGACTTGTCATTTGCTAATTTCTAGTGGGCCTTGTGATCACCAAGCTTGGTTAATTAAGACTCCTTAATACTTGCTAGACTTGTCTGGCTTGATCTCTCTTACACCCCACAACAGAACAACCCTTCCAAATGTTATCCATGGCAGCCCTGCCCAACAACTACCTCATGATCACAGGCTCCCATACCTCCTGTGTATGGATTTGGCAGTGTCAGGAGGGCTCTGGCAGCTGAGTTTTCACTCTGACATCCCCCTAGTAGTTTTTGTCAACAAACTCAATTTCTCTGGCACAAGGGACCTTCTGGTGGCTGGGATGGGGCAGGGGTGCAGGCTTGGCATATGGTGCTGCTCAAAGAGGCTCACAACTTGCTCCACGGGGCCCCAGATCTCAGCAGGTTTTCTCACCTTTATTATTTAAACTCCTCCCAGAACATGTCCTGGATCCCTCCCCACTTTGTACTAAATCTTCCTCTTTGGGAAAAAGCAAAGCAAAACAAACAAACAAAAAACAAATAAACATTAAGAAAACTTACTCCTACTCCTGAGTAGGCCATGTTGAGTGAGGGAAATTCACTGTTCTTAATTCCCGAGCATACATTTTTTTAGCGGAGTACGTCTCTCTGTGTGTATTTCTGTAGGAATGATTTCCTTATAAAGGTTTACTCTAATTCCTTGGAATTCTAACAAAAAAAAAAATAGTAATAACAATGAAGATTTTTTTCTTCTTTTATATGCTAACTTATTTGCACAGGTAATGAAAATGAATGGATTTGAAATAACTGGAAATGTCTGGCTTTCTGAAAGAAATCTTACCTTTGAAGGAAAATAATAGCATAATATAAACCACGTTGGAATCAGCACATCTAATCCCAGGGAGAAAAAGTGACTGTGGCTGTCTACACATATAGGCAAGTCATTCAGGCTGGTTCAAAAATCCCACTTTCCTCGGTGGTCTCTGTGTGTCCGCACAGTGACAAATTGCCCCAGCAGGGCTCTGAAGGTGTTGGTGCCATCAGTGAGTGCCAGATGGAAACTGGTGAAAGTTCTGATTTGCACCTTTCAGACCAGAGGTACTTGCCAAAATGGATGGGTCCTTCTGGCCACCTTTTCTCAAGTACAGCCACAGGTATTCTGCTGAAGCCTGTGGGTGAAAAAGACATAAACAGGTGCTATAAATTAGAGCAGAAAACCACAGGCTGTTTAGTAATTGACAAACCTCATAGCCCCAAAGAACAAAGGGGGTCTCTTTTCATCAAAATGATTAGGCTCCTTCAACAAATATTGATTGGACATTCACTTTCTGGCAGTCAGAAGAGCCACTGACAGGGTCTCTTAAAGAGTGCCTCTGTGAAGAGCAAAACCCTGAACCATCTGGGATGACCTGGTCATAACTTTGGATGGTGACCCAGTGGAAAGAAAGAGCCACTGTCTCAAAGGCAGAGGGACAGCTTGAACATAGTGACTCCCAGGGCTGTGGCTTTTCACAGGGTGACTTTTCTGCCTTGATTTGCTCAGGTCAAGACTTTTCACATTAATGGAAGAAATACAGTGTTGCAGTCTTTCCCAAGCAGGTCAGTTACCTCAATGGAAGTGAAACAGCATTGTTTCTCAACCAGATTCTGGATTTCATTTCCCAGAGTCTGAGTTCTTGGGTAGCAACTGTTGAAGCTTCAAGCTAAAAGGGATACTGAAAATGAGTTTTCTTGTTACACTCCTGTACTATTCTAAAAAGGACGACAGCCAATTCATCTGCTGATGGTGTTTTATTGCCTTCGTAGGTAAGCATTTATATCATATCTAGCCTAAATGATCAAGCAGCACTTTTTTGTGTGTTTTATAAGATTTTGCTCCTGGATAGTTCAGAGGTAGCTAAGCACAAGCCTCTTGTGACAATGGTTATCAAATTGTTACCAGGATGTCTTTCAGATCCAATTCCTGCATACATACTTGTAAAAAAATCTGCTAAATGCCATGCCAAATATAGTGACCCTGAGTTGTTCTGATGTGCTAAACATTGAACCAAGTGCTTCATCCAGATCATCTTAGTTATTCCTTACAACAGGCCTACTGAGATTGGTTCAGGTATTTCCTTTATGTCAGGAGTGGGAAAACAGAGCTTTAAAGAAAGGTCAAAACTTTTCATTCGAGTAAGAACATGGTGGAGCTGGGAGGTATGTGACAATGCCCCAGTATACATTTATAGACTTTGGATTGCCTACTTTTTATGCTAAAAGAGCCAAATATTGAGTGACTGCTTTTGTTTTCTTAAGATTTATTTTATTTATTTGAAAGACACAGTTACAAATAGAGGGAGGAAGTGATAGATGAGAGAGATCTTCCATTCATTGGTCCACTCCCCAAACAGCCTCATAGCCAGGGGTAGGCCACACCAAAATTAGAAACAAGAGGTTTTGTTCAGGACTTTCATGTAGCTACAGAGGCCTGAGGACTTAGGCCATTCTTTGTTACTTTCCCAGGCACATAAGCAGAGCGCTGAATCAGAAGTGGAGAAGCCTGGTCTTAAACCAGGATCAATATAGCAGGCAGCTTTATCTGTTATACCCCTGAGTGACTTTTAATTAATTAGCATGCCACTTTTTAGAAGTGTATTTATGTCCTAGTTAATGGCCATTTGCCCCTGTTAACAAAATCAAGGAAATATATTTTTTTTCTAGACTCTAACTCACTTTCCAATGCAGTCTTTTATTTTTCTAAAGATTTATTTATTTTTATTGGGAAGGCAGATTTACAGAGAAAAGGAGAGACAGAAAGGCCTTCTGTCATTGATTGACTCCCTAAGTGACTGTAATGGCCCACTCGAAAGCCCAGAGAAGGGAACTTCCTCTGGGTGAGCCACGCAGGTACAGAATCCCAAAGCTTTGGGTCATCCTCCACTGCTTTTCCAGGCCTCAAGCAGGGAGCTGGAAGGGAAGTGGAGCAGTGGGAACACTAACCAGCATCCATCTGGGATCCCAATGCATGCAAGGTGAAGATTTAGCCATTAGGCTTTTGTGCTGGGCCCCCGGTACAGTCTTTCTAAATCCTGTGTTTAAACTTCAACTTCAAATCTGCAAACGCACTAATTGGTTTTATGTATAATATTTTTGGTTATCTTTTTTGGGAATGTAAGTCTTCTCATTTATCTCTTTAAGACAATAGCTCTTGAACATGACTGTTGGAATCACATACAGAAACTTTTAAAGCTTCTAAGTCTGTTCACGTGCACAATCAATTAAATTAGAATTTCCATGGATGATACTCGAATATAATAAGTATCTAAGGTTGCAACCACTGATTCAAATAAATTTTTCCTGAACATTATCCTTTCTGTTTTAAAACTTATTTTATTGATGTGAAAGACAGAGTTACATACAGAATGAGAGAGAAAAAGAGAGGTAGAAAGATCTTCTGTCTTCTGGTTCACTATCCAAATGGCTGCAATGTCTGAGGTAAAGGAAGCCAAAGTCAGAATTCTGGAACTTTATCCAGTCTTCCCCACGTAGGTGGTGGAGACCCAAGTCGTTGATCCATCTTCTGCTCTCCTAGGTGCATTAACAGGGAGCTGGATGGGAAGTAAAGCAGCCAGGCCTTGAACCAATACTCAGAGAAGATGCCACCACCCCAGACCACAGCTTAGGTTGCTGTGCCACAATGCCAACCCTTGAATCTTATCCTTATACACCTATTTTTCCTCTAGCCGGAAGTATGATGTGACCAATTCAATGTCCATTCCCAAATGGTAACTATTAGCCCTTGACTACAGAGACTGAAGAAACTGAATATTCTCTCTCCCAGCCTTCCTTGCAGCCACATAATGTAGTAACATCTAAAGACAGGAAAATAGATGTCTGTTGAGGGCTTCTGGAAAGTCTGCACATCCAGATATTTCCAGTAATGTGTTAGTCAGCCCAGGTGGGGATTTTTCACCTTTCATCTGAGTGTTTACACTTGCTTGAGCGTTTCCGTAGACAAACTTAGCATGTGATTTGAGTCACAGGTAATTTGAGTCAGAATTCGATAGAGGATTTTATCATTTTCTATTGATGATTTATTCTCTCTCCATGCTCTCAGATTCTGGAGTCCCTATCAAAAAGGTCCTACAGAGAGGATAAAGGCCAAAGAATTTGAGAACCTTAAGATCTTTGAAATTCTGTGGGTATTATTGTAAAATGACCACCTATAAAATGCTTGTTGAATATGATTTCCATAGCAGACATGTGGTACATATATATATGGGAGAAACCTAAGGGATTTGAAGCAATATGAAAGCACTGCCTCTGAGATCCTGTTTATAATACATGTGTGATTGATTTGTCAACTTTTTGTCTAACTTGTTATAGAAGTATAATGTAGAACAAAGTATATTTTCATAAAGTAGAGCTCAAGGATTCTTCACGAATTCATCTTTGCACACAGTGTGCAGGTCAGGAAACAGAATATTATTGAGACACTAAAAACCCTTGCTCACCTCTCCTGTGGCTACCTTCTTAGCCAAGGATGACTTAGTGACTGTTGTTCTTTACCTCCATAGAACATACCAATGAGAAGAACAAGGTCACCTCTTGTCTTGTTTTACGTGTTGTTTATTGAGATGGAAAAGTCAAATCTGTACCATGGCACATTTAATTATGGGAAAATGAAAAGAAAGAAATAAAATCTAGACCAACAAAGCAAAGATTGAAGTTGGCATCACTTTCCATATAATTGTGATGCTGGCAGACACTCAATAAACATATCAGCATTGTTAAAATGATTTATCAGCCAAATAGTTGAATGTAAAATGTTATCAATACAGGTGTCATCATTGATCTTTCTTGGATCTCACTGCTGAAGAATGGGGCTATAAGATGATTTCAACAAACAATCCTTGACAGGAAACCAAAGGCAACAAGAGACAGGGACAGACAGCTGACAAATACAGTATGGGGCCATTAAAGTGTGTGATGAATTTGCCAGGAAAGTATATATTTGTGCAAGAGGTGAGCTCATATCTCCCATAAATTTGTCAGCCATGACACAGTGTTCTCCGGCTTGGCATGAGTAATGCCTTGCTATTTGCTGCCTTTGTCTGGCAAAAGCCCTATCAGTCACTCCAGGGTTATTTACAAAGAAACGTGTCTATCAGTTACAAGGACATGACTTTGCTGCTAAAAGATAACAAAAGAGGAAATCAGGCAGTGGCCTCTCAGCGAAGGATGCGTCTTTTCCAGCCAAGCTCTGGACTGGAATGAATCAGATGGACGGCAATTGGCTGGGCTGGCCCTGTGCCTGGCATGACCAGCCTCAGTGCATTTATCCACACTGATTAGATTAGAAATTATTAATAGGGGGCTACGGAGTAGAGCAAAGGGTCATTTAGAGTTTAATTCTGTTCTCAGATAACTTCATTTCAGCTGATGGGATTGTTATTGTAGGGGTTTTATATGTTTATAGGAAACAATATACTCAATAATGAAGTCCTGCCTCCTTCTGCAAGGTCAGGAAAGCTATTGTGTAGCTAGATTGAAGTCTTCACAATTGTGTTAATTAAGTAACAGTGATTGGACTTGGTCTCCTCTTGAAACGCATTTAAGAGCCTAAAAGCTGCTGAGAATGTATTCTTTCAATATAAATATATAGTAAAGCAAGTGAAACCAGAAAGCAGCCTACGATTAAGTAAACAGAAGAGCTGACACAAAGCTTTTACTTAAGGAAGACAAGAGCCTGGTAGGCAGATGTAACTTCTTGCCACATAAATACAAATGTGTTGTCAAAGTAGTATTAAATGTAACAGGTCCCTTTTTCTTTACTCAATATCTGATGAATTCGAGTGATGAAGCCATAAAAGCTGGTATCGGTGAGACATTACGTCTCATCAGTTCCTCTCTTCCCACCCAGGTCTGCCTGTCTGAGAGGATGGCCAGCGTACAGGCCGTAAGAGGTTCCTCCTTCTTAGGGTTAGTTATTTCGTTGGTCTTGCCTGATGGATCAGATCCTTAAAGGCAGAGAGCTTCACTCTGTCCCACAGCAAGGCCTCTTTGGGCAGAATTTATAACTCAGGAAATTAAATGATCCAAAGATGGAAATTTTACCTGTTCAAAGTATAATATGCTTTAAATAGCTCAACAAGAATTTTATTGACTTTACACAAAAAGTGGGTTCATGCAAAGCAGTCTCTGCCGTGTGATTCATAAAGACTATGGAAGACTTTAGTACTCTATTTCAGAAATCTCAAAGGGGCAGTGGTGAAGACACTGGGATGCCTGCATCCCAAATCAGAAATCTCCACACAGCATTGATTCAGAGACATTACATAAGAGGAACTTGGAGACAAAACTTGGTAACCAGTGATTGAGTCTTACCTTTCCAAAGGCCGTTCAAATTCCTCGCTCCCCCACCACAAGCAAACAGAAAATCCACTATCCAGAGACAGACTGTGACTTGCTTGATAGGGAGGAATATTGGATGTAAATGATGTATTTCTTAATATAAGCCTTTAAAAATGTGTGTGTGTGTGTGTGTGTATCTCGAATCGTAGTTTACAAAGAAAAGGGGACAGAATTTTATAGTGTATGCCCTATCAACCAAGAGACTACTATAATAGTTCAGATCTAAAGCTACAAATATTTAAATTCAAACTAGAGCCAGGCCAGAGGAAATGTAAAGGAAAGGATGAGTGTGAGCCTCTCTAAGGAGACATCCTGGCCTTGGCTGTAACTGTGGCTGAAGGAAAAGGTATAGACATACAATGATGCAGTCAAGCTTCTCTGGCTCAGTGTTTGGCCAGAAACAGTGTTTGGCCCTGATGGATTAGATGACGTGAGTAAGCTCATGTTCAGTTAATGGCAAAGTTGCATTTAGATATTTGGGATCTCAGCCCAGCCTTCCATCCATCACATTGTACTCCCTCGTGCATATTTCTTACAACACGTTTGAGCCTTGACATTATGCCATACCACAGTAGCTCTAAAACCATGTGGTTCATCTTGCGAAGAAAAAAATATAGCAATTGTTTTTTTTATCTCCTACTTTTCATTGAAGTAAATGGCTTTATAAGAAATATTTTCTTTAGATCCTAATATGATTATTTATGTCATTGTATATATATATATGAATATTCACAAATTGTCTGCAAAATGTAAATAGTTGTCCTTATGTATCATTTTTTTCTCCCTTCAGTGACATAATTCACCTCCTCTCAACTAAGAGAAAGATGCAGAGTATCCCATTGAGATTAAAAAGCAGTTTGATGGGAAGCTAAAGAAATACTTTAAACCATCCTCTGACTTTCACATACACTAGTGTGGGGCTAAAACTAAGACATTCTGGGACAGAAGGGAAGAGAAGTATTCAAACATATTAATAAAAATATGTGCATGCAAGTCACAATGTTTTAGTGTATTGTGTCCTCTGAGCTTTGGCAAATAGCCTAATTTTACTTTGCCTAACATTTTCTATGTTAATGAAATGCCAATGAAGTAACAATAGTATCCAGGACTGGGAAACTTTCTAGTTAATTTACACAAAGTATTTTGATTTTAAAAATCTTTGACTAGCAATATCCTCTTATTAAAGAGAAGCATCTCTATCTAATTGTATATATTGTGGTCTAAAAATAAAATAATTTTTTGAGTCCCAGCTGACTCTCTTGACATAATTTGAAGACATCAGATTTTTCTAGACTTCTAAATGTAAATGAAATTCTTAAATTTTGACATGGATTTGGAGAAAACTATCCATTTTGCTTAGCGTCATTGTGCATGTGTGTTTAGTAGGCAGGCTGGGACATGGGCATAGGGTGTGGCCTCATGACCATACATGCATCAGCATATTCTTTTCACCTTTTTTCCTTTTGATTTAAGCATAGTGAGAGCTAATGTATTCCAACATCTTTAATGGTGTTGCTATTTGCCTTCACTCCATTGTAAAAATTTGTTTGTTCTCATTTCTTTTTTAAGTCTTCCAAATGTTATCCCTTCAAGGGTGGGGAACCTATTATTCTGCCAGGAGCCATTTGGATATTTATAGCATCATTCAAGAGCCAAACAGAATTATCAACTTAAAAATTAGCCTGCCACAGATGTGTTGAGTTGTGAGTTCTACCTGAGGCTTCCTTGACAGGGCCAGATCAAATGATTTTGCGGACCTTATAGAGTCAGAGGGTTGGGCATTCTCCACCGCTGCATGCAACAGGGCATCTGTGTCTGAACACGGCATTCTTCATTCTAGGATTTCCAAGTTTGGACTGTGACTCATTTTTCAGTGTAGTCACCAACATGATCGCTGTAGTTTGATGGGATTTTTCACTTTTATCAGATTAGATCTCTTTTCATTCTGTGTGTTTATGGATGTTATTCAACTAGAAAGTTTGCTCGTTCAAAGGGCAATATAGCTGTGTGTAGTAAAGTACGGTCCCTGGACTCTGAACATCCAGATCACATGAGGGCTTATTGGAAGGCATTTCCTGGGTCTCACTGAGTCAGGCACTCTGGGCTTGACAAGCCTTCCAGAGGAAACGACCAACTTTATTAACACTGTAACCTCTGAGACAGACTGCTTGGGTTCGAATATTTAATTTTCAAATCACGAGCCCCTGTGCCTGTATTTCCAATGGGATTAAGGTAACATCATCTATGTAGACTCATATGAAATTAATTTGGGATAATTCATGGAAAATATTTGCAAACCAACACGGCCTAGCTGCTTTGATGTTTCAGCTATCAGCGTTAAACTTTAGTGCATTCTTGAGGTTTAGAGCACTTTTTCTCTTGGTCATCTTCCTGATGCTTCCTGAATTGGCTCTCCTCTCAAATGCCCTCTCTTGAGTATCCCTTCCACCTCTCTTCACTTCTTTCAATGATGCCAAAGTGGAGGGAAGGAAGCATATATCTTTCTGTAGTTAAATTCTGTTTTCCCTTCATTTATTTTGTGCTTGAAAAAGGAAACCCAATGATGAGTAAATATGAAGGCAAACATAAACACATTTAATTTTTCTTAGATCGGGCTTTTATTTTAATGTTAATCTAACTCACTTAAGGTCCATAGGATTTTTGTTCACGTCTTGGGAATATGAACTGGTACTCATTTTCATGGCTTGTATAATTGAGGTGAAGGTGGAAGCAAGTGTGTTTTCACCTTGTCTTCAATGATGAATCATCTTGTTTGTTCTAGATGCTTCTGGACTTGTTATCCTGTGTCATTTATAACTGGTGCCAGTTTTTTACAAATGATAGAAGCAAGGCAATGGTGTACTACCTCAGGTTCCCATTTTCCCTCAGTGTTTGGCTTTAATGATTTCAGAGACAGCCAAATGGCTAATGAGTCCTGCCCTCAGGAGCTCAGCACAAACAGAGTCCTCACTAGCCTTTCAGACGTCTCCTTGGAAAATGGTGGAAGTGTGAGAGCACAAGATGAATGTACATTTGTGTATCATATTCTGTGAGAATTGAGTAGAGGATTTATGGTGTTCCCTGACTTGACACACTTCACACTTGTCATGTTGGCACATTGCATTATACTCTGCTGCCCATGGGGTTTCTGATGATGTTTCAGGAGCAGGTAATAGATGTCTCTGTGCTCTATCCAGACATTTGCAGAGAAAGATCCAATATTTTTTTTAAAAAAAAAAAAAGGTGCAATAGAAACCATCCTTGTCGACCAAACACAAAAGCCAGCCCCTGCTCTCTGTGGTCCCGTTCATCTCAGTCCCATACTCAGATACGTAGCCCTGCTGGAAGCAATGCCCTCCTGATGAACGTCTAATGCACGTTTTGCCACTGGGGGTTATAATAGTGGATGACAGTTATTCTGCCAACCACTGCGCAGTAGAAAGAATGGTGGATTGAATATCCTGAACTCATCTTACCTCCAGCCTGCTTCTGCACCTACTCTATGTGAGTCAAATGAAACTCTTGACAGCATCCTCATTACCTCATCTTTTGTGAGGTCAGAGTCCTACCAGTCTTGCTCCTAGGAGAAGTATAGGAAAACTGGTTTTGAAAGTTGCTCTTTTCATACTTTTTTTTTTTAACTTGGAAAGTATACAAGTGAGAGAAAAAAAACACCTAGTTGACTATTCATGAGGCGGCAGTTTGGAATGCAAATGTGTTTACCCTTAATTTTCTAGAAAAAAACACAAAGCATCTAAAAGTGTGATTATGTTTCAAGGAATACTGTAGATGATGGACAGGGAAGGCTTGGACCCCTGTCTTCTGCTATTTCGAGGAGGTTCCCGAGGCCCTCAGGTTCATGTCCAAAAGGCCTCTGCTGGCTGGGCAGCAGTAGCTACACTGCACTCCAGGTAAGATGTCTGCTGCCTGTCCTTTCATGTGATTCTGCAGCAGTGCTTCAGAAGGATCCCAGTTAGGACTCTTATCAAATATTCCAGTAACCAGGAGGACGAAGAGACTATTGGGGGCTTCATTTTGTCGAGGAAAGGTAGCAGATGGTAGTTTTTGGTACAGCCAAGTTTGTACTATACCCAGGCTCTTCCTGGCTGCATGTGAAATTTGAAATGTTTGGTATTTGTGGATATGTTTTATATGTCTCCTTTCTTCACCAATAGAAGGTCACATTGATGGCAGTGGTGTCGCATGGCAGATTGTGGGTCTGCCTACAAGGCCAACGTTCCACATGGGTGATGATTGGATATACAACTTCTCCATTTCTGATCCAGCTGCCTTCTAGTATTCCTGGGAAAACAGTGGAAGTTCTTGGGTCCCCGGCTCCCACATAAGAGACCTGGAAGAAGCTCTAGACTCCTAGCTTCAGTCTGACCCAGCCTCAGCCATTGCAGCCATTTGGCGGGTGGGGGTAGCCAGTAGACAGCTCTCTCTCTCTGTGTCTCTGTTTTTCCCTTTCTTTGCAACTCTGGCTTTCAAATAATTTTGTAAAATTAGAAATTTGAAAAAAGGTATCAATTAAGGCAGAAACTTTGATTCTTTGCTTCTTGATAGTGCTCCTTAAACATAGACTTGTCAACTTCAAGTGAAGGCAGGTTGAAAACATTTGGAATAATCAGAGAAAATCTCTGAGCTTCAATGCCTCATTTCACTTCTTAAGTATGTTAAGATCCCTCTGAATAGACTCAAAATCAAGTGCATATATAACCCCAATTCAATATTTCTGTCTCTGTTCCCCAAATTCAATATTTAAATTCAATATTCCATAAGGTTCCTTTTGAATCCAAAATCCTAATATGAAATCCAGTGGTGTTGGACTTGCTGGAAACTGCCTCATGACACAGGGTTTAGATAAACCATCTACCATCTTCTCTGGCCTATTTATGCTGCAGCGGCAATACATGCTTCCTTTACGTCTTCCTCAGAAGATCTTGATTCAAAATGAAAAGTCTGAAAAGCATACAATGGATCCTCCCAGGGAGTGGTGGGGGTGAAAAGAGAATAGTGAATGCCTTAAATGTACCATTACTCAACCATTAAAAAAAGGAATAAAATCATGTATTTTGCAACAAAATGGATACAACTGAAAACCAATTATGCTTAGTGAAATGAGCCAGTCCCAAAAAGACCAATATCATTTTTTTCCTCATCTGTGGTAATGAAAACACAGAGTACAAAAAAAGTAACCTCAATGAGCAAGATTGATAGTTTCAGAATTGATTGTTGTTCACAGCCTTTGTTGATACTCTTAAGATATAGTAGTTCATTTTTTTTTCTTACTCGCCATTTGGTGAATTATTTAGCTAATGGTGAGACTTTCTTGTGACTGTGAAGTGTTTTAAAAATCAAAAGAAGAAAAAGGAGAAGAAGAAATGAGGAAGGATGAGGGTACATGAGGAACGCACACATGACGGAGGGCAGGGAGGAAAGTATCACCATGCTCCCAAATCTGTATTGTGAAATGCATTGAGTTTAATCACTTTATTTAAATAAGTTAGAATATTTATTTAAAAATGTGAAGTTTCAAGCATGTATACACTCTACTTAAATTATATTGTTTGAGTTCATGAGAAGGGTAATGTTAACTGTAACCGCATAACATTGGTCTATGTGTGTAAATCTCAGTGATTTGATTTTTGCATACACTAACATTAGCCTTTTTCTTACTTATCTATTGCTATGCAACAAATAGTGCCGAAATTAGCAGCTTAAAGTGATATACATTTACTATCACATGGTTTCTGTGGTTGCGGCACAGTTTCTCACAAGGGAAAATCAAGGTATTCTTGGACTGACTTCTCATCTGAAGCCTGAATTTGGAAGATTGACTTCCAAATCCACGCGCACACATTGTGGTAGAATTTAGTTCCTTTTAGGGTAACGAACTGAAGGTTCAGTTTTCTGCTGGCCATTTGCTGAAGGTCACCCTCAGTATTGAACTGGGCAAGCTTCTCTAATATGATACATTATCCCAATGGGAAAACTCCAAGTCTACTGTACACTTTCCCAGAATTCATGTGTTGAAATCCAATCCCTGTTATGATGGTAATGAGAGATGACTACATTCAGAAGGTGCCACCTTATGAATGGGAATGGTGGCCTTATAAGAGGGGCATCACAGAGCTGCCTCTTTCTTCTACCATGTTGACACCTAGTAAGAAGATAGTTGTCCATGAATCAGAAGGTAGGTCATCACTGGCATTGAACCTTCTGGATCCTTCCTCTTAGGCTCAGATTCCCCAGAAATGTGTGAAATAAATTTCTATTGTTTATAAGCCCCCATTCCCTGCTCTAGTTGCCAGGAAAGACTATACAAAGGAAATTAACAGAATTTGCCAGGAAGATAAAAACCACAATCTTTATAACCTAATCACAGAAGTGACATCCTATAACTTTTGCCTTATTTTGTTTATTAGGAGCAAGTCAGTAGGTCCAGCCTACCTCTAGGGAAAGGAATTCCACAAGGGAATGAATACCAGGAGATGGAAATCACAGGGAAGCTGTCTACAAAGACTGCCTCCCGGAGCCTTCCATGTCCACCACTGACTAAAGGAATCCATCATGGTTATTGCATGTGCCTTGAGCGCTGGGTGTGGATAACGTTAGACGCCATCAAGGTAATTGTCCAGAGAACCTTTAGCTGGAGAGGCTGCCTTGTGTCTAATTTCCTTCCCTGCTTCAGAAAAAAAAATATTTATTTGAAATGTTTCTAACTTAATAGTGCTTTGTGCTGCCACAGGGTCTCTAAACAATTTATAAGCATCAGAACAACAATGAAAACAACAGAAGTTCTCTATTTTCTAAGAGCTCTTAGGCCATTTGTTTACTTTGCTTATACATGATTCTTGGTGAAGACTGCCTATTTATTGTGCTGGTTGGGACCATCAAAGAGTAATCTTAGGATACCGGAATCAGTGTTTCGTAAAGTTACCTCTCTATATACATTGGCTATTCATTTTACAAATTGTAAGTTCAAATATCTTTCCTCCGGAGACCACAATACATTTTGGAGATAAAAAGATTGTAGATGAAGTACATTGAGCTCTTTAGAAGAAATGTACTAAATATACTGAAGAGTTGTTATTTGACTAAATTGGCTAACCTTGAATTCTTTCTTTCCCCTGTGATATTGCCACTGCCATATAGCATGCGTGTGCACACACACACACACACACACACACACACTCACCTGTCTGTATCATTCTTCTAGTTGCAATTCTGCAATAACATGCAGGAATTATCACACTATAGCATCAAGCATTTACTGTAGGATATTTGTAGCAGCTACAATAAACTGAGGGAAGCAAGAAGTAGATATTGTCTTTATTGGTGACTAAGCTTAATTTCAAGCACAACTTTTTGTCTTACGTCAGTTTCCCCAGAAGTAGACCCTGAGAGCAGAATTTGTATGTAAGTGTTTTATTAAGGAAGTGCTTCAGGAGAAAATAAGAAGGAGCTGGGGAGCCAGGAGAGGAAGGGGAAAACATCAAACAAGAGCTCATTTTTAGGCAAAATCCAAGGAGGCTAATTTCATTCTTATCCAATGGAGAAGAATGTTATCCAATAAATTCATGCAAGTTTGGTCAGTACTTACTGTCTATAATTCCTAATAAAATATGTGGTCCAAGAAGGCAGGAAACCTTTTTCCTTATTCGTGGATATATTTCAAGCAACTGTAATTATCCCTGCAAGTATTAGTCACTTACTGTATTTTCACTGAATGAAAATACTCTTTTCCCAAAACAAATTATGGACTTGTGTTTTGCCCCAAGCACTATTCTAGGCTGTGGGAATATAGCAGTAAACAAAATAGTTAATACCCTGTCTTCCTAGAGCTTGTCTTGGGAAATTAAGGGAACATTTGACTTCTCCTGCAACACATTGGACCTATGAAGATCTGCTAGGACATTCAGGTGACATACCCATTTCTTGTGTCCTTCTCTACATTTATGTTGAAGAAGCTCTGCCATCTTCCCTGATGTTTCTTTGGTGATTTCTTCCAGCCTCATGCATCTAATACCAGCCACATGCTATTGATGCCAAATTTGTCTGTGCTACTCAGACGCCCTCTCTAAGGCCAGCTGGCCAGAAAATGAGGTGCAGTCTCGTTGGCTCTTGGATCTTTGAGGCACTCACACCAGGCTTCAACTCATGTGCTTCACTGATTTTCCTCTCCACATCTTTATTTGACTGAGGAGTGGTCATTGGGGTAGGTGGGAGGAAGACTGTTATAATCTGACTTTTATAACTTCTGTCCTGTAGGCACTTGATCACTCTTCTCAGAAAGCCTATCTTCCACTTTTCTAACTATCCTGGTATTTCGTTTGGATGAAGGGCCACTGAGTAAAAAGGAATCACAGATAATAAGAAGGAAATCAGTTAACATATCTAAGCATCATCTCTCATTATATTGAAAACAGCTATTCAAGGATCTCTATCTCAATTTCAGTGCCTTGGACTGGAAGCCATGTTTTTCTCATCATTGGAATATCAGCACATGGGACAATATCTCATTCACTTTACAAGTGCTGGTTGAACTGAAGTGACAACACTTGAAAACACCATGCCTTCATATCTTTGTATTTCTAGAAACTATAGGCAGTAAGTGGCAGTAGTTAAGAGCATGGGCCGAAAGTCTGGATGTGCCCATTAGCATTTTGAATGTGAGCAAGTTACTTTCTGCCTTCCTGCCCCACTTTCCTTATCTTTAAAATGGCAATGAGGATTATAATACCTCTTCAGTGTCATTATTTCAAAGCTAATAAAGTAAGATTAGTATGATATTTAGACTGATTCCTAGTACAGGCATGTAGGGTTTAGTTCTTCTTAAAACTTCCTCTCTTTGTCTACTTGGTTAGCTCAGCATTCCTATATCCTTCAAGTCTCCTTTAGAAAGAGTTGTTATGCCCTCTCCCCACAAAGTGTCCCTTTTTACAGTGTTTAGTTAGGCACTGCTTTTTCGTACTTCTTTTCAGCTTCGTGTTCTTTTGCTTTTGTAACATCCATTCCACTGTTCAGATATTGGGATAGTTATATATCCCCTTCACACCAACCTCTTCATCTTCTTAACCTCAGCACTTACTGCCCTGCTTAGCATACTGATACTATACAAGTTCTGTAAGAGAGTCAATAAATGTGCATCTGATCTTGTTACTGTTCTTAAAATGAGCTTAAAGACACAGCCTTGTTTCTGCCTGATGCTTTCATTTTCCATACATGAAATCAGTCTTGCCCGCAATAAATGGGATCATCGGTGTTGTCAATAAACTCAAAGACTGTGGCTCAAGAAGGCACGATACTTTTGAAGTAGATACTTATTTCAGTCCCATCTTGGATGGGTGTTATAGAATGATCCATCTTCCATAAGCCACATAACCTCAAATCAGAACTCTCATCCACCCCCATTCTGTTGCCCATTTTTCATTCCCTTTTCCTGCTCCATCCATTTTACCTCTGCCACGTCTGTGCAGGCACAAGGACACACACTCGCCTTTGATCCCACTGACATCAACAGCACTAAGGAAGAAGCTCAATATGTCCACCGGTGTCAAAATATAGTCATAACAGTTCTTCAAAATGACAATCACTGGCAGCCTAGAGGCATTCAGGACACTTCTGCTCTGTGCTTTCTGTAGTTGTTAGGGCTTTTCTTTGGTGTTTAAACACCCAGGTAACTGTCGTTGGCTCTACCTGAGACATGCTGTTGAGCTGGCACTCGACAGACAGCTGGTTATGGCAATCCTGTGATGAGGAACAAGCAGAGCGGAGGGGCTGTTTTGTGACCTATCTCACAGATTGCTACAGAGCAGAATCCTCCATTTGCAAGCAGTTACTCAGCTGCATTCATGTTTGTTATTGTATTGACAAGGAAAGAGGTGCCATTCCTGGCAGCAGCTCTTAGTTTCCTGCGCTGCCTCCAGCACTGAGCTAATGTGGAGGCACGTAACTGACATGGTGGCTGTATTACATCTCTGCTACTTACCTGAGCCCGGAGTATCCGCAGGGAGTCCACGAGCAGCATCCTAACCAGGCAGCTGTCTGCTGAATCTCCCTGTGTGGTGTTGCAGTTTCTGTTCCTCCTTTTCTAGAAGGGGTAACTGCACAACCAGGGACAAAGCAAACAAAGCATCCCTTTTGACTTTGGTGGTAAGATATGCCCACTTTCTCTCGTGCAGAACCAAGGCAGATGCTGTCATTGTTGGGAACCCCCCACCCTGAGTTTTGTCTTCTTGTCAGCAGGAAAATTTGGAACCTAAAATCGAATGGCAGTCTGGGCTTCCCTGAGCTGGAATGCCCCCATTTTGACTCAAAACCTAATGCTCTGTTTATGTTAGTCAAAATGTAACTCTCTGTTGAGGAGGAGGCAGTTAAATGAATCCTAAAACGAATTTGATACTTCTTGGTGATTCACCAGCTATGATAGATCAACTTTTAATGACTTATAAATGAATAAAACACATACAAATTAATTTTTCTTCTGAATACATACTGGGTGAGCAACACTGACAAAAGTAGTCTTGATTTAGTGTTGCCCAAGGTATTTGAAACACAGATTGCCAGATCTGAAGATGAGATCTCTCCAGATTTGCTGCCATATAACCTGGTGTAATTGTACCAAATTGCTTTTTCCCCCATCACTCTTTTGGTAGAATGTGGAAGCAATGCTACTTTCCACAATTTAAACCACATTTCCCAAGATGAACCTTTGACCGTCTTCTGTTATAATCAGAAAGAGCAGGGGAAAAAATGAAAAACATGAATGTAGAGACTGTAACTCAAGTCCTCAAGGGATTTCGGTTTGTTGGCCACATCCTTTTGTTGGAAACATAGGAAGCCACTAAGGTTGAACATGCAAGCAAATAAAGCAACTCTCAAGCAAGTAGTGATAAAATCAGTGCCAAGATGCCCAGGTTTCCTCTGTCTCTTCATGCCCAGTTCCAAAAGGAACTTTCCTCTGTGCTGCGGAGCGTGACCAGCTGACCCATCCATCACTTAACCACAGTGGTCACCACACAACATTTGTGTTTCTGTCTTCCCTAGTCCCCACCTCACCCCCAGATTTCTGCTTTCTGGGATCACCTCCAGCATATATCCCTTGCTGCCAAATCCTTTTCCTTGGCCAGGCACTACTTTCAAAGTAATCCCAACTATGATAGCAATAAGATCCTATTCGTGTGAAGTTCATAAATGGGCAAAATTAAATGCTGTAGAGAGAGATATACATTTCAGATAGAACTATGAAGGAAAGCGAGAAAGTCATAATTTTAAGATTAGTATACTCATTACTGGGAGAGGAGAGGTAGCTACTCAGAATAACTTACAGTAGGCTAATCTTGTTTTATTCTTTAGTTGTGTTATGGACAGACTATTCATTTTATTATCTCTTACAATGATCAGTTCTCAATGTGTTAGTCTCAGGACCCCTGTACATTTTAAAAAATTATTTCAGAGGAGCTGACCCTGTGGTATAGTGAGTTAAGCTGCCGCATGCAGTGTTGGCATGTCATATGGACACCAGTTCAAGTCTTGGCAGCTCCACGTCTGAGTTAGCTCCTTGCTAATGTGCCTGAGGGAGCAGTGAGAGATACGTAGGCCACTGTAATCACAGGGATGACCCAAAGAAGATCCTGACTCCTGACTTCTCACTGACCCAGTTTTAGGCCCTGCAGCCATTTGGGGAGTAAATCAGTGGATGGAAGATCTCTTTCTCCCTCCCTCTCTCTCTCTGTAACTACTTTTCAAGTAAATAAATAAATCATTTTTTCCTTTTTAAAGATCAATTCATTTATTTTTCTTGAAAAGCAGCTTCAGAAAGAAAGAGAGAGAGAGAGTCAGTCTTCCAACCAGTGGTTCACTCTCCAAATATCCAGAGCTGAGCTGATCTGAAACCAGGAGTCAGGAGGCAGGGACTTCTTCTATTTCTCCCATGAAGGTACAAGATTCCAAGAGCGTAGGTCCTCCTCTGCTGCTTTCCCAGGCCATAAGTAAAGAACTGAAATGGATCAGCCAAGACAGAAACTGGTACCCATATGGAATGCTGGTACCACATGAAGGAGGATTAGCCTGTTGAGTTACTGTGCCGGCCCCAATAATTTTTCTAAAAAATGCTCATTGTGTATATTCTTTGATACTATACCTAAAACTGAGAAGTGATCACTTTAAAATGTTAGTTGCAATATGAAACCAAAATTATACTTATAAATTTTTAATATTTTGTTACATTAAAGTCCAATGATTTTCTTGCACTTTGAATGGCTGTTTTACTCAAGCACAATATTGTGACAGACATTTGATATCATCAGAAGAGTCTCTAAATTCTGTGAACTGTCAGGCTAATAGTGGGGAATGCACATTTTCCAAAATCATGGTTATTTACTTGAAAGCACACATTGTACAACAAGCAGCAAATGCTGTCAGTTGTTTTTCTGACAAAATAAAGTAACAGACTCACTTCATTTTTGGAAAAAATATCTGTCAGTTGCCCAGTGCTGAATAATGTTAGTTTGTCTGTCAGTTGTTCTTCCACGTGCATGTCACAATCTGTGAATAAAGCATCCCACAACACAAGCAATATGTGTTTCACCTTGAGGATATCATTATACTTCGTTATACTTCTGTGTATAGCTTTATGTATATGCCTCCTTTTGCTATGTACAACTTGAGTCAAACAAATAATTTTTACAGCTTCATCAAGAACATTCAAAAGTGAGCTGGCACTCTTTTCTCTAAAAGTCAAGTGCATGGTGAATAGGAATACATTGATCATTATTATGGCTTGGTGCCAAGGCCTCAGTTCACATTCCAGTATTTTCGCCCATCACTGGTTTTGTACAACTGATGCAAAAAATGATACAGTGAAAAAGGTAAATCATGCTTAGGGTTGTTATGAAAATAGTTTTGACTTTGTGAAGCCCTTAAAGAAAAGTATCTCAGGTCACTACAGGTCATACTTTGAGAATTTTCAGTTTTATATATATTATAGGGTTTTTTTAGTATATATAATATATACATATATATAGTAAAATATCACATATCATATACATCCTTATAAATATATGGTAAAATATGTAATATAATATTTATAAGTTTTTTAAATTTTATTTTAATCATTTGAAAGGTGAAAAGACAGAGAGATAGAAATCTACCTACTGCAACGGACAGCTGGGCCAATCTAAAGCCAGGGATTGGAATTCATGCTAAGTCTCCAAGTTGGTGGCAGGATCATAAACAGCAGAACCAACACCTATAACCTCCCGGAGTGTGCATTATCAGGGAGCTGAATCAGCAGTGGAGCAGCTGGGACATGAAGTGGCACCTTTATGGAATGCTGGCATTACAGGCGGTGGCTTTAGCAGCTATGCCAGAATGCTGGCCCCTAGATATTTTTTAAATATATATTTCCCAATAAGTGAAAAGGCAAAACTTCTATATTGTAAAATAGAGATCTTCCTGAGTTTTTCCATTTGCTTTGTGAATTGAAAGAGAAGCAATTTTCTTGTTGAATGAATTTCCTCTCTGATTTTGACTAGACTACCCCTCGACCCTCATCTACTAGTCATGTCAGCAACTTGAACTTTTTACAGATTTCCAGTTATTTACAAGAAGCTTCTTAGTTTCACAGAAATACTGAATAGAAGACAGAAATTTCCCATATATCCCCTTTCTCATTCATATATGACTTCCCCCATTATCAGAGCTCCCCAATAGAGCGGGACATTTGTTAAAATCCATGAGTTTATGCTGAGCTGTCATTGTCAGCCAAAGTCCATTGTTTGTAATGAGAGTTACTCATGATTATTGAACTTTCTGCTGATTTGGACATACACTCACCTTTGCGGCATCACACAGAACACTTCTGCTGGCCTCAGCCCTCTGCCCGCCTCCAATTTTTATTTCCTTTCTTTTAACCCTTGGCAATCATTGATCCTTCTGTTCCCTCCATAGTTTTGCCTTTTATGGAATGTCATATAGTTGATATCAAACACTATACAGGTATTTCAGCTTGGCTTCTTTACCAAGTAAATGTATTCAAGCTTCTTCCCTATCTTTCCATGGCTTGATAGCTCATCCCTCTTTGTACTGAACAGTAATCTCTTGTCCATGTACACCATAATTTAATTTATCCATTCACCTATGCGCTGACACTTTGATTACTTCCATATTTAAACAATTATGAATGAAGCTTCTATAAGCATGTGTGTCCAAGTTTTTGTGTAAACATAACATTTCAATTCATTTGAGTAAATACTAAGGGTTATGATTGCTGGATTACTTAGTAGGAATAGTTTGAATTTCATAATGAATGGCTGCATTGTTTTCCAAAGTGGCTATATTGTCTTCTGTTCCCATCAGCAATGAAAGAAAACTCTTGGCTCCAGATATTAGTGCTGTCTTTGCCAGTAATTAGCATTGTCAAAGTTTTGGATTTTGTTTTTTTCTAATAGGTGTGCAGTGGTATCTCATTGACTTAGTTTGCAGTTCCCTAAGGATGTATGATGTTGGCCCATCTTTTCACATGTTTATTTTCCATCTGTATAACTTTGATGAGGTAACCACATTTGCCCATTTTTAAAACTTGTTGTTAATGTTCTTGTTTTTGAGGTTTAAAGGATTCTTTGTCATTTCAGATAGCAGTCCTTTATCAGATGTGTCTCTTGCAAACATTTCCTCCCAGTCTGTGACTCGTCTTCTCATTTTCTTGACAGTATCTTTCCTAGAGCCCTTTTAAACAATTTTTTAATGAAGTATAGCTTATCAATTATTCCTTTTTATGATTGTGGATTGTCTTCTCTTTTATAGTTGAAAGTTCATTGCCAAAGTCAATTAAGTTTTCTCCTGTATAATCTTCCAGTATTACATTTTTACATTTTGTATTTATGCCTGTGATTCATTTTGAACTATTTTTGTGAATATTATAAGGTATGTGTCTGGATTGATTTTCTTTTGCATGTGGATGCCAAGTTGCTCCAGCATCAATTGTCTTTTCTGTTGTCCTTTCTCTTTAGTTAAAGATCAGTTGATTCTATTTATGTGTGTCTGTTGCTAGGATCTCCCCTCTGCTCCTGTTTATTTATTTTTGTGTATTGTTTCACCAGAATCACACTGTCTTTATTACGGTGGCTTTGTGTAAGTTTTATGCTAGGTAGTGTCAATCTTCCAATTTTGTTATCCTCCTTCAGTATTGTGTTAGGTAATTCCAACCTTTGGTTTCTCCATATATTTTTACAACCAGGATGGGCATTAGCATAGCAATTCTACCACTACTTGTGCCACTCACATCCTATCAGAGTGCTTGGGTCCAAGTTCTGGTTCCACTTCTGATTCCATATTTCTGCTTCCATATTCCCTGAGAGGCAGCAAGTGATGGATCCTTCACATGAGAGATCTGACTGAGGTCCCAGGCCCTGGTATCAGAATGCCCCAACGCCCACTACTGCTGGTCTTTGGGGAGTGAACCAGTGAATGCAAAGACTCTCTCTCTCCACTTGTCATCTCTCTACCTATCAAATAATTATGCAAATAAGTAAACACATACCTTTTAGAATCATTAACAGTAGTTTGTGATTTCTATTTTCATTGCATTGAATTTATAGACCAGGTTGAGAAGAAGTGATATCACTTTAGGAATGTGCAAAGTCATTTCACTTATTTAGTTCTTTGATATCTTTCACCAGAGTTTTGTAGTTTTCTTTATAGAAATCTTTTGCCTGTATTGCAAGATAGCATTTGGCTTTCACACTCCTAGAATGTTAAAAATATTTTGACACTGCCATCTTAACTTGGAACCACTTAAAATCCAGGTCATTAGACTTAGAATTCTAGATTCCCACATAAAGTTCTTGGCAGTTTACTTTCATTTGTCTACCAGAAGGTTGTCAAAAAATATGGAGAGCTGTCCGAAAGATGGGATAAGGAATAAGATGGCAGTGTGAGATGTCTATTGAGGACATAATTATTTTAGCTTAACCAGTTAAATGTGTTGGCAGCTACATGGCCCATGTCAAAAGAACTGCATCAAGATGTCCTGTTTGGGTAATTATTGCTATGAAAATGCAAGTTGGCAGCTGGTATCTTGTCTGAGGGAAAATCCAGTGTAGCTCAAGTGTTCCAGTTGGTAAACCCCAAAGCATATAAATATGATTCTTGGATTCCCTAACTATGAGGACTTCATTTCATTTTATGCCATAAGCCAGATGCTGTAGTTATTTCTACCCTTGCTGCTTTTCTCTCTGGTGTTGCCTGACTCTCAAATAATTGTGGCACTATTTATACTCTTTCAGCTCATGCATTTCATATCTCCCATTTGTTTCTAGAGTGAATATTTCATGTGGATTTCCAGTATCACTTTTAGTGATTCATAATCACATTGTACAAGCCAGCATCCTTCATGCTTGGCTTCAGGTCCCAGTGTAATATTTTTAGAGTGCTCATTCGATTGGTTTTGGCTTTCCATAAAGCTAAAACATAACCCAACAACCCACAAACAAAAACAATAATAAATTGGTGGGTAGATGCTGTGATTTAACCATGTGTTTTGTTCTCACTGAGAAAATCTCCTGGGTAATTTTGAAAAACAAATTAAAAAGTAATGAATTTCTCAGTGATTAAGAATAGTTGTATATGCAACTATTCTTTTACCATGATATTTACGGCAAATTTAGACATTTGGTCTTAATTTTTAAAATCCAAATATCCTAGCATTATTTGTAATAGGAGCACTTAACTATAAATCTTTCTGTGACCACAGTATTTTAAACATGAGGTTCAATTTTAGCTCAAAGTTTTGTTGCAAACAATCGTGCCTGGCTAACCTTTAGTATTGCAGTTTTTAAATTGCAGAATTCTGGTTTAATATATCTATTTCCTTTTTGATTATTTCTGCTTTGGTGTTGTGCCCATTTTGTGGCATTTCTCTCACTTTCCACAGTGATCTCTCATTATTGTAGAAAATATGCCTGCAAACTTAAAAAGAAATTCCCTATTTAGGGTTATTCACTATTCATGATTCGTTTCTGTGAATTCTGCAATGATGTTCTGGTTTAATGCTGACTAGCAAATAACTTTCAGAATATTCTGATTCTATAGGAATTTCGCAAAGTGACTGACATTCCTTTTCTGTGATATTTTGACACCTGCAAAAGAATGCTAAGTCAATGATGCCAGCCTTTTTTTTCCAGAGACGTATTTAACACCCCAAATTGTGGTTTTGCTGAATTTGAATGCTTGACCAATAATTATTCCACATGATCAATTTCATGAAAATAGCTAAAGCCTAAACATGAGTGGATTTTTCTTTACTTGTAATGCTTTTTAAAAAACAAACAAAACCCCAAAAACAAAAAATCGAGAGTTTTACAACATTGAAAGGTGCCAAAGCCTAGTAGCAAGGATTCTGATTTTAAATCCAAAGCCCTAAATTTGAATTTTGTTTATGCCAACTACTAGCTCTCTGAACTGAGCCTAAGTTTCCGTTTCTGTCAAGGGGGACTCCATGACTGACTTGGCTTTTGTGAAGGTCAACTATTAGATCTTATTGTGCTTGAATAGTGCCGACCCTGAACTTAGAGCATAAAGGAAAGTGGTTCTCCCCAGTAATGCTGACAGGTCCCTGGGAGCAGATATTATATATCTTCTGGTGCCCCATATGTAAGACAGCAAGATGCTTCCTGGATTTAACTGGGCAATTTCATGAAGGAGGAGGTATCATGAGTAATGGTTTCCTGAGACTGTTCTGCCACCCATTTTGAATGTGCTAATTTATTACTAAGGCTCCCTCTACTGCTCTTTGTGAAAGAACATTGAATTGATTGGCTAGAATTCCTGAGACTGTTTCTTATACTGAAATTACTGGAAGCCAAAGGAGGCTTCTTTTGAAATCTCTGACTAGGCTACTTCTCTGCCACAGAAGTGGAAAACCATTTCAAATAAAATGCATCAGAGTGAACCTTCTAGATTTTTACTTCTGGCAGGGAATATCAGTGCCCAAATGTGGCAGTTCTTTATCCTTGTTTATAAACACCGAAGCCTGGTCCCCCTTGCTGAATTAAAGAATGTGACCCACCTGCTGGCTTTCCACCTCAGCTGTATCCTCCCTGAGGGCAGGGAAGGAGTTCACCTCTGACCCAAAGTGATTTCCCTTGTTAGCTCTCAGGAGAGTGATTGAATTACAAATCAAATTTTCTTTGTTAAACTCAGACTCTTACTTGATCTTGCCTATTGCAAGGTTACAGTTTGGCTCTCTGGTGGGTGTAAATCAAATCCATTTGACCTCTTGTGGGAAGATAGCAAAGATTCACTAAGTTCTTTATCCTTTCGATTGCTGTTTGTGTTGAAATCTGGCCCTACTTCAACTTTTTTTCGGTCTGATCAGCATGTCAGTTTTCATTTTTTAAAAAATGATCCCCCCTATTTTTTTAAGATTTATTTATTTTAAGGGCAGATTTACAGAGAAAGTTCTTCCATTTGCTGGTTCGCTCCTCAGACGGCCACAACAGCAGGCACTGAGCCAACCCAAAGTCAGGAGCTTCTTCCAAGTGGGTGCAGGGTTCCAAGACTTGGACCATTCTCCACTGCTTTTCTCAGGCCATAAGCAGCAAATTGGACTGGAAGTGGAATAGCCAGGACAAAAGAGGGCACCCATAAAGAATGCCGGTGCTTGCAGACAGAGGATTAGCCATTTGAGGCATGGTGCCAGCCCCATATGATTCCTTATTTTAACAGCTGTCCACAGATTCTGTCGACAGGTTAATTGCCTGGAAGATGGTATATCCAAGAGAGAGAACAGATAGAACATGAGAAGTTTCCACATCAACTGGATTACAACTTGTCTCTACCTGTAACTCTGGACTTAGGCTGAGTTCCTTCCTCCAGCAGAGGAGCTTTCCAAAGTGCTGGGATGCAGAATTGGAGACCAGTTACTCCATTTGTAGCTGGTTAAGGACTAACCCCTCATGTCCAGCGTTCATTCATTCAAGAAATGTTAACTGAATAGTGACAATGTTTCAGGCATCATGAAGAGTACTTTCTGTCACTTTCTAGACTCCTGTACTGCCTTTATAGTACTGCAAAATCCTCATCTTTCTCCCAGTTTCACCCTGAAGTAATATCTTATTTAGTGAGGCCAATACTCAAAATTATTCTTTTGGTTCTAGGTTATGTGCAAGAAGTGCTGTCATATTTCCAAGTTTTCTAGGACAAAGGCAGATAGTAGAAGAAATAGGTAACGGGTTTGGCCTCAGCACTGGACTGCCTGCAAGGGAGTGGGCAGGGAAGGCCTGGCTGCAGTCACATGTGGCTACAGAGAATGTTCTCACATCAGGCCAAGACTTTGCCAGTCGCTTACTCTGAGGTTTGCAACTGTGAATAACTTCATGCCCAGTGTCCACAGAAAAGGGAAAGTAGGATGCTGTTCTGCGCCCCGAGGGAATCTGCTTTGCTTGCTTCTTGATTCCTGTCCATACTCCACACCCCATTCTGTTCAAACAGCATGCTAATTTCTTGCCTGTACACCTCTTCTCACATCTTATTTTTTCTCATCCTAGTTTTTGCTATAAGTATGGCCACTCCCCTGTTTGCTCTGATCATCGCTGGAACCTTGAACCCTTGAGGAAAATAGGTAGACCTTCATGGTAATAAGAATGTACTTCCTTCATAATGCCAACACGTGCTATCAGAGTCCACACAGGTACTCCCAAATATTTCTGAGGATCAGTGCAAAAGCACCCTCCTGTGCACTCAAAACCTCAGGTGAAAACAGGCTGTCTAAAGCTCTCGTTAGCCAAGCCAAGAAGAATGCAGCCTCTCCTTCTGTCTGGAGGGGTTTTATGCTAACTAGCCCCTGCCACAAGCCTTTGTTGCCCCACAGATAGAAAGGCTCTCACAGTTCCAGGCAGCCCGGCAGCAGCATGTGGCAGAGGGGAGACAGCTGCTGACCTCATTGGTAACCCGTGTGACAGCCTGACAGCAGACCTGCTGGACTGTGCACACTGTCACCTGAGATGTCACCAACACGTCTGAGGCTCAAAAATCTTTTTTTTTTTTTTTTACATAAAATAAGGAGAATGGACTCTGGTCCTCTCATATTTTTTTTTAGCATAATCTTTTCCCCCCCACCTAAGCAACTCCTACAGAGAATTCCAGTGGGATAAAGGACCAAAGTGGAAGAAGATGGGTGATGAAGATGAGTTGGAGCATTATCTTGCCCATTAAAAAGCCTCTAATTAGCCCGCTGGAGTTCCATTTGACAAACACAAAAACTTTAGGTGATGTCATCTCTAAAGTATCCTGATTTTAAACTCCATAGGGTCAGACACAGTGCCTACATCATTCCTGAATCCCCATGTACAGTCCTGGTACTTAAGCAATATTAAAATGCTCCCATACAAACAAACAAACAAAAAAGCCAAATACATAGATGTACACTTTATGAATGGGAGATTCCTCAGTTATCATCACAGTTGTCTCCTCTATGTAAGATTATAGCTCCATGGGTTGTTAGAGTTGAGTCTTAGCCATTAACATCCCTTTCTGACCACCTATGCCATGCCTTCCCCCCAGCTCTTCTCTGCACACACATAAAAGCTCAGCCTCATCTTCTCTGGGATTGCATCTGAAACATGAAATGTAAATGTCTCCCAAATGGGAAGACAGCTTGTTTATACAGGAATAATTGCTTCAGCACAAGGTCCTCCTTTACAGCAAAATGGGAAGAAAATGCTGAGTTGGCTGATCCCTCCCTCTTTGCATTAGGAAGGAATTCAAAAACTATTTCAGGCCTTCCTTTGGCCCTGTGTAAAAGCAAACCTTTGCCTTCAAAATTTAGGGCTCAGTAATGAGAAAGTAAAAGTTGGAGTTTGATTTGCATGTTCTCTGACCTCCCAAAATAAGGCCAGAGGATTTGGAAATGTATTCCATCTACCACTACAACCTCCCACTTCCTTTGCCCATCAGAGATGAGTGGGTATTAATGTGCCAGCTTTTGTCCTGCTGTACAAAGTGGAAATATTTTGTGTTGTCCCTCTCATTTCCTTCCCCAAAGAGGGTGTGAGGCTGGATGTGGATGCTGCTAGCAAGGGGAAGGCTGCAAGCTTTACCCATATCCTGGGGCAAGCCATCAGGTGGAGGATTCACTGAGAAGCCTGCCACCTGTTCGACTTCATCACTGTTTATCTTTATGTCTACTTTGAAAAACATTCTTTAATCACCTAATACTATTTTTATTGGCCTGTCAGAATGTGGGGGTGGAAGGAGGGGAATTCTCTTCATGTCTTGTGCAGCATTATTTTGATAACTATTGGGACAAGTCTATACCTTCCTCCTTCAAAAAATAAGATACAAAACCAATTACAGTTAAGCAATCACTGAAACACATCTCATTAGTTTTAACTTACTCTTGTCAAACCATGATGGCAACTTCCACAGTGAAGATCCTGTTTGGTGTTGCTGCAGGAGATAAGGACCATCACAGCGGCCTCTGCTTCTCAGGCAATTGCCTAAGAAAGCACCTTCACAGTCCAGAGCTTTCTCTCCCTTTGGGTTGGGGTACATTTTTGTCAATCTGACAAGATCTGTCACATATTATCAGACAATTGATCACTGGTTTCTTGCAAGTCTTAATCCATCGTTTGATCACACATCAAGAAAAATGGCTTTTTGTATCTTCTGCCTCAGCCGAGAGAAACAGGAGAAAAGGAGGACTTGGGCTTTTGGCTCCAGCTCATTACTTTTTTGCAAATGATAGATGGGTTCACTAGGCAATTTAACATTAAAATGATCTTTTCCCCCTTCACAGATAAGCAAATAGAAAGAGCTCTACAGCACAAGCCGAGTGGAAAGGGAGTCTGCCTGCTGTTCTGTCTGCATCTCTGTAATAAGTGCCCTGGGTGGATAGAGGCATGTGGGGTTGGTAAATATGTATTTACTTAGTATGACTGCATCAACTCCTAAATAATAGGATTTAAAGTGGACACACACAGAGAGTCTGACTTGCACTCCCTAGGACGTAACTATAATCATTTTACACATTTCTTTGAGAACACTTATGTTATATATAAAATAATTTGAAATGACATCTGTTATTAAAAAAAGACAGAAAAACAAAACAAATCCATGAGTATTACATAATGACAGACTAAACAGAATTTTGAAAAAAGAAATCACATCTCCTACCATGAATCTAGTTATATTGCTCTCAAATGTGTAACATTATGTATATAGCAATATGAATTCTAACTTTCTCACAATTTTGTAAAATCTAATAGTAGAAAAATTAATACTACTTTTTAATAGTTGAATTGTAATTACTATTAAAAATAAAAAGTATTTGTGATATCAATAAAGAAGTAACTAAATGTCCAAACATTGAGAAATTCCTGTAAGATATTAACATATACAAAAACACAAAATGTTAATGATCTCTAAATAATATTTCCAAAACACAAAGGGTTGAAGAATTCTGATTTCAGAGGCACAGTAGTTAAGATGCTGCTAGGGAGACCAGCATCCCACATCAGCGTGCCTGAGCTTGCTACCTTGCTCCACTTATGACCCAGTTTCCTGTTGGTACACATAGTGGGAGACACCACTTGATGGGTCAAGGAATTGATTTTGTTCCACTTCTTTGACAAATCAAAATGGAATCCCAGGCTCCTGAACTGAGCCTGGCCCACCCATGGCTACTGAGGGAGTGACGTAGTAGATGTGAATCTCTCATTATTTCTCTCTCTCTCTCTCTCTCTCTTTCTCTCTCTCTCTCTCTCTCTCTGAGGTAACAGTACTTTCAAATACTAGCTGCAAAAGTCCATAATAAAGCAGCATGTTGTTGGCTGGCAGACTTTGTCAACAGGCTGACAGAAACTGTGAGGGCAAAAGTTGTGCCCCAATCCCTACAATCCCTACTATATAGTCCGTGTCAGGCATGAAAAGAGGGCTCCCAAAATATTTGCTCTGAGAGATTCAATCAAGATTTATGACTTGATTCAAAGTATTATAGCAAATCAATTTTCTGTTTTTGATCATGGTACTCAGGGAAAGCATCATCATTGAAGAAAAGTAAGGAAAAAAATCCATGGGAACTCTTCTCTCCTGCTTTCTACTTGAGTTTTAAATTATTCTAAAGTAAAAAAATTTGAAAAATAGCCATCTATAAAGCCATCCATAAAACAGGGATAATAATTGTGTCTAACACATAAATGTCTTCAGAGAATTATGAGAGTTAGTGCTTTGAGAAGTGTCAAGGGTAGCTCATAGTTGGTGCTCACGGAAGGGAACCACTTGTGCATTTTCCGTCTCCTTTCTCCAGGATTCCCCTCCACTGTCTGCTAAAGGTTTAGTATGGTGACTTACACTCAAAAATTGATTTTTTGAGCATTCGTTTTGAATTGTTTCTTTATAAATTTCTGGGAGTAATAAAAATGAAATAGGGTTAAATATTAAGCATATCATGAAAAAATGCCAGGGGTGAGCTTTGTGGCACAAAGAGTTAAGCTGTTGCCTGGACTGCCTGTATTCCTTGTCAGAGTGCCTGGTTGAAGTTTCAACTATTCCTTGTTTCCAATCTGTCTTCCTATTAATGCGTGGGAGGCTGCATTAGTTTTCTGTCTCTCATCAGTGGCCCAGATTTAGTTTCTTGCTCTTGGTTTCAGCCTGGCTGTGCAGCCATTTGGGTAAGTGAAATAATGGATGAGAGGTCTCTGCCTCTGAGTCTCTCTCCCTCTCTCACCCTTTGTCATTCCACTTTTCAAGTAAGTACATCTTAAAAAAAAATAGAAGGAACACCATAAAGAGTCACCCAAGTTTCTGAATCTGCAAAACCTATCACTGTTGGTGTGTGAAGACTGGGCCAAATGCTAGGGAGCAACATTCTGATGGGACATAGCCACAGCCTGAGAACTCTTTGGGCAAATTTTTTCTTGTGACTTACAAGACTGTGACATTGGAGACAGGGCAGGGGACTGGGAGTCTAGCTGGATATCACCCTGTTGGGACAGATTGGCACAGAAATATGACTGAACATTTCCTTTTTCTTTGTATAAATAACAAACAAAAGCTGAACATTGACACTTGGCTGACCCTGCCTCCTGAGTGCTAAATGTGGTGTTTACAGCCATAAAACACCCTGAGTAAGGCACATTGATAAAGTGTAGTTATAATTTCAAAAGTGTTTTTCAAATCTTCTAGGGGATAAGTATTATCTGTGGAACTAATGGCATCCGAATTCTAGCCAAATGGTGTTCAATCTACCCCACCCTTTATAATCAAAGATACAAAGTACTAAAAACTTTTTTCCTGGGTACTCGCTCATCCTTTCCAGAGATGCAGATTAAAAATCATCCTTTAGTAATGTTTGATAAGGTTGTATGATCTCCTATCCAAAAAGCATTGAAAATAAGCAACGAGTTACGGCTAAAACCAATGTGAGTGAGCAGCAGATTCAAATTAGACGAGATAAAATTAAATTTTCATGTATCATAAATGAAATATCCATTAGGGACTCCTCAGGTGACCTTCAGGTTCGGCAAATTCTGCAGTAAGACTTCCAACCTGAATGAAATGGGTGCAGGGACTGGTGACATGCATTTCGGATACTGTGGTGGATAAGACCAAGCTAGCCATAGTTAAACAAATAGCACTAGTTTTGGAGAAATGCTATTGACAGTAAAATTCTAATTTTACTCCAGCTCCCAGAGCAGATGTACCTCTGAGTCCATAGACTGCAATACTTAACTGCAGCTACTCAGCTGTGACCTTCAGCCCCAGGCTCACTGCAATAAAATTTTCATGCAACCATATGGAAGAATATTTTAATAGAGATTTACTGTCAGTAACTGTCCCAAAGGAGCAAATAAGGAAGCTGTAACATATTGCGTACAGTAAATCAAGGGGACTTCAATGGAAAAACGAAACCTCCCGGAGGCAAGCATCTTTAAAATTACAGGCAACACTTTGTACAAATATGTGTACAAAGGACTAGATTTGCACTCAGTTAAGTAGCTCAAAATGGTTTCGATTGCAGATATATTTATTTAGAATTTATTTATTGGATTTTATAAGTGGCAAGCACTTACCTGTCAGGGCTGAATGCGTATGTATCCCCCTTCCCTGGGGCAAAACAGAAGTGAGGGAGGATGACTTGCACTGAAAATCTTGCCCAACCAGGGAATGTGGCAGGCAACATAAATTGCACCTTCTCCATAGCCAGGTTTACTTCAATTTAGGGTGAGGTATTAACACCAAAGACGAAAATATTGCCCTAGCCAGTATATAAACAGCACCGGATGAGTCAGTTGGATAGTCAAAAATTCAGCTGAAGCAATAATTAGGGAGACACGTTGATTAAAATCCCCAGTGGGGTAGGATATATTCACACTCTTCACATGCATTCTTGATTATGTTTTACCCAACATTCTTACATGTAAACTGTCTCCTTTAGATTGTGAATCTATAAGAATGGCAGTTTTGTCTAAATGGGTCTTGGGCTAGTTGGACTCAGTAAATCAGATCTCATTCTTGTGTTCTTCTGACACTGTGTTTATTTGGCGATATGAGTCCATGGCATAGGATCATGGATGTGCTGAGAAGTAATGTGCCACTTGCAACACGGCTGTGTACTTGACTTCACTGTTATCACCCCTGCACCAGCCCTTGCTCAAATGGAGCTCTTTATGTTACGAACATTGCAGCTTTAGATACTTGTCTCCTCAGGGCAACGAAGCAGCTATCTGTCCCTCCTATATTCAACTAATGGAAACTCTAATGTCTGGGGCAGTAATTCAGAGATGAATAGACTGATGTTGATCTCAAACCTAAAAAACTCTAGTGTAGGAGACAGGACACAAATGACTCATTCCTGGTACATAATAAAGGAAGATGTCTTGGCATCAAAGCAAAAATCTAGATACCCAAGTGACCATGAATAAGGGACTGGCTGATAAATCGTTATACTTTGCTCAATGCCTGTGGGTTGTGGCATTCAACAAGGAGTGGCAACTGTAGGAGAATGGTCATTTCTGCCAAATGCATCTTAGTATTCCATTCTTCCATGGAAGTGATCCTGGTTTTGGCAAAACAGTAAAACAGGCAACATATATGCATGTACAAGTTCAAAACAAGTTAGCTGGCACACTGAAAGGCAACTATTTTGACTAATCAGTTTGCCTGGTAGTTGAAATGGGACAGGAAAAAAAAAAAAGGCTTGAGAGATATTAGTTCATGTGATCAGATGAATAGATAAATTGTATTACAAGGCCAATAACAGGGCCACCAAGTCTCCCTTTATTTAGCGTACTTTTTTCACAGTTGAATATCTGTATTTCCCGAACCCTTCAGATGAATTGAAAACAGAAATTCCATTTGAAAAACGTTAGTTGGGGGACAAAACTACCTGTAGGTCTGATTTGTTCCTTTGAAAGAAAGGCTGATGGCATGTCTCCAGAGTACTTACATTATTTTGCTATTACTATTCCTAGAGTCATTATGTTTGTCTTTTTAAGGAATAGAGTGGGCAAGTAAAGACCATTTGTCTGTATTTAATTTTGTGAATTCACCAAGAAGGGTGAGTCATGTCTTATTTTATTGATCCCATCTCTAGAACAATTGATGTCAGAACACTTACTCATTAGAGACTGAAGACCCCCTACACCAGACCCCCCAGTTCCTGTAAGACTCAATGACTTTGACTCACTCTTCAAACCTGTCCTCCATAGGTTCTGTATTCAGCATCTTCATGCCCTTGGATAACATGACTCCAGAATAACATCATTGTCTTCTTTTATACCTCCCCAAACTTGTTCACCTTTAAGACTCAGTTTAAAAATAATAATAATAAAAAGACTCAGTTTAGAATATCCAAGCATCCAAACAATCGTTAGAACCATTCACAGAGTGATAAATGCCAAGACATTTTTATGGAGTAGCTAATGTGTTCTGAGAACATTGGTTAATAAATATCCATGATAATTAATTGGTTGATTTTTTTGACCTCTTCTTCTTCACCACTTGGAGTTGAGCTTTAGATGTAAACTTCCCTTAGAGAACAGTGAATATTGAGTGCTGAAGAAACTTTTATTCTTATCTGTCTCACTAGAAATGTACTAAAAGGCAATAAGTACTTAGTGAAGTTTTCCAATTATGGGAATAATATCAAAAGCTACAAATAATGTGAACAAAATGCAATGCACCCAATCAAAAGCATCTCTCCAATGAAAAGAAATACACAACTGAAATGAAACATCATAATTTGTAGTTAGAAAACTAATTCGCAAGGTAGACAGTAAGCTCCTTAGATGGGAGTTATCAATAGAGATTAACTCAAGAATTTAGGAGAAAGGATTTCTATTTTTAAAAAAAGGAGAGATTCAATTCAGAAATTCTATGATCTCTTCCATGGCTTCATTTTTATTAGTTTAGTTTTACTTGAACATATTAATAATTATCTTAGTAGTATTAGGAGACCATTATATATTTTTTAAATTATGTTTATATTATAATTATATATATTAGGAATCCCAGCATTGGGAGATGAATTTAAAAGAAATCTGAAAATAACTGCTCATTCATTGATTGATGTGTTAAAATTAAACTGATGGATTTTCAAAAAGGTTTGAGTATGTGGACACAGTCACAAAGCACTTTGAAAATCAATCTTGTTCTTAGAACATGTATCTACAATTTAATTAACCTGTGTGCTTAAATGGAATGACTCCTGTGCACATTTTAATAAACAAATACTTACATACCCATCAGTCTTGTCAGTTTCCCTGTCTGATTTTGTTAACCTTTGGTCCTTAAAGAGAAGTGGTGGGAGTGCCAGGGAACTAGATCCTGCAATGAATGGTTCCCTGACAAGGACAGAGACAAGGTTATATCTTCATAGGGTCACACTTTTGGACAATCAGAACTGATATTTAATTAATAGGTCCCAGTACATGTTAACTACAACCTGACTGGTGTCTGTTTTCATCGTTTGCTATCTTGAATGACACCATTGGAGATAAGCCAGAATTTTTGAACACCAGATTACTGGGTTAAATAAAACAAAATCTGATTATTATAATTTAGTTTATGTTCTTATGTAATGTTTTGATACATGCCCAGAGAAGCCATGACATTCTGTCTTGTCATCATTTGGAATCTCAATGTCGTCTGTGTCGGATGAGGATTTTGAGGTGTAGGTAGGAAATGTACTCGAATGACAGCTGTTCAGACTTGCACACATTCTATGCATAATATGCTTGTAAGATTTGGTGAAACCTCAATGATATTTAACAATTTAGAAAAGTTTATAGAATCATTAAAAATTAATTTACTTATGCTTCTTTCAAGTTCACACAGTAAGGTATTTTCTAAACCATGAATTTTTTTCTAAGCAGTCGTGTTTGTTGCTAATAGATAAACGAGTGCTTTGAAAGTGCTTGGGTGAAGTTTATTCACTTGTGTTCAATGTTTCTTTTGGAATTATTTTTGCTCTTCTAATTAGGAAGCTTTTTCCCTTAGGGAGTAAGAGGAAAATACACACCCACATATATACACATATGTGACATACATATATATATGTTATATATATATAATTTTTTAAAAGATTTTGTTGTTATTGGAAAGCCGGATATACAGAGAGGAGGAGAGACAGAGAGGAAGATCTTCCATCCGATGTTTTTACTCCCCAAGTGAGCCGCAACGGACCGGTACGCGCCGATCCGATGCCGGGAACCAGGAAACTCTTCCGGGTCTCCCACGTGGGTGCAGGGTCCCAAGGCTTTGGGCCATCCTCAACTGCTTTCCCAGGCCACAAGCAGGGAGCTGGATGGGAAGTGGAGCTGCCGGGATTAGAACCAGCACCCATATGGGATCCTGGCGCGTTCAAGGCAAGGACTTTAGCCACTAGGCCACGCCGCCGGGCCGTATATATATATAATTTTAAGATTAGCAATGTCTGAATCAGTGCCTTGATAATGTTAGGAAATAGCACATTTATTTTAGAGTAAAAAGTAGAGATAAATTATGATTAAATTAAATATGTTTTGAAAAGAAGTGTCTGAATCATTTATGACTCACAGTTCAGGGAGATTTTTATGAGTGCTAGATGTCTTCCCCATTTTCTTTTAGATGGGTTTATATTAAATGCCTCAAGATGCATTGGAGATGCTTCTAAATGCCTCAAGATGCAAACTGGGTGAGATGGCTGAGGTGGAACCACAGTTGGGTTTGTTTGGACACTTGAAAAGCAATAACATGGGTTAAACCACTGCCTGCAATGCTGGCCTCCCATCTGAGTGCTGAGCTGCACTGCACTGCACTGCCTCTGATCTACCTCCCAGCTGATGCTCCTGGGTGGCATCATGGATGGCCCAAGTGCTTGGGCACCTGCCACTGACAAGGGACATCCAGATAGGGCACGAGGCTCTAAGCTTCAGCCTTGCCCAACCCTCATCATTATAGCCATTCAGGGAATGAACCAGAGGACAGAGTATTTCTATGTCTCTCCTTTCTGTAAGTCTTGCTTTTAAGTTAAAATAAAAAGAGAAAGAGTCGGTAACATGAAAAGATGTGCCTGCCTGTTAAAATGGTCCTTGGTAAAGGTGCCTCTAATCTTGTCCATGAAAAAACTGTCCTGTTTGAGGTAAGATTTGGATAGAGGACAGTAACGGTATTGCTGTTACTATTACTCTTAAACTTATTTTTACATGAAATGTGAGTTAAAATTACTCATGCAAAACCCCTTTGTGCAGAGGCAGTACTTGGAAGCATGGGAGGAAGTGTTAAGACCCTAGCATCTGACATCAGAGTGTTTGGGATTGACAGATAACTCTGACTTCTGGCTCCAGCTTCCTGCTGATATAGACCTTGGGAGACAGAGGTAAGGGCTCAAGTAATTGGGTTCCTGCCACCCACATGGGAACCCTGGATTTATTCCAGGCTCCCAACTTCTAATGGACTGTTACAGCCTTATGCGGGGTGAGCTAGCAGGTGAGATCTTTCTCTCTCTCTTCTCTCTCCTTTTTTTCTCTTTCTCACTTTCTACCTCTGAAATAAATACTGAAACATGCACAAACATGTTTGACCTGTAGCATTGCTTTAGTTTCGCTCCTTATTCTCAAAATGGGCTGCTGGAATCTTGTTCAGGATTGATGAATTGCTCTAGAGGCTGGAAGAAAGTGTTGAGATAAACTGACTAGATCATGATGAAGTATCAGATGACCTATCAGATTTTAGAGTGAAATTGAACTTCAGTAGACCTCACCCACTTTCTCCACCTCCACTATTTTACAACTTGCATTCCCAGAATGTGAGTATCAAGATTTCATTTGCCTTGGAGCCCTTCCAGAAATTAACAGCATTAAGAAGAATCATTCTATTAAATCAGGATGGTGTCCAATAAAAGCAATGAATGATTGGAAAATGGACTGCTTTAATGCTGTTCAGTAAAACCATCATGAATGTTCTTAATTATACAATTTAATCCTTTCTGTGTAATTGGCTCATTTAGGTTTTTTTCTCTCATGATATAGAACAATCTGAATTGGGGGTCAAAGCCTTTTACTATTCTTACATTTGACTAGTATTTGAAGATGATGAGGCAAAATACTTAAGAGCATGGGATGATTTGGACTCCCCTAGACAACCAAAGAGCCTATGAGCCAATAGGAACAGCAATAATGGAGAAATAATAGTCCCCTGCAGGGGCATCTAAGCGCTGTTCTCAAGAACAGAGCACTCCATTTTTAACAGCTTTAATCCTCTGGTCTTGAAAAGCTTTCACAATCACGTTTTCAAAATATAATCAGAATTTAGGAGGTACAAAAAGGTGCAAGTGAGAATTTCCCTCTGTTCTGGCAGCCGAAGCAACCAGCATAATCATGTGTGTGTGTGTCATGCTTTCAAAGATATTTTATGCATATTCAAGCAAATGCATGTATTCCTTCACTTGTCTTTTTCCTATCTGCCTGAATGGCTACATTTTCTTCTAGGATTCTGTATTTGAGTGGTTCATTATAGTACTATACTGGGAATATATATGGTAGAAAAATAAACAAGTTCTGTTCAAGACATTTCTATATTGGGAACAGACAAGAAATGATGAACAAGATAGCTTAATATGAGTCTTTGATACTGACTGGCAGAGAAGGAGGTGTTGCTTGACTGAACCTGTAGCGGGGGGAGGGTGGATACACGAAGGTTCACCAAAGAAAAAGAATGTACCTCTACCCTTAACATCCATCTGGCTAAACCTTTAGTGAAACTCAGTAATTGACTGTACAGAGCACAAAACACCTTTGTACAGACATGCGAGTTAAAGCACATTTCACAAACAGGCTAATACTTCACTTTAACTGATGGCTAAAAAATTCCAGTGTAAGCTCGCCACTAACTGACAATGCATGAAGTCAGTCTGTAGCACACCCTATAGATAGAAGTCCAGAGAATGCCGCTCCCCGTTTTCATACTTCACAGTACATCTACTGAAAGGTTGAGACTGTATAGCTGTTTTTCATCTGTATTTGCTTTTCTGATGGTTTAATTTAGTCATCCTACAAAATCAACAGTTTTTTTAAATAGATATTTAGTGAGATTCTACGAAATTCAGAACACCAATTTGTGAGGGTAAACGCCGTTCTTCAGGGCGAAGAGCGAGCGCAGGTAGCCCTGGAGCGGAGGGATGGCCTTGATCTTTGGCAGAATCTGCGAATCCACGGCTTTCTGATCGGCCTTACGCTGCTCTGTGATTTCGTATTTCTCCTTCTCTGTGTCAAAGATCTCACCCTCTTGATGCTGCGGCTTCTGCAGCTGCTGCTTCTTGAGGTAGGCGTCAGTGAGGTGCTTCGGGAGCTTCACCCCACTGATGTCGATCTTCGTGGAGGTGGCTATCACAAATTTCTGGTGTATTCTACGCAGAGGGATCCGATTGAGGGAAAGAAGTCCAGTCCCTAGCAGTAAACCACTGGCCAGCTGCTTCAGGAACACCACTCTCCTGCCTCGGTGGCCCCAGGTGAGGATGGTGAGGACTGTCCCAGGGGTGATGGTTGCCCGCAGCTTCCTCACGTGCTGGCTGAAGGACTTCTTGCTGTGACTGAGCAGCTTCCCGCGCATGTCCTCAGTGGGATAATATCTAGGCATCTTGCGGAGCTTCACCACCCACGTGCCGCCGTTCTTGTCGCTGCCCACGGGCTTGGTGAGGGTGGCCTGAGGCTTCTCCTTCTACTCCATCCTGGACCTGGGGCCGCGCACTTCCTCTTGTACAGGGCTTTCCTGGAGTACATGGCCGAGCAGGAGTAGCAGCCTATGCCCCTCACCAGGACGGGGTTCCAGCTGCAATGGGGGACCCTCTTCTTGGCGTTCTTCTTGCCCTTGATGGGTTGTTTCTTCTTCCCTGGGTCGCTGGCATTGTCCGCCTGCTTGGCTGGGAGGGGCTTGTTCTTCCTGTCCGGCTTGGGGGCTGGGGCTGTTTCACAAGCTGGGAAAGAGTAAAAATCAGCAGTTTTATAGAGCAGGTTAGATGGTTCTCTTCATATGGTCAGTGTGTCAAGAAAATTGTAACTACAAGAAGAGGAAAGATTGTTAAACCTATAATTGTAAAAGATACTATCATGATAGTAAGAAGAGCAGAGCCTCACAAACAATAGCCCTTGTATCTGAACAAAAAGTAAAATTTTTATGCACATTTAGGTATTTTCAGAAATCCTCTCATCATCAAATATCTTGGATACTAACAGTAACTAGTTATTAGATTAGCTTTTGCAATTTTCTTTGAAAAGTATGGTAAAATGTGGGAGTGTTTCAAAGAAGTTACTTACTATATTTTCCAACAGAAATATTAAATCATTAAAACAATTTCCAGTCATCTGAAAAAAATCGGTTGCTTTAGATGAGATATTTTTTGTTGCAACTAAAAATGACCAAAAAAATATCAATTACAGTTTATATTTAGAGCAGATAGTGAGAATCTGTTAAAAGTAACATTATTTGATGGCATAGAAATCAGTTTAGATTTCTGTCACAATTATATCCTCACCATGATCCTCAGTCATCATCAGATTGCAAAATAGAGGCAAAAGGAAGACATTACTGGGCTTAAAGAGGCTCCACCGCTCCCATCATATGACATGTTCAGAAAGTGGCTTATTCTTGGCTCTCCTCATAGCAACTTTATAGCTAAGGGTTTTCAAAGTAGAGAAATGAAAGAAAGAAGCTTCTAGATCTCTGACCCTGGAAACCAATGATTGTTGTGTTCCAGTTGTTTGAACTTCAGATAAATGGGGTTTCCCACTTTTGATTCATTTCCCCTCAACTAATGCTGACTTTGCACTGATTCCAAATGCCGTTGCTGTCACACCATCATTAGACTCCATCTTGCAGATGAGTCCTTCCAGGAAAAAAAAAAGGCAAGTGAACTTTTATTTTATATCACTGTTACATGTGTTACTAGATCCCACCCTCAAAAATCACAATGGAAAGAGTCTACACGAACAGTTATGTAGACTGAGTATCAGTACAGATGTGGTGGATGCTCAGGTGGAGGAGGCCCTGCAGTCCCTGACACGTCTGAATCCTTCTTACACCGTATCAGAGGCTCTTCTAGGAGCTGGGCCAACAAGGTGAGCTCCTAGAGAACCTGAAGTCCCTGAAGATGTTAAACAATGTCTGCAGATTTCATCTAATGTCAGAAGAATTCTAACCCTTTGTCAAAGAGACACTGAACACAGGAAACCCAGGATTACTCACTTCCCTCTTTTCATGACAACTACTTTTCATGTGAAATAAATCATCTCTGTTGCAGTCTTCTTCCTCTGCTGGGGCCTGGGTATTACCTAGGGGATACTGGAGCTGATTGACTATTGCATATCTTCCCCTGGGTGATCGGGATTATTGGCCTCTAAGGACATGATTCTGCTTCCCCAGGGCAACAGTCGATTCTTCTTCCCACCACTTCTCCATTGAGCTGGCCCTCAACCAATTTCTAAATTAAACATTTGTTTGCCAAACATGCACAGCTGAAAGCAGCCTGGTATTGGCGTACTGCATCACTTGCAACCTGCTAGCTCCTTCTCCAATGAACAAGAGGGATAGGAGGCACTGAGGTTAGAGTTCAGGGAATAACTCACCCTCTCTCCCTCCTCTTTGGCTCCTTTCTTCCAAAATCTCTGGTTGACTCTCAATATGCATTACAAACTTGCTTACAGTTTGGAGAACAAAAAAAAATCACTCTCAAGTGAAAATTTTTATTTCCTTTTCCTGCTTCTAGACAGCCAGGGAAGTAAAATAACAGTGTGCAGCCCAAGGCCCAGTGAAGGATTGGGGTTCAGGACCACAGACACACCATGCTAGGATCTAAGCCCAAAAGACTTGCTGCAGAGGATTTTTTCAGTGTCTCTCCACTTACAGAAGGCTCATTTGTGCCAGCAGCCAACAGTTTGCATTTTCTTAGAGCTTGCGGTATCCATTCTGATTTTCTCTTCTGGCTTCAGGTTCTGCCTCTTCACTAGATTTTTGGGTTTGGTTTTGGTTTTTTGGTTTTTTTGTTTGTTTGTTTGTTTTGAGGTTCCACGTTGTCCATGTGTACTTTGTGTATATGACTGGTTTTGATGGGGGAATCTGCAAAAAAGTTAAGAGAAAGATACAGACTAGAATCTGGGCAGGAAGATGGGGGGGGGGGGGCGTTCCTCAATCAGTTCTTAATATTTTTGACACAAAGAAAAAACAAAGACTATCAAGTGACTTCTCCCAGGCAGAGAAAGGGGATCTCAACTCTGTAGTTCTGTCCGTATGGAAGACTGAATGCCTTAGTAGGGATGTGTCAGTCCTGTACAGTTCCCTGGCCAATCTTTCTGCAAAACCAGTCCTTTATGCTTTAGAGAGTTTCTTCATAAATCCACAGCCATTCTTAGCTAAATGGTTAAGAGAAGAGCTGAAATCTCTGGCCTCCTGGAGTCAGATGGTTGTACTGTAGCAGGCTAATCAAGCGAAGTGTTCTTCCAGAACACATACCATATACATACTTTTTCTCTGTAACTCAGATGCCCCACTTAGAACTTGATTGGAGCTCTGCTTCTTAATGTCTTCGTTCAATCTCACAGGTGCTCCATGAGAATCTAATGTTCTCTAGCAAGCTTATTCATAAGCCCAGGTATTCCCCACTTGGAAGGAATAAGTTGTCATTCCCAAACACATCCTGAGTTCTCTTGTCCCACAGCCTTTGCCTGCCACTTCCCGTTTGCTGAGAATGCTGTTCTGCAACCAGTCTTGTTCTGTAGTCAAATTCTGATCCATTGTCCAATGTAAATGTCATGTTCACTTTGCCACAAAGTCGACAACCCCTCCAGAAGGACATAGCATATTATTCACTGGTGTTGCCAAGGCTTTCATGTACTTGCGCCATCTCAGCTTGCTAAGCTGCAGCCAGATGTGCCTCATTACCTCTTTCTGTGAAGCAGGTGGCTTGCTGTCGGCAGCTTCCACAGTGGATACCCTCACCCTTGTATCTTCCACTTTTCCTAGTACAAAGCCTTTGTGGCTGCACATACTCCATACATAGGAGGTGGTGGTATTGATAATGATCACACAGGAATATGAGAAGTATACAAAAGAGAAATATAAAAAGAAAGGAAAATATGAAAAATACTATGACTTTAGGAAGACTCAAGGGACATGGCAAATGACCCTCCCAACAGAAAGAGAAAACTAGAAAATATGATGAGATTTTGAAAGAACATCAACCATATTGCTCTGCAGATTTCTGATGGGATTAGAGATTTTTTTTAAATTAGGAATCAGAGTCTACTCTGTAGATGTGAAGCACATACCCAGTTGTCTCTGATAACAAGTGCCCTGCAGACAGCAGCACGTGCCACCCCAGGATGTCAGTTGGTGGCAATCAGAGGCCGTAATAGTAAGAATCAAAGGATCAAACTTCAGCAGGTTTCTTATTGGAAAAATGTAAAGTGTGAGTTGAAGCATGGACAGGTACAAATATATTTATGTAAATGATTTAAAGGCTGGGATAAGCCAGAAATCTTCCAGACTTGGTCACACAGTATACCTATTTATGGAGCCACAAAAGGCACTGGGCTAGAAATTGTGGAGGAGTGTATCACCTCCCTGCCTTTCTTCACCCCCGCCCTCACCCCATGGAATGGGGCTATGCTTGCCAAATAATATTTCTTCTTCATCATCATTGTAAATCTGTGGTAAGAAGACTATATTTCAGACATTTGCAGAAGTGTCAGAAGAGAAAATATACCACCAACCAGTGGTCGATAAGATTACCCACCTGGGGAAATTAATGAAAATGTGCTTGAATGAAGGTGTTACATATGAAAAAAAAATCTATGAATTCAGTTTCATTCTTTGTAGGTTAATCTTATATTTTTACATCCTTCTATGAGCAGTTGGGCATGGGGTGAGTGTGTTCCACTGTCAAGGTTAAGTGGCTTCCGAGGTCTCTAATACAGGCCTTGGCAGTGGTGCACCACAGGGCAACCTGGTGAAAAAAAAAAACAGCTATTGCTATCTATCTTTTCACTGCACACAAGATTTCCTGCTTCACCTATAAGAGGCTAATTTGATATCTGACATATAGTTGTGCTCAATAAATACTGGCTGTGCATGACAATCAGAAACAGAAGTATAGCATTTAGGAGTGGGCAATTGGTGTAGTGGTTTAGACGTTGCTTAAGACACTTGAATCCCATATCAGAGTGCCTGGATTCAAGTACTAGATCCCAAATGCCCCTGGGGAGGCAGTAGATACTGGTTCAAGTGACTTGAGTCTCAGCCATTCGAGTGAGAGATCTGGATGCTGCTCAAGAGCCCCCCAAAAAACGTGTGTGGCATTTAATGTGGCCTTATACATTACCTTCACGGTAAGTCAGAAAAGAAACACAAGTGCAGCCGCCAATGTTTAATGATGCATGAAAATACTGCCACTAAAGTGCACTATTAAAAGCTGAAGCTTGTGTGCCAAAGAGACCTGACGGAATATGTAGATCCTTGGGCCAAGGCCGTGTCTTCTAACTTTGAAAGTGATGAGCGCCAAGCCCCCTTGCAGCACAAAGAAACCAGATAAACCCAGAGAGGTAGAGAAACGACAGAAATGGAAGTGACCGATGGGACAAGTAAAGCTCCTACCTGTATGTTCTCGCAAAGCCTCTTGCCATCTGTTACGGTCATGGCTTATATTTGAACCTTCTGTTTTGTTGACTCACTGAAACAAAACCCATAATTCTGAAAGCAAGTAAAAATCCATGCCAACCAAAGTAATCTGTATTAGTTGAAATTGCAACAAACAAATCTTGACTCCTTGAAAGAAATGCCAAAGCAACATAGTTGTTACTATTATTTCTCCACTTCAATGAACACGCTCTAGTAACCAGCGTGATATCTTTGGCTTAAAATGCTACAGCAGCAAACTTATCAGGATTATTCTAATGAGTGCCTTATAATAAGCTATTTAGAAACCACAGTACATTTGATATCCCCCCAGGAAGATAGCTTTATTCCTAAAAAGAAAAAAAGATGATGAAAACTCTGCATTGGGTTGCTTAATAAAAGGAGAATTTTTGGATTTTTTTTTAAAGATTTTTTCTTATTTGAAAGGCATGGTTACAAACAGAGAAGAGACAAAGGCAATAAAGGTAAGAGTTGGGCCAATTTGAAGCTAGGAAACAGGAGCTGCTTCTGGATCTCCCACATGATGCAGGGGCCCAAGCACGTGAGCCGCCTTCCAGTGCTTTCCCTGCCACATTAGCAGGAAGCTGTACCAGAAATTGAGTAGCCAGTACACCAACTGGCATCCATATGGGATGCTGGGGCTGCAGGTGAAGGCTTAACCTACTACACCAAGTAGCTAGGCCCAAAGGAGAGTTTTAAGGTCTGTTTCTTCATAGTTTTTATAAAATTGGTCATGCTTCTAGTCTTGCTGTATTATGATCCTACAGAGTGCCACTTATGAGTATTTCATGATACGATTTGAGTATAAGTGTGACATGAATTAACTAGGTAATATAAGAACATCTCTGAAACTTGTTCTGTTGTTTCGTTTGGACCCAGTCATCAGTCAGTGAGGGGCACAAATTCCTTTTCCTCAGTAACTGAAGAACAGTTGGTGAGATGAGGCGCAATCACACTTGTTCAGAGAGGCAGGACCAGAGAAGAAATACTGTGTTCTCAGTTCCTTTTCCAGATGTATTATACAAAGCAGGAATGCCCTCGTGTGCAGGAAGGCTAACTCTGTGTTGAGTCACTCAGGAAAGTTAGTGGATATGAAGTTGACAGCAGCTTGGGAAGAGCCAGCTGTTGCACCCAGAAAAGGAAGCGGAGACATGTAAATGGAAGAAATTCTGAGTGAAGGAGTGGACTGTGGTGGTGGGGTGAGTGTCTGAGATGGGCTCAGTTTCAGATGGAAGAGCAACCTAATGTTCTGGACTGGATGTTGAAGCACTTTGTAGGATGGTTTATAAAATATACATTAATTAGGGTAGATAGCAATCACCTGTTATGTCAGGCTAAGGAGTTAGCGTTTTATCCAAAGCCTACGCTATTATCTTTTGCTAAGGTATTTCCAGATTTCATTGGTTAATAGCAACAGAATGTTTAAAACTGTTTATTCAAAAAGTTGAATGTTGGCTGCTATTTCAAATATTTCTGCACCAGGCAAATGGAACATTTGAATCTGTGTAGGGAATACTTTCAAAAAGATTATGGAAAATGAAATTAAAAGATAAGCTTATTTTGGTGCAAAAATTCTTTGAAATCCAAGCATACAAGAGACCTTCTCAAAAATTTCTGGAAAATGTGTGTTACGAAAAAAAAGTGCATGGATTTCAAGTTTTCTTGAACCAAAATAAAGTAATTTTTAAATTCCATTTTCCCATGAACTTTTTGAAGTACCTTTGCATATTTTAGTCACTGTTTATATGAAGGACACATTAATTTAGTTATTATTTTCTTTGGTTGATTTTTTTTAATAGGGCTGGTGTGAGATGGAAAAAAATGTCTGAATATTTTGTGCCCAAAAAAATGTGTTTGGAGACTTGAAACAGATAAGTACATATGATATTGTTGTTCTTATTTTCTATTTTTACTCTCTATTATAGTTAAGTATTCATTAGGGAGTAAATCGCTAAAAGGCAAGTTATGATTGCAAGTAATTTTATGAGAGTCACTTTTTAGATTGGAGCACAGGTTAAAATACCCCCCATATACAGTGTCCTGTATGCACAGCTCACAAGTATTATTCAACTTTCTCCTCTCTTAATTCTACCATTCAGTCATCCCAATAGGGGTGTTGACTTTAAAAAAAAAAAGACATTTCTTTTACAATTTGAATTGAGCCAAATTGTTAGGACAAGATATATTAGAAAGAAACTGATGCACATCCGAGAACATACAATGTAAGTTATCCAAGTGCTTGAATTACATCATAGTTACCATTTAATGGAAAGTTCCTCATGTTTGTCTCATGCATAGGGAATCCAGATGCCCATGGCTTCCTAGGTAACTCTTGAAGGAGGTGCTCAAAGCTATAAATATGTCAGATAGTGGTCAGATTTAGCCTACCCTGGCTTTGCTGGCATTTGCTACCCAGAGCCGCTTCTTTTATGTACACAGATCTAAAGAATTTGACACTTGTTCTTTGCACAATTTTTATTTCAAAATTAGGACTATTTGTGTATTTTCTTTGGATGTCAGTTGAAGCTTAAAACAGAGGCAAGTTTGAAGTCCAGATGTACAAACCTGACCAGCATGTTCTTCTGTTTCACTTGCTTATTTGCTTCTCTCTCCCACTTCTCTACTTCCCTGCCTCTCACCTCTTCAATTTTTTAATATTTTCACGTTATTAATAATTCTTATTTGAAAAATAAAGAGATAAATAGATTGACATAATGTTCCTATACGTGGTTTGCCCCTCACATGCCCCCTACCGCTGATATTGAGCCAATCTGAAACTCAATCCAAGTCTCCCACGCAATGGCAGTTATGGAACAACCTAAGCCATCACCTGCTGCTGCCTCCCAGACTGCATATCTGCCCAAAACTGGCGCTGGACGTGGTGTAAGAGCTGGAAACCAGGCATTCCATATGAGCCACAGCTCCCAAGTGCCATCTTTACTGGTATTCTTAATACCCACCCTCACCTCTTGTTATTTCATTGTTTCTCTACTCCTAAATGAGTCAACTGTTAGCAGTCTGGTATATAGCTGCCAGAAGGGAAGCCTGCAACTCTTTCTGTGTCCATAGAAACCCTCACGTCTGACAGATTTTGCATTGCAAAGGTTGCCACTTGATGTTTTCTTGCATCCAGATTCCATGTAAGTCTGTGGGGATGATAAACCAATATATTACTTGGAACTAAAGAACTTTATTATTCCCATAAAATCCTTATCCCCTTAAATTCCTAAGCTGTATCTGGATGCATCCAACATGTGCATAAACCCCTCAAGTTTTACTGAGCTGTGTTTTCACATCTTCTGCCAATCTCTATTAATCTTTAGCCAATCTTTTATAGCCTCCAGGTCAACATGTATATTCCAATATTCTCTGGTTTACCAGCTGGCACAAACTCAAGGAGGATGAGATAACATTCAATAGCCACCTTTACAAGTTTCTTCTTCATTCTGTGATGCCAAAGGTTTTAAACTCAGACTTCAAATGTCTGATAAGGAAAACCTGTGGTCTTTACATGATTTCCAAATATGAAATCCTTACACTTGGAACTCTCTGCTTGTTACTGCTGTGTCTCTTCTTAAAGGCTGTAGTGGTTAGCACACAGCAGGCAATTTGAGAGGGTGTTTGCAAAAGGTTCCCCGTACCTGAAACCCCACATGCTGTGTAAGTGTCTAAGCTCCCCAGAAGAAAAGTGCATGCCTTTGGGGATCATTTCCTACCCATCTTGTACAATAGTCTCCTCTCCGCAAGTTTCTTTAATATATGGAATCAAATGTGAATGGACTCTTTCTTCCTCTGCAGTTGAATTCTTAATGCACGTTTTGGAAGGTGGAATATATGCTTTGTTGTAAGTTTGCACAAAAAGAAAAGTTTGAATCAAATTGCTTTGACTGAGTCCTCTATCATGACGGTCCAAAGATTTTATGAATTTGTATTTTACCTTTGTTTTTTTAAAAACAGAGAAAATGTATACACTGTGCTAATTGCTTTGTTTATAACATAAAATTTATTAAACCTTCCCAAAAAATCTAAGGCTGTGATCTTTCCACCATACAAGTGAGAAAGCAGAAGCTCTAGAAAGTTTGAGTTGTGCACTCTACTCACATTGTGTGGAAGAGAGTTCCATTCCTAAATATCTGATACACAAATAAATAAGTTAAAAAACAAAAGCATCTCTATGCAACTCCTTAATGCAGGATTTGCTTTTCCTATCTTAATTCATAATCTCTGAATGGCATGCTTTTCTCCTTTCGTTGTAGCCTCCTATGAGCATGGAAAGAACTTGGCATCAGAGACAGGAGCAACAAGGGTGCTTAGTAATGTTGATCTCCTCTGAATCCATCTATGAGGATTACCTCATTCCATTTCCCAAAGAATGGTCAGAAAGGTACTCTTGTTTTTCTTATTTCACAGGCAAGAAAACTTAGGTTTAATAAGCAGCTAACCTTCTCAGGGCCCTTAGTTCCCAAAAAGCAGAGATGCCAGAATTAAGAGACTTAACTGTGTGGCATGAGCATCCTGGGACAGACACAGCACAGTCTTGGCACACTGGTCATCCTAGGAAGGATGCTGTAGTGCGTACTCCAGCCTCTATGCCTAACCTTCACATGGTGCTGGTACATGTAGTTTCCAGTTCAGTTCAAAACCTAGGATAACAGTTAATTTGTGCAGCATAAAGATGGACAGATCAGAGTTGCAGAAATGCTTTGCGTGGAGGGTCTACAAGTCCCTTCTCTGCTGCTTTGCAACTGTTTTCCTTTCTGCTATGCCTATAATCACCTTCTTTTCAATGCCGCCCACCCACCCCCTACCTTGTAGCCAGTGACTGCAGACTGGTTGAATCTCTTACCTTGGGCCTGTGACTGCTGGAATAGTTGGAATACAAGACGTTCCACGGTGTCCTACATGAAGAAAATAAGCCAGGCTCTATAGGAATCATGTCTCTATAATATTTCTGGTAATTAGTTTATGAAGTCTCAGAAGAGAAGGATCCGATGTTTAAAGTCGAGGAGGCTCGACTTTGACACTTGCACTCCATGGTCAGATCATAGAAACTGCACTTTTCTTCATGGTTGGGGTTCTGAGATCAGCAGTTCAGTTGGAGGGCTCCTCAAAGAAGCTTCTTCCGAGGTGATCCCAGGGCTGATTCGTGCATGTGCATGTCAGTGCAGAGTCCAGAACAGCCCATTGCCCCAGTCAGCTTACGCATATGTTAACAGTTGCAATTGCTGGGTCAGTGCTGTTTCCAGCCCTGTTTTCTACAAAAACCAATGCTCTGTGTGTGTGTGTGTGTGTGTGTGTGTGTGTGTGTGTGTTTATTTGAAGGAGAACTACAAAACAGCGAGAGAGAGAAACATAAAGAGAGAGGTGAATGGGGTGGGGAGTGTCCACCATCATCTGCTGGTTCTCTTCCCAAACACCCACAACGGTCAGGGCTGGCCCAGACTGAAGTTCGGAGCCAGGAACTCCACTCAGGTCTCCCACGTGGGTGGCAGGGATCCATGTATCTGAGTCACCACTTGCTAACTACCCAGGTTCCCATTAGCAGGAAGCAGGTCAGAAACAAAAGTGAGACTCACACTAAGGCCTGCCCATATGGAATGTGAGCATCCCAAGTGACAGTCTGACCCATGGTACCACAGTACCTGTCTACCCTCACCTTGTACAAAGAGTCATCTTCAGATCTGACTTTTCCAGATCTGCATACACAGTAATACTGTAGGGAATATACCCACATCTATTAACTATTATATCTTCTTAAGACTGTAGCTCTCCCTCTTGGCTACCAATTAAAATTTCTTTAAAACAACCTTACTGGTATGTCTGATAAAATTTGTAATAAATTAATATTACTAGGTTGTAATTTCAAAATATATTTTAGCAATAGACTGTTATTGGTTTACGGCCATACCACCCTAAACATGCCCATCCTTGTCTGATCTCAGAAGGTGAGCAGGGTCTGGCCTGGTTAGTACTTGGATGGGAGGAAACAGACTATGAACATGTTTAAAACTCACTTCTATATTTACTACATTTATCACCTGTTAGATAACACTACAAATTTTCTGATGGGCTCAGTTGTTCTAAGTGCTAACAGCCAGTAGTTACCTAATATTGTATCCCTCCAGAGGCATATGTAATTTTTTTTAAGATTTATTTATTTTTATTGGAAAGTCAGATATACAGAGAGGAGGAGAGACAGAGAGAGGAAGATCTTCCATCCGATGGTTCACTGTTCAAGCGGTTGCAACAGCTGAAGCTGAGCCAATCCGAAGCCAGGAGCCAGGAGCTTCTTCCAGGTCACCCACGTGGGTGCAGGGTCCTAAAGCTTTGGGCCATCCTTGACTGCTTTCCCAGGCCACAAGCAGGAAGCTGGATGGGAAGCAGGACTGCCAGGATTAGAACCAGCGGCCTTATGGGAACCTGACATGTTCAAGGCAAGGACTTTAACCGCTACACTATTGTGCCAGGCCCGGCATATGTAATCTTAGCCAACATTTCTTAAGGATTTTCAGGAATAACTACAGAAATCGTTAGAATAGTAGGATCAAATTAGGGTATGGGTTGAGAGAACTTTTGAAAACAATGACAAGACTTCATTTCCATGTGCTTCTGCTGCTGCAGATACAGTGATATGAACTTAAACTGTTACCTAAAACAAGCAGCAAAAGGTGACTGCTGAAGTGGAAATATGGCTACTGCCTAACACTTAAGAACTCTTAAGAACACTTAAGAACTCCAGTTTTGCCCCTTAGAAACAATAGGTGCCAGGACCAATCTCTTTCAGAACCCCAGTCCCCACAGAAAGAAACAGATCTTTTCCAAGCAAAGTGCAACAATGTAACCTTGACTCCATTTCAGCTCCATGGCTTGTGATTTTGGTGGAACAATGCTACCTGATGGTGGAGAGCTCTGTGGGCAGTGTTAGTGCCTAGGTTGTAACTCATTGTGACTACACCCATGTGGGGTTTGGGCCAAGTGATTCCACCTTCAATTTGAGTTTAATCACACAAACAATTTCCCTTTTACTCAAGTACTTTCTGATGCACTCACGTCTACATGGAAATTTTTAAAGCCTTTCCCATGGGCAAGTTCTGGTCTGCCCTGCCTAGCCCTGAATTAAATTGATAATTAGCCAAACATAATGATGTAAAGTATTAATCCCTGAATCATAAGATTGAAAAACTCCTTGAGACGATCTGCATTGTCCTTGTGTATGCTTGTTTTACCTAATTCAAATAAGATGCTCATTACCGAAGGGGCACTCTCTTTAGCTTAACCCATAAGCACCCTTCCCAACTTCCACAGCAACACTCAAGTAACATGATCGCTACATTATCTTCTTGCATTTAGCTGATCACACCTAACTTCGCTGTGCATTGCACCTCTTAGGGCTGCCCAGCTCCTTATCCCCTGTGTTCTCACAGTTTTTGGATATTACTATTCTTACCTTGATATCTGACACATCTGCTCTTTGAGTTTATGAATGCTTTCCCTTTCTCACTTTTACCTCTTCCTATTCTTTTTTATCCCATGTAAAAAGGCACCTGGGATCTTTGCAGTCTGATCACTGTGCCTTAGGATCATTACCAGGGATGCAGTTAACACATCATTCTTGAAATTGGCCAGTGTGGGGTGCTCCTCCTTTTTTTCCTTTTAATTTGTTTTCTTTTATTGGAAAGGCAGATTTACAGAAATAAGGAGAGACAGGAAAGGAAGATCCTTTATTTGCTGACTGGTTCACTCCTGCAAATGGTCACAATTGCCTTAGATGAACCAATCTGAAGCCAAGAACCTCTCCTGGGCTTCCAGAATGGATACAGTGTCCCAAGACCTTGGGCCCCCCTCCATTGCCCTCCCAGACCACAAGCAGGGAGCTAGATGGGAAGTGGAACAGCTAGGACACAAACCGATGCCCACATGGGACCCTGGAACATTCGAGGTATAGGATTAACCTTTTGAGCCATTGTGTTGGACTCCTGAGTGCTCCTTCTTATAAATGGAAAGTTAATGTCACTAAAGGTTCTTTTAGTATTCTGCCTCTGAGAAAACCACCCATTGTGCCAAAACATGCTTGTCTGACCTCCTCTGAATCATTGAACACCAAACAATAACCCAGTCTTACACCCAAACCAGGGTATCCAAGCTTCCCTCCTGTTTACGGGGATTTTTACATGATTTAAGGTTGGAGTTTAGCTTCTACTAAATGAAGATGAGTAATAAAAGGGATTACTGAGATAATTACAACTCCATGGGACTTTCTAGAGAGGCCCGAAAGGAAAGCAAGAGGACTGCCAGTTGCAGTCTTGTAATCAACTTACAATGTTCTGGTGCTGGGAGGGCTTGCCCCTGACCCTTCCTCTCCTGTTCTTATAGAAAGGGAAGCCTGCAAAATGGTTCTGGAGGCTGGCACAGGCATGATTCTCCTTTCCTAGGACTGCCACAGATGATGAAGCCACTGCACTATAGAGCTCTTTGGTTCTATAAATGTGTCCAGCTCTCCGGACAGTCAGGAGTGGAAGTTTGATCCTGGCTATTAATTTTAGTCAAAGCAAGTATTTACAGTTGCAAATGAACTCTATAGAAAAGCAATAGAAGCAAAATCATTTGATTCAAACCATTGTCCCTTTTAATTTGCTTTAACCACTCGTACAGACCAAAATAGAATTGAAAAAGACATTACAGGGCTCAATGGGAAGCCACTTCAGAATCAACTACTGTTTGTTCAGTACCTACTGTGTGTCAGGATTGTGGTCTACCCTCTGGTATATAATCACTCCTCAGCAAAGTGTGGGCTCCAATACCGAACCTCAAAGTACTCTCCTGACTATTCCAGTGAAGTGACATGCTATACAATACCTGACACCAGATCTACCCTCAAAAATGGCAGCCGTGGCTTTGCCCTTACTTATCTTCACAAAAACAGCCAGAGAGGCAACAAGAATCCAACCTACAATGTGATTTATCTCCTGTGTCTGAAACCTTCATGCATGGAAAATAATAACACTACTGAATTTGTAACAGGCTGTGATTTACATAATGCATTCACATGTATTATCTTCGTTAATATCCAAATCCTACTTTTAAAGTAAGAATTAGTTTCTGCATTTTCAGAGATGAGTATTGGAGATGGAGAACACTGAAATGACTTGTTCAATCTCAAACAATGAAGACAGGTCTTAAACCCATCAAAACTTACTGGTGGGAAGACTGGATTTTCCAGGCTATGATGATGACCTTAAGTATGCCTTCCATTCCTAATTCAAAATATCTTTCCACTTATCTGAATGGTCCCAGAATCCCTCCACTAAAAACATACATTTGAAGTTTGGGTTTCCAAAATGTTCTTATAAATGCAAATGCTCTATCCCCTCCCAGCTTCTGGTAACTTGTGGTCTAATCTCTGCCTGTATCTTCAGCTAGTTCTCTCCTTTTCTGTGTCCCTACAAGTCTGATTTGAAATTTCTCTCTACATTGCATTCATGAGGACACTTGCAATCGCATTTAGGGTCTACATGTAAAACCCAGGAAAAGCTTCTGAAGCTTATTAAGCACATATTTCTCCATATAAGGTGATACTCATTCCTTCGCTTTGTCAGGCAATAGTCACAGTTTGTGGAAATTCAGAAGTGAATGCATCCTCAAGAGTATACTACAATTACTGCAT